>NC_057861.1:557313800-557624482 GCF_019393635.1 Dromiciops gliroides
CTTGCCTCAAAATATTCATATATTTGTATATTTGTTTCTATTTATTTATTTGACTCAAAAAGTGTCCTGTCATGCTATTTATGACTCAGCATCCTGGCATATTGCAGTGGTATCTATGTTACCTATTGCTTAAAAGTTATCAATGTAAACTGTGAATTTTTTGTATTTCTTTCAAAATTTGTGGTTTGGAGATTGATTGGGGAGTGATGAAAGCATAGCATTGGAATACTTTATTATTTAATGAAGATAGTTATGAAGGGGAATATGTAGGATCTTATCTATGATGCCAGTTGCAATAGGGCTATCAGAAACCAAATTAGCACTTATCTGTGAAGTTAGTGAGAAGAAATAAAGAAAGGGCTGCTAGGTGGCGCAGTGGATAGAGCCCTGACCCTGGATTCAGGAGTACCTGAGTTCAAATCCGGCCTCAGACACTTAACACTTACTATCTGTGTGACCCCGGGCAAGTCACTTAACCACAATTGCCTCACAAAAAAAAAAATAGATAAAGAACTTCCTGTTTTTTCCATATTAAAGCAAAATATAATGAATGTTATATGTAGAGTATATGACAGTTTTTGAAAAAATTACAGTCATATCACCTTTTTTATTCTCTCAACTGAGCAATCAAAGATCCAATATAGGTACTAATGACCCTTCTATGACCTTGGAATTCTTCATATGAAATGTTGACTCAAATAGATAGAAATAAATTTCTAACTCATAATAATCCTAATAAGAGAAAAGGGTCCTACTTATAAATATAGCTATGTACAAAAAGGAATATGCATATATTCTATAACAGGCAAAACTATTTTTTATATTCCTCAGAATGAGGAAAGATAGCATCTAAGTTATAAAATTCTGAGAAGAAAAATATTATCCTTAGAAAGATAATAAGGAAAAATATGTAATTACAGAGATCAGATATTATGGAAAGCTTCTAATAGTTAAAGTTTTGTTGTCCCTGCCACAGTAGTTCACTCTTTGCATTTATATTTACTGGGTAAGATTCTTATAGATAACATTGGTGTATCAAATGTTCCAATACCTGTTCAGACAAATCAATATTTGTCTTGTGGTTTACAACTCTATAGGTACATTCCTCTATCTACTAAAACCTCCTGAACAGGAAATAAGCAGTTAGATTAATAAAGAAAAGCACTAAGCCTGAAAGATTCTTTAGCTGAAAGATTCTGCTTCATGATCACTTGTATAACACTCCCTTGGGGGGTGAGGGGAATCGGTTTCCTAAATTTTTAGTTACTAAAAGCAAAACCACAAGAATTTGGTAGATGGATTTTATTGATTTTTAACAAAACAATCTTTAGACCCACTTCCAGTTCATTTGAAGTTACAGTTTAAGGGAATCAGTTCATAATTTCCCCTGTCCTAGAATGGATAGTGGAAAATATTGTCATATATCCACAACTGGATAGTAGTTCCCCTGGTTCTCTTTATATAAGTTTTATGGTGCTTTATTTAGGTTACTCTTATAATATTAGTTTGAACTCAAGGAAGATGAATCATCTCATTGTTATAAATCTTAAAGTCAAATAATCATGTGTCCCTCCTTAACACTGCCAGAATTAGAATATGCTACAAAATGAATAATTACCAACTACTTAAATTAATAACAAGAATTATTAAAAACTACCAAATCATATCTTGCTCCTTTGTGAATAGCATTTAGTAGGACAAATTAATATTTTCAGCAAATACTTGAAAGTCCATGTAGGGAGAAACCATCAGATTATAGAGCAAGTATATTGTGTTATACCTTATCATTGAACATAAATATGCAAGAGGAATTTCAACTAAATACAGCTTTGGGGTGCTCATGGCTCTATAAACAAAAATAAATTCAATTCTGAGGTGGTACTTTATCAATTTATAAGAAAATGGCAAAGGGCTAATTTTAAAATGTGAGTTTGGGGGGCAGCTAGGTGGCCCAGTGGATAAAGCACTGACCCTGAATTCAGGAGGACCTGAGTTCAAATATGGCCTCAGACACTTGACACTTACTACCTGTGTGACCCTCGGCAAGTCACTTAACCCTCATTGCCCTACCCCCCAAAAAACATAATCAAAATGTGACTTTGATATTACCAGTTTTGAATGTGTATTTAAAGAGTTTTTCATTCCTTTTGGTATTTTGACATTGCACATACTCTACCCCATGTAAAGGTCCCATAGACATTTTTGAATTCCATTTAGAAGGAAAAGTTGAGGGAAGAGTCTCATCCCAAAACCACAAACCCTAAACCTACAATGTGTCTATGAAGTCATCTAGTGCAAAAACAACCAAAAAATGGTAAAATTTTCATAGCCCCAAGCTTTGCTTCGAGATCAGAAATAAATCCATTGTAGCTTGAATATAAGCATGGATCTATTCCTACCTTGCCCATATTAGGACATTGTTGTAATTCCTAGTTTTGATTCTCATTCCACTTTAGATGCCACCTTTTCTTCCTAGCACTTGTCGGTTTTCTAAGTGTTCCATTGCAACATTCCATGCATTTGTTAGCTCCCCATATCAGAACCTTTATCTTCCTGCAAGCTCAATTGAATTGCTATCCCATCAAGAGTTCCTTCACAAAAGTTAATATTTTCTTTCCTCAGATTTACTTTCTCATTATACCTATTTGTGCCTATGTCATACTCCCACCCCTCCGGTAACATAAGCTACAGGAGACACTGTTTCCTTTTTTTCTAACTAAAGACATTCAGAAAGGCAATTTGGCATAATGAATAATTGACATTTGAGTCAGGCATACCTATATTCAAATCCAACTTCTAACACAGAGTAGCTATAAGACCTATGCAAGCCATTTAATCTCTTAGTGTTGTAGGAAATTTTAAGACTAAAAGTTGCAGAGAAGAGACTGACATGCAGATTGGTAGAGGAAATTTCTTCAGTTAGGAGTTTCTATATATATGAAGTAAAAGGGTCAGCCCCTATTTATATTCAATGACCCTGATAGGGTCCCCTCTAATATTTGATTGGTAGAACAATGGCGGGGGGGGGGTTGTGACTACACTTGTATTTTTACTAAGGTTGGAATTTTTTTTTCTCTTTTTAAATATATTATTTTTTAAATTTCTGGAATAAAACAAGACTTTTTATAACATAGTATTACAAAAAAGATGATTTTCACATGAAACCTCAAATCTACTATGTACAACTTGCTATTCTTTTCCAATATAAAACAAATTTATCATGTAAATTTCCTTTTCTTGTTTATTCATACCTCCTCATCCCCCCATCCCTCAGATGGCTTCCAATACTCACAGATAGGTGTATGCATGTATGTATGTGTATGCATATGTATATATTTACATGTACAAACCCACCATATATGCACTCAATAGGTATACATACACATTTATACATATGTATGTGTGTATATATGTATTATATATATGTATTTCATATATATATATATATATATATATATATGAAAAATTAGTGCATACATACTTCTATTTATAATTTTTGCTCTGGATGCAGATAGTGCCTTTCATCATATGACCTTTATAGTTAATTTGATTATTTATAATAGTCAAAATGACTTATTCATTCAAAGTCACTTTTAGAAATATTGCCATTACTATATTCAATGTTCTCTTGGTTCTGCTTATTTCACTCTTCCTTATTATATGCAATTCTTTCCCTGTTTTTTTCTAAGATTGAGTTAATCATTTCATCATTTCTGATAGTACAGTAGTATTCCATCACAATTACATACCACAAGTTGATAAGCCATTCCCAAATTGATGATCATCCCTACAAATTCCAGTTCTTTACCATCACAAAGATAGCTGCAACAAACATTTAAAATACATAGGTTCTATTCCTTTTTCCCTAATCATTTTTGGAAATATGCCAAGTAGGGGTATTACTGGGTGAAAATAGTTTAGGCAGCTTAATAACTTGTGGGGCAAATTTAATAATTCCAAATTGCTCTTCAAAATGGCTGGATCAAAAAATCTGGAGAAAAATTTGAAACTATGCCCAAAGGGCTAAAAAACTGAGCAAACCCTTTGATCAAACCATGTCACTACTATGTCTATATATCAAAGAGATCATAAAAAGGGAAAAGGATTCACATGTACAAAAATATTTATTGCAGCTCTTATTATGGGCAAAGAATTGGAAATTGAGGGGATGCCCATCAATTGGGGAATGGTTGGATAAGACCTAATAATGCCCTCCCGGGTGGTGCAGGTGGGTTTCTCCATTGTCCTGCTGTGCCACCAGCTTCTTGAGCCACGATTCAGGGGCCTCAGTTGCTCAGATGTGGCCTACAGCTTCCTGTTGACTTGCCCCGACCCCCTTGCTGCTGTGCTGCCACCGTGAGCTGGGCCTCCCTTTTGCCTGAGTGAAACTGACCTTTCCTGAAGTCTTCCAAATTATCTCTGGTTGGAAGACTGTCTCTCTGTCTCTTTGCGTGTTCTGTAGTTTCAGAATCCATCTAGAGGCTTGATTTAATGTTCTTTTTGAGGGAACAGAAGGAGAGCTCAAGTGATTTGCTGTCTACTCTCTGCTTTCTTGGCTCCACCCCTTGATGTAGCCTCCATTACTTTTAAAGGTTCCACTTTAGTCCAATATGTAGATGACTTACTCCTGGCTGCATCTAATGCCAAGATTTCTCCAGAAGACAGCCAACACCTGTTATTAGAGCTGCACAAATGAGGCCATAAGGTCTCTAAGTCTAAAGTACAATGCTGTCTATCTCAGGTAGAATATTTGGGCTTTGTTTTGGCTGCTGGCACTTGATCCATCTCTCCTAAGCGTGTCCAGACTATTCAACAATTTTCTGCTCCCTCTATGAAGAAGGAGCTAAGAGCTATTCTGGGAGCAGCTGGATATTGCAGACAATGGATACCCTCTTTTGGTGAAATTACTAAATCTCTTGCATCTCTAACCAAAAATTCTGTCTCAGAACTTTTACAGCTGGATTCCCAGCATCTTTCAGCTATAACATAATTAAAATGGGCCTTATTATCAGTACCTGCACTAGGACTCCCAGACTACAGTAAATCTTTTACTCTTTTTGTACACGAACAGAGAGGAGTAGCTTCGGGGGTCCTGAATCAAAAATTATGACCTGTCCAGTGCCCAATAGCTTATTATTCTACTCAACTTGATTCTGTAGCTGCTAGAGTGCCAACTTACCTTCATGCTGTGATAGCTACTGCACTTTTAGTAGAAAAAGCCTGTGATCTGATCTTAGGTAACCCTCTAATCATGCACTGCCCTCATGAAGTTGAGGCTTTCTTAATGCGTCATAGGATACAAGCTTTTTCAGATCAAAGGCTCACTAGATATGAAGTAACCCTTCTAGGAAAAGAGAGAATCACTTTAAAGCATTATATAATCCTTAATACAGCAACACTGCTCCCTGAACTGCCACTTTCAGGGGAGCCTTTGCATGACTGCACCTCCTTAGTTGCCATAACTGAGAAACCTCATGATGATCTTTTTGACACATCCTTAGAGAACTCTGATTTTATTTTCTATACTGATGATACCTCATTTATGTGTGAGGGTACCCGTTATACTGGGGCTGCTATAGTTTCTGATTTTGAAACTATCTGGGCAGTTATTCTGCCTTCATATCTTAGTGCACAGGCTGCTGAACTTGTGGCTCTCACAGAAGCCTGTTCTCTAGCCAGAGGAAAAAGTGCTTCTATTTATACTGATTCCAGATACACATTCAGGGTCTGCCATGCTATAGGAATGTTATGGCTGCAGAGGATTTTTTAACCTCTGCTGGCAAAATTATTGCTGATGGAGAATTTATTAAACATCTCCTATCTGCCTTAAAACTCCCATCTGCTCTAGTTATTGTTCATTGTCCTGCTCATAGGGAAAAAGCGACCCTAGAATCTTGGAAAGATCTTTATGAACTGATGCAAATTGAAGTAAACAGTCAAGGAAACATATACACAGTACAAATAACAATGTAAATGCATAGAAAACCTATTTTATAACAAGAAAATAAATCTGGCAATATCAAAAATTTCAAGTGCTTCCACATTATATGAATAACAAAATAGTAGACTAAACATTTTCTCTTATCCTCACAAACTCTTAATCCTTTATCACAATGTCTCAAACATTTCCAAAACAGAAACTATCTCCAATGTTAAAGTTACCCAAAATCCAATTAAAATTTAAAATGACAAGAATTGATGCTCACTTACCCTGATGTCATTCAGTATCCCTCCCCTACCTTACACACTAAATGTACTAAGGCTGCATTAGCAGACCAATGGGCTAAAACCAAGTCTCAACCCTTCATCCTGTTCCCCCTTTCTTTTTTTCCACTGCCAAGGAAACCTTGGCTCTAGGCTTTGGAATTTGCTTTTAGCCTTCATAACCAATTTGCTTAATTCTCTCCAGGAGCAATGTCCCACAGGGGCTACACCATGTAAGGACTAGTGATATCAAGTTTTGAACTTGAGAAAATGTTCTTATAAAGGTATATAATATCAATGCCAGACCAGAGTCATTAGGAAAAGACATAGTTGGAAAAAAGATAGGACATCATGCATGTTGGGTGATGGGTAGCACTCAACCAAGCCTGAAGTAAAGAGCATAGGATCCAGTTAGGGTCAGTTAAGTCCATAAGAGATCACTTGAGGCAGAGATATTGGTTGAGGAGATATTTTTGCATTGGATTTCTCTGTTAAGGGCTTGGTACACATGATATATAAAATATACATAAATTTTGTGTGCACACACATATGGGGAATTATGTTTAGAGGTGTGCATGTATCTTTATACATATATCTTGCACACCTGTGGTTACATTTACAAACATTATGTATACATAAATACATTTGTATAAAATTATTCATATGTCTTGTATACCAAACCCTTAATTTGGTCTCCACCTGGAAATATGTAGAAATCATCTAAACTTATTAGAAAAAATGATCCAAATATCTTGAAGAGAATTATGTACTGATTAATTCTACACGTCTAATCATGAACCGATTTTTCAACTATACATCTTTATTTTGTGTCCCTATGAATGTCTTAATGTTGTTCAATGAGTCCAATAAAATATGGTACCTAGAACTTGTATCAATAATCTAACTATATTATGATCACTGATCTCAAAAAAAGTATTGACTTTTTTGTTTGGGGCTCAATATTTTTACGAACATAACCAACCAACAAATCAATCAACCTATCAATCATTCAGCAAATAAGTGAGTTCCTATTTTGAAGATTTTCTTTTATTAGTGTCCATGAACCATCTAAGTCTTATACTTTTTTTTTCATCTTAATGCCTAGAATATTACTGAGTTTAAACAGGCACATGTTGAACCAATTTTATCCAAAATCTCTTGCTTTGAAACTATAAATTATATTTATTCATACATACATACTCACATATATTCATGTATACATGTATGCATATACACATTTTACATCTGGGTTACACATTATACATTGCATATATGTGTGAACATCCTCATATATATATATATATATATATATATATATATATATATACATATACACATATATTTATTTATTTATTGCATAAGGATTATAATGTATGCACAGATTACTGTAATGATTGGAATGACGCCACCTACTGGAGACTTGCTGTGGAGAGCTCCACCATGAGGAAAATGCCTCCAAACTCTAGCAGCTTAAATACCTTATAATTTAACAAGCATTTCCTTCTACAGGCAAAAGCACTGAAGCACATGGCCTAGTTTTCTGGCCCACCTCAACTATTTTTTAAAAATTCTTTTGTTTTGACTTTTGAAAGGCACTAAAAAAACCTGGAATTCACCACACCTTTAAGTTCTTTAAAAGCACAAAAGGGTGCTTAGCGAATCTTTTGTTTTTTATTTTTATTTTTGGTTTTGCTTTGTTTCTTGACTTTTGTTTCTTTTGCTTTTCTTTAAAACTAAATTTTATAAACTAAGTGATTATTCAAAGACATTTTAAGTATATGCTGTGGGTGAGGCTATCGGGCCTCAGAAGCTACCAGAATTCTTTTTTTTTACTCTTTCTTTTTGAGAGAACCATGAGTTCTAATGAGTTTTGTTTTATTTATTTATTTTTTCTCCTTTCTCTTTTATGTTGTTCTGTTTAACTAAAAAAGACCAGAAAGGGTTATTGAACCCTATTGCTTGATACCTCACTGAAAACATTGAATATTGAAATCTTATTTCTTTTTGAAAAATTAATCACCACTTTAAGTATCTGCTACTGTTATACTAGAGAATTCATGTATAAGATGATGTGGTTTACTAGCTAAAAGAAGATTATGTGATAATGTCTAATGTAATCAGCTATTTACATTCGTTTATTATTTATATGTCATCATACTCTGGGTATGGTTTGGAATTATTGTATATATCACTAATATATTCTCAGTTATGCAGCATAGCACGCATTTTTACCATCATACTGTCTTTGGTGAAATTAATGAGATTTTGGAAGTATGGAAACTTATCATTTCAGAGACTAATTTGCTGTGAACTCTGATGCAGGCCCTGTAGAGAATATATGTGCAACAAAAGGAGAGACAGGTATATGTAAGTCCATGGTTTGCTTATGATGGTGACTATGTAGAGCACAATTACTAGGCACAGTCCAGTATTCATCCTCTCTCCCTCCTAATTTAACCTAATTTAACTGAACTTAATTATCTTTTTATCTCACTCAGTTGAACTCACCTGTGGCCTAGCACAATCACTGGCTGTCTCGGAACCATGAGATATGGTATGATAACCTTTCCATAACATTTTCAGGTGTCATGAACACATACTAAATTTGGCTTTGATCCAGACACATGGTGGTAAAAAGTGTTACACATTGCATAACTACCTCAACCCTCTATTACAAGTCTAACCATATAAAGGAAGGAATGTAATGGAATTTATTAATTTGATCATTGACAATGCTATGCTAAGGTTTAGTAAAAATACAGCAATTCAAACAGTTAAAGAAGAGAATCCAGCTTTTCAGACCAGAGTCCAGTTTCCTCCTGATGACATCTTACCACTTCAAGAAGACAAGAGAACTCAGAGACTTTATATGAACTGTTTTGCTTTGTTAGTTTTTACTATCTCCTTTCTGTTATAATATACATCATCTGTAACATGTACCCTCTGCAGAGGCCCTCCCTTTGCAAGACTAATGTCAAAGCGTCGGTTCATGAGGACAAAAAAAAAAAATCGCCCCTCTGGACAAAACTTTTCTCTCTTCCTTTTCTATATTATTGTTCACATATTATTAGTTAGCAATAGTTATTATATTCTTTTTACTGTTCCGTCAAGGAAACATTTTGTTTCTTGAGGAACAACAGGGGGGACTGTAATGATTGGAATGACGCCACCTACTGGAGACTTGCTGTGGAGAGCTCCACCATGAGGAAAATGCCTCAGAGGCATTGTGGCTTTTCCTTGGCTTCAGGAAATGACGCTTGCTCATGGGTGCTGTCTATCAAGTCTACCAGCCAATCAACTGGAGGAGCCTCCTATGGTCTGGGAGGAGACAGGAAGGAGGAAAGGGAGCCTGCGCAGAGAGCGCGGGCCCTTTTGGCTTCCGGACTTGATGGTGGTGGCGGCAGAGGACTTCACAGGAGATTTGAGGAAAGATAGGAATGCCAGACTGTTAGAATTCTGTTCTCAATCTTTTTCTTTCTATTTTCCAATAAACCCTTAAAAACCTAAACTCGTTTTATCAGTGATTTTTAGTCAGTTTCCCCCAAACTGGGGGAACACATTAGAATCCACATTTAGAATCTTAAATTACACATTATCTATCTTTATGCATACACATACACATGCACTATAGGTGCCACAGCACATGGAGTGCCAGGTCAAGAATCAGAAAGACTCATCTTAACGAGTTCAAATTTGGCCTCACTTAGTAGCTGTGTGACCCTTGGCAAGTCACCTGATCCTGTTTGCCACAATTTCCTCATCTAGAAAAATGAGCTCAAGAAGGAAATTTAAAACCATTACATCATCTTTGCCATGATTCTTTAACACCACCACCAACAACAACAACAACAGTGACAGCAACATGACATATATACATGTGTGTATAGACATATATACACAAATATATACACACATTAATTTATTAAAATATACTTACATTATGATTAAAACAAATCTGGAATCATGGAATATTAGAGGGGGAAAGTATTTTTCAAATGATTTAGTAATGTATTATTTTACACACAAGGAAAATGAGATCTGGAAAAGGTGAATGAATTGTCCAAATGTCAGATAGTAATTGAGCAATAGATCCCAGATTAAAACATAGGTTTCATAATATCTGCTCCTGGGCTCTTTCCAACACCATTGTATATTTAATAAATTAAGGGAATTTATATTGCCATCTCTTTTCTAAAACAAAAAAGGGAAATAGAAGATCAGGACATTGCAGTTCTTGTTAGGAGATAAACTAATGTAATAATTTAAATATATATGCACTCTAGTGAGTTTCTAGTGAAATGTCCTTTCCAAAAAATAGAATATGTAAGGGAAATAAAGGGAGGAAAGGAAAGGAATTTATGGGCAGTAGAATGAAGGACATTTGACATGAACTATAACTTCAAACAGAATTTTACATGGCAATATCAAAAGGGCATCCAATTGATTTCATTTTCTCTGACTTCATCCTCTATGCTTCTTGCCATGTCTATTCCTCTGTGACTTTCAGCTTGGCTAAATTTATATGATCAATGAAAGATGAATTTCTCACAAGAGTGATAATTTTTTTCTTCTCACTCTCTCAAATGCCAATTTATACAGCAGTGAGTTTCCTATGAATCTGTTGCAATCAGAGTCAAGTAATCACTTACATAACAATAAATTGTGCTTCACCAAATATCTGTTTCATACAAAAAAGTCAGTGAGTAATATCAAATTTCAGATATGTCTATATACCTAAATTGACTTATGGGGGAAAAGTTAAGTGAATTGAGGCAAACAACCTGTTATTTTTAAATTCAAAAAGTTGGCAACTGATTCGTTTTAGAGTCATTTAAAAAAAATTCTGTGTATATAAAGTAATAATGCACATTTTTGTATTACTGTTAAGTGATACAAAAAGGAAGCCTCTATGAGCTGAATAAAAATAAATGAAAATAATTTTCAAATGGAAGCATGTAGAGTGCATAAATGAGATAAAGAATTTTGTCCAAAACTTCAACAATCCAGGTACCATGAATGCTGTGTGTGTGGTTTTGTGTGTGTGTGTGTGGGGGGGATTCAATGCCAACAGGAAAGGACACCTCTAATGAAGTTTGGAAGGTAATAAAATAAGTATAGATAAAAGAGAACAAATCCAGTTATGAAAAACTCATTTCTGACAGAAGACCTTCAGACTATAATAATATCAAATAATTTAGCTATTCTCCATAGATACATCATGCACATTACTGTTGATCCAAACCATCCTATAGCTTATATACTTAGACTTTATAGAATTTTGTCTTCTTTGCTCTCTAATTTTGGACAAGGTTATATTTATACAAATTTATTTTGACCTCCATTTTCTGTGTTTAGAAATTAATTCTAAATCCTATGTTGAATATCATAAAATACATGCAAACATTAATATACTATACAAAGTTTGGGTAGTGACACTTTTGATTGAGTCTATAAATAGTATTTAAATGTGCTATCATGCCATAGATGTTTCACCCAAATGGACAAATAAAGGATGATGGTAAAAGAGACTTGCACATATAGGGAGAAAATTTTAATGAATGACTAATCATATGCCATACCTCAAAATCTCTCTACTTTATCTCTAAATTCTTTGTTCAGTTCTTTGATAAAGAAAGGTACCTCCTTTCTCTTTGCCAAGTCAAATTTCTGTATATGTACCCATAACTTTGATTTCACTCCTTCCAGAGCTCAAGGTTTCCATCAAATTCTCTCTCTGTCTCTGTCTCTGTCTCTGTCTCTGTCTCTGTCTCTGTCTCTCTCTCTTTCTCTGTCTCTCTCTGTCTCTCTCAGTTGCTCTGTCTATCTCTCTCTGTCTTTCTCTTTCTGTGTGTGTCTTCCTATCCCTGTGCCTGCCCTTGATCTTTGATATCTCTTTCATTGACACATCCATTCTTATTTTTCTTGACTCAGTTTTATCTATTACTTGTTCTCCTCATTTTCTCCCTTTACCTGTTGTCTTCCTTAATATTGGAGAAAATCAGGTGCAATCTATTTCCTTAGAAAACTCAGGTACCGGGGGCAGTTAGGTGACACAGTGGATAAAGCACTGGCCCTGGATTCAGGAGGACCTGATTTCAAATCTGGCCTCAGACATTTGACACTTACTAGCTGTGTGACCCTGGGTAAGTCACTTAACCCCTATTGCCCCACAAAAGAAAAGAAAAGAAAAGAAAACTCAGATATTAGTGTGTGCCACCCTGTATCATTGGAAGAAACTTATTCACCAGATAATTCACTAAAACAATGAATTCAAAAGTCCAGTTCCTTTAATTTAGAGAACTGTCTATTGAAACATTAAACAACTTCTAAAGGACACACAGTCAGTTCATATCTGAGGAAAGACTTGAACATATTTCTCTTTGGCTACTAGGCCAGTTTTCTAACCACTATGTAATATTTTCTATCATATATAAGCCAGGGAGACCTGGGTTCAAGTCTTCATTCTGATATAGGCTGACTGTGTGACCCTGAGCAATCTAACTCCTCATCAAATATCCTGAATATCTACTTGCTTTAATGGCCATACTATTATAATTGTTTTTGTGAATTATCTTTTTGTTCTCATTTCCTGTGCAGCTAAATGGTGGAGTGTATACAACTCTGGGCTTCAAATCAGAAAGACTCATCTTCATGATTTCAAATCTTGCTTCATAAACTAACAAGTCATGTGTCCCTAGATGTCATTTAATCTTACTTGCCTCAGTTTCCTCATCTGTACAATTGTGCTGGAGAAGAAAATGGCAAACCACTACAGTATCTTTCCCAAGAAAACCCCAAATGGGGTGAAAAAGACTCAGATACAAATGAACAACAACACCAACTGCCACCTCATCTCCTACACGTTTATCAGCCCTTTCTGTTCTAAGTTCCTTCAGAATTACTTGACTCAAGATCTTCTTTCCTATGTTTACGTAATTTCACATGTATAATCTTTATCTGACCACTTGCTGTCATAGGGAGGGGAGATGAGAGTGTGGGAGGGAGGGCTGGAGAAAACATTTGAAATTCAAAATCTTATAGAAAATGAATGTTGAAAACTGGCTTTACAATTAATTGGGGAAAATACTGTTTTCAAAAAAAAAATCCTTTTCCCAAGGTCACCAATTATCTTTTTAATTGTAATTATAATGTTTATCCCCTCATTTCTCATATTTATTTAATATAAGTGTTATTGCAGTTACTAATTACAAAATTACATATTTCAGATGCAGGGAATTGTCATTTTGAAGCAGTTGACCGCTCTTTCTATCCTGAGTTTTAATGATGTATATCAACTTTCCATGAGATCTGAGACTTAAATTTGAGGGTTCACAGCTCCAACCCAGATTCTGACTTGATAGAGCAAAAAAGCCCTTGATAAAGTAATTTCAGGTCATTGGAAAGTGGGAATCTGGCTGTCAGGAGAAAGTGCTTTCCAGCTGTATGCCCCGTCTCTCATGCCCTCCACTAACTTCCTGCCACACCTACTCCCGCTGGAGTCCATCTATTGATTTAATCTGTTGGATTTAGCTCTCAGGAACTTTTTTGTGCTTGCATATTTCCTTCCCAGTCCCCAGTTTCCTTTCTTACTCCAAAAACCCATCCAGGTTGGATGGAATGATTTCTCCAATCTCATGGAAGGTACCTGTTGCTAAACACTTGCCACTATCTACTCTAATTCATTATCTATTTCCTCTACTCAGTAACTAGCTGCTACAGTTCAGGTTTCTTTATACTTACCTGATATGTATATGGCTTGTAACTGGTTGTGTACAATGCTCCCTGCCCCAGAGAGAGTCATCTTTAGCCAGGTATCTTTGTCTTTGTATTCAGTCTCATCCTCTGCTGCTGTTACTTTATTAACAAAGTCAGGTACTAGGCACAGAATGAGCAGTATGGATAAAAAAGAAAATAATACTAAAACGTGGTGGCAAGAAATTACATTTATATGGGCAAACTTGCACTCTCTTCCTGGAAGACTACTGGGAGAAAGATGAGTTTTGTGTGCTTCCTTGCTTCCTTTCCACAGAAAATGTCTGGTGAAGTGGTTGGAAGTACATTGTACCATTTGCAATAAGCACTTCCTAAGGCTACTCAGCACATTGGTACCCTCCTGGATGAACTAAAAGGAGCCTCACCTTTTCTCCAGAGCTTAGACACCTAAAATACCAAGTGCCTTCCTGGTCCATCCTTAACTTCAGTCTACAGTATGGCAGGTGCCTTTTGGGAGCCATCACTTTAGATGGAAAGAGAATAGGCAAGCTGATTGCTGCCCTTCCTTAAAAGGAGGTGAAGTCCAGAATCTCCCTTTCCCTTTCTCTCCCCAATCTCTCCTCTAGTACCCTAACATTTCACTCTCTGATATACTACCCAGTTGTCATTCAAGGGTCAGTGCTCCTGGGATTTGGTGCTGGATCTTCTTAATCAGATTCTGACAATTTCACTTATGTGTATGGTGAAGCAACACAAAGGAAAGGAAGAGAGGGTGGAAGGAGAAAAAAAAAACAAGGAAAGGAATACAATTTTTAAAATTAAAAGTAAACATATGTGATTTCTGATTTTATAAAATGTTCCTCCTGAGAAATAATATTGTGTAAGGATATTGTAATAATTAATGTTAATATAATCCTAAAGAATGACATCCCTTTCAGTATTTTCATTACCACCATGCTAGTACATCCAAAGACATTCAAATGAATTATACAATAGAAAAGTACAATTTTTCTTAATGTTCTGTTTTTATCTGTAAGATGCTAGCCTTATTTCTTTTTTCTTAATTGGAAGTCCAAAAGTTCTAAAGGAAGCACTGTACTTGGAGTGTTCAGGCAAGGATAAAAAAAAATTCACTAGTCATTTAAATATTGTCTATGCTATCACAGTTACTAATTGGAAAATGACATATTTCATCTGCAGGGAATTGTCATTTTGCGCCTGAGTAACAATAATGTTAATTTTCAGTTGAGTATCAACAATATTTAAGTATAACACTGAATATATGAAGTAGCAAAAATGTGATTCCCCTCAAAGTCATCATATTTTGGCATTTTAAGTCTGTTTCCAGTTTGGAGATGTTCTGTACCGGTGAAATGGAGCAGAATATGATATATTCCTTTATGTGTCTTCAGAGGTGAGTTGCTTGATGAAACAGGAATTTAAGACCCCCTGCTTGGTTTCTTATCTTCATTGAACAGGCAGCCAGCATCTCAGCGTTTCCAGGAACATTTCACCTCCTACCAAGAGCATAACAAGCTGATAGTTCCTCTATCTCCAGCCAGATTTATTTATTTCTACAATTTTGAACCCACCAATCCCATCCTAGGATAAAGACAAACAATGTCTATTTACCTGTACATAAAGAGACTGGAAGATTCAAGATTTAACCAGAGGCAAACTGATCTTACAAAATGTCCTTGTCAGTCAGAGATCCTCACTTGCAGGAACTTTCTGGAGACTTGATGTTGAACCATAGCACCATCATAATAAAATCATAGATATATAGCTATATTGAATTTTAGAGGTTATATCATACATTCTGCTGATTAAATTCAATTCTAACCTGTCTATGCTCTTGATAGAGGAAGCTAGGTGGTGCAGGGAATATGACATTGGGCTCAGAGTCAAGATCAAATCTCACCTCAGACAGTTCATGTCTGTGACTTTGGGCAAATCACTTAACCTTTGCTTCAGCTTCCACTTCTCAACAGAGAAAAAAAATATCATTTACTTCCCAAAGTGGTTATGGGGCCAAATGAGATAAAAAACCCAGTGTTTTTAGCACAGTGCTTGACATATAATAGGCCCTTAAATGCTTATTTCCTTCCCTACTTCCAACAAACAATACTAATTTTAAAAAATAAACAGCATTTAAATTTTGGCAAGACAATAGAGAAAGTGGATGATGCAAGATTCTAATGAAAAACACTGGGTCCAAGTTTAGGTATATTTGTATTTTATATACTTGAAAGATTACTGAATTACATGAATTGTGATCCTATCAGCAATAAAGAGTATGGCCTCAAGTAATCACTAAACCTTTCAGGGGCTCATATCATACAATAATATCTCAAGCAGCCTGCAAAATTCTCAACTGCAAACTGAAATTTAAAGCAAAATTGGTAAATATTAAACAAAATAAATAAAAATAGAAAGAACAGAGTATTATTTTGTTGTTTTCTAAGTTAATATGTGGCTTGGAAGAATCCTTTTCTATTTGAGTTTCTCACCACATGTCTAACTCACCCTTTCCTGATCAAGACCATCTTTTCTTTTTTGAATAGAATTTTAGTTTCCAAAATATATGTAAAAACAAAATTTTCACATATATTTTGTAAAAAACTTTGTGTTCCAACTTCTCTTCCCCCCTCCATTCCCACCCCCACCCACAAGAACTCAAGCAATTCAAAATAAGTTATACATGAGTAGTCATGGAAAAATTCCCATATTAGCTAGTTGTGAGAGAAAAAAGTAAAAAAAATCAAAACTTCAGATTAAGGAATTGTCAAAGAGGAAAAGAAACAAAAATTAAAATGTGTTTCCATGTATTTTAAGATACTAGCAGTTCTTTCTCTGCAGATGGGCTGCAATCTTCATAAGTCCTTCATGGTTATATTGGATCATTGCCTTGCTGAAAATAACCACATGCTTCCCAGAAGATCATCTCCCACTATTGCTGTTATTTTGTATACAGTACATTTCACTCTGCTTCAGTTCATGTAGGTCTTTCCAGGTTTTTCTGATAGTATCCTGTTCATCATAGCCTTTATATAGTACCTTAATCTTGCCAGAGAATTTTCTTCATAAAAGCCCAGCAAAGTAGGTACCATACGTTTTGCCATTATAATCAATCATCATAACTATTTCCCTCCATAGCACTCCCTTCCCATGAAATTTACTCTTCTTTTTACCTATTCCTCCTCAAAAGTGTTTTACTTCTGACTACCTCTCCTTTGCTCTGCACTCCCTGTTTTCACCCTTCCTTTCTTATCCTCTTCCCCTCCTACTTTCCTGCAGGGTTAAATAGATTGCTCTTCCTGGACTGTCTTTTTGATGTTTCTTTTTTTCTTTAGAATTTAATTTTTCACATATTAAGAACAATTTTTAATATTCAGTTTAAAAGCCTAGTGCTCCAAATTCTCTTCCTTCTCTACCACCCTTAAGAAGGCAAGTTGTACAATAGAAGTTATACATATGTAGTCATGCAAAACATTGCTATATTAGTAAGGCTGTAAAAGAAAACAGACAAAAAACCTCAAGAAATAGAAACTAGAAAAAATATTCATTAATCTATATTCAGACACCATCAGTTCTCTATCTGGAGATGAATTGAATTTTTCATCATAATTCCTTCAGAGTTGTTCTGAATCACTGTATTGCTGAGAATACCAAAGTCATTCACAGCTGATCACCTCATAATATTGCTGTTACTTTGTACACAGTACATCTCACATTATAACAGCTCATATGAGTCTTTCCAGGTTTTTTCTGAGAGCAACCAGATAATTATTTTTTATAGCAGAATAGAGTCCCATCATAACCATATCCCACAATTTCTTCACCCATTCCCAAAATTTTGGGCATTCCCTCAATTTAGAATTCATGTATTTTTGTACATACGGGCCCTTTATTTTTTATCTCTTTTTGGACAGTGACCTTGTAGATTTATTACTAGCTCAAAGAGTATGCATGGTTTCATAACTGTCACTATCCAATCCAATAGGTATGAGGTAGTACCCCAGAACTGTTTTGAATTACACCTTTCTAATCAATATTTAGTTAGGGAATAGTTTTAATATGACTATAGATAGCTTCGATTATTTCATCTGAAAATTAGTCATATAACTTAATCATTTATCAATTGGGCAATGGCTCTTATTTTAATAAATTTGACTAAATTCTCTATATGTTTGAGAAATGAGGCCTTTATCAGATGAACTTGCTTCAAAACTTTTTCTTTATAAGTGGTAGCAGTACCTGCTTCTGGAACTCAGCCCATACATTTTAAGAGGGTTGAGCATTTGGCCAGAGGGAGATTACAGGGATCTCTATTCTAGCACCAAGGCAGACTCTGTTGTTTTGCCTGTACTGGGATCCAGGTCACAGTCTTGCATTGTGGTCCCAGGCACGGTAGGAACAAAAGCACACCAGAGCTTGCAGACACAGTAAAGCAGGATTCTGTTCATAGTTCCAAGGCAAAAAAGCAGACCTGTGGTTGCTTGCAGATCAGAGCACAGGCTAAGGGAGTGGTGAACATACCTTTCCTTAAATCGTATAGTCTCAGAAGAACAAAGGACTTACAAATTCCTAGAACTATCTCTGAAAACAGCTGCTAAAACCACCTGAAGCTTGAAACAGTGAGCCTTCTACCCTAGAAGCAGTGCCCCACTTTACCAAAGAGTTAAAAGTCAAGAAATAGGCTGGGAAAATGAGCAAACAGGAAAATATGCTAACCCTAGGAAGTATCTATGGTGACAGGGAAAATAAACATACACCATCAGAAGAAAATAACAAAGTAAAAGCACCTACATCAATCCAAAAGTTCTATGAAAAATATGCAGTGGTCTCAGGCCATAGAAATGCTCAAAAAGGACTTTGAAAATAAAGTAAGACAGGAAGAGGAAAAATGAAAAGAGAAATGAGATTGATGTAAGAAAATCATGAAAAGAAAGTCAACAGCTTAAAAAGCTGAAATGGCCAAATGAAAAAGGAGGTACAAAAGCTCTCTGAAGAAAATAATTGCTTAAAAATTAGGATTGAGCAAATGGAAGCTAATGATTTTATGAGAAATCAAGAAAAAAAAAAGTAAAACCAAAAGAATGAAAAAAAAGAAGGTAATGTGAAAAATCTCTTTGGAAAAATAACAATTGACTTCGAAAATAGATCTAGGAGAAATAATTTGAAAATTATTGGACTAAGAGAAAGAGCTGATCAAAAAAAGAACCTAGATATCATATTTTAAGTAATTGTTAGGGAACATTGCCCTGATATTCTAGAAGCAGAAGGCAAAACAGAAATTGAAAGAATGCACTTATCACCTCCTGAAAGAGATGCCAAAAGGAAAATTTCCAGAATTATTATAAGATATTTCCAGAGCTCCCGCATCAAGAAGAAAATATTGCAAGCAGCCAGTCTGTGGAATCACAGTCAGGATAACAGGTTTAGAAGCTTCTATAAGAAAGGATCAGAGGGCTTGAAATATGATGTTCCAGAGGGCAAAGGACCTGGGATTACAACCAAGAATCACCTACCCAGCAAAACTAAGTATAATTCTCCAGGAGAAACAAAAAAGGTAATTCAATGCAAGAGAGGACTTTCAAGCCTTCTTGATGAAAAAATATGAGGAGAATAGAAAATATGTCTTTCAAATTGAAGACTCTGGAGAAGGATAAAAATGTAAACAGGAAAAAGGAATCATAAGGGATATTATAAGGTTAAACTGTTTACATTTCTACATGGGAAGATGAGACTTGTAACTCCTAAGGACTTTCTCATCATTAGGACAGGTAGATGGTGTATATTTAGAAAGAAGGCACAGAGCTTAGTTAAATACAAAGAATGATATCTCCAAAATAATTAAGGGGTCTGAGGAATGTACTGGGTGAAAGATAAAGGGAGAGGTGGAATACGGTAAAGTATTTCACATAAAAGAAGCAAGAAAAAGCTTATACAGTAGAAGGGAAGATGGAGGAGGTACTAGGGAATGAGTGAACCTTACTCTCATCAGAGCTGGCTCACAGAGGGAATAACACACACACACACACACACACACACACACACACACACACACACACTCAATTCACTATAGTAATATATCTCACCCTGCAGGAAAGTAGAACAGGAAGGGGATAGGGGTGGTGGTGATAGAAGGGAGGACAGATTGGGTGATGGTGCACTTGGAAGCATAACACTTTTGAGGAGGGACAGGGTGAAAGAATATAGAAAATAGAGCAAATGTCATGAGGAGGGAATAGGATGAAGGGAAACAGCAATAGTTACTGTGAAAAAAATTGGAAGCAAGTTTGTCTGACAGGCATCATTTCTCAAACACATAGAGAACTGAGTCAAATTTATTAAAATAAGAGTCACTCCACAAGGGAAAGATGATCAAAAGATATGAAGTTTTCAGATGAAAAAATAAAAGCTACCTATAGCCATATTAAAAATGCTCTTACTCAAACAATTTGTAGAGAAATTTAGAACTGTGGCCAAAAGGAATATAAAACCATGCATACTTTTTGACCTAATAATGTCACTACTAGGTCATGTAAATATTTAAATCATCTAAATGAAAATAATTTTATTGTTTTTTGTTATTGTTATTGATGTAATTTTATTTTATCTTTATCCTATTACATGAGACCCAGTAAGCTATCCCCTAAAACAAACAAACAAGAAAAAGAAAATCAGAAAAAAACTAGCAAATATATCAAATTATTCTCCTCTGCAAATAAGGAAAGTGTATTTTCTTATTTCTTCTTCAGGGTCAATCTTCTTTGAAGATGCGTTAATATTAATGATTGTCACTGATATGTATTAAGGTTCTCATTTTCATTGCCTGAATCTTAACTTTTAGAAAAAATGTGGTCACAATTGACATAATGCAAAGTATTATTTTTCCTATCTACAACATAATGGAAATCTCTCAATACAATGTATTTCATTCTCCCTTCTCCCAAACATTTAATTTATGTTGTATCCAGAATTCAATCGTGATTTCAGCATGGTAAATCATTTTCCAGATTATGACTTGTTTTTAATTCATTTGGCAATGACATTATAGCAATGAAAACCAATTAATTGCTCATATGCTTAATATATGTGTCATCCATGCCTGCATAATTGATAATTGTTGACTGTCAACCATTATTTCTTAGCTTCATAAATGAAGCCTACAGCTTTATATGGTCTCCCTGAATAAGATATAGTGGCATGTTGAAATAAGGTTTTATAAAGGGTGTGTATTTGTGTGTGCTTATGTGTATGTGTTGAGATGATCTGAAGTATATTACTAACCATCCAAGAAATTAGATTATTTTTCTTTTCTTAAAAAGTAGAGTAAAGGAAAATAGGTTGAATAACATTTGTAAAAAGCCCACTTAAAAAAAGGTCACATATACTCTACAATGTGTATTAGATATATTGTATTAATTTGACACACTTCATGAATGACTACTGAATTTTATATTAGTAGCTATCTCTGGTACAAAACAAGATTCCCTAGTAAATCACATTTGATAGGTTAGAAGAGTTTAACATGCATCCTAGCAATTCAGGAACCAAAATCTCTCTCTCAATATTCCTGCAGCTGATATTAACATTTGTCTTTTATTTTTCTATGCTTCCTAAGAATGAATCATAAAAGAAATCTGCATTTATTATGCACCTACTATCTTCCAGACACAACTTTGGGTGCTATGGAAACCGAACCAAAACAAACCAAAACAAAAAAAGACTTTGCTCTCCTCCCTTCAACAAGGTCCTGTTCTATCAGGGGACACAGTACAATAAAATACAATATACAAAGTATATATGACATAAAGGATCATAGAAATGGAATTGATTGAGACCTTAGAAATCATTCAGTCCAACACTAATTCCCCCACTTTACACTTGAATTTGAAACACAGCCGAGTCCAGTAATTTTCTGAAAGTTGCTTAGCAAGAAAAGATTAGAGGGAAGATTATTATTTGGGTTGTCTAATATTTTACTGAATATGCCACCTACATACCTGTTCTTCATAGATGACCCAAGGTATCCTCATATGGAAAGACTCCAGCATCTGAGGAGACCATGGAAGGTTTCCTTTGGTAGAATGCACTAAGATTCTATGTTATTTAATTCTGTATTATACTTTTATTTGACAGATGTCTCTATAGAAAAACAGAATGTTCTCTGACAGATTCGGGAGAGGTAACCTTTAAGCTAAACTTTTGAGTTACCAACTGATTCATAATCCATCCAGTCAATAAATTCATAAAAAATTTGATGTGGTATGACAATATAAAAGAAGACACTATATTATAAATCTCTCAAGTAGTACAAAAAATTTAGGGGAAAAATGCTCAAACTTTTGAATTAGAACATTATTGTCTCTCTAGGGAAGGATAGATGACCACAAATAATTCTGAAGGGAAAATATTATGGACAGCTTTCTGATACTTTGAAATATTGTTATTATTTTGGACCTTAGAACTCCTATGCTTGTAAAAATATTTAAAATGATTCAGCATTTTATTTATGGGCAAAAATGAAAGAGAGATAGTAAAATACAATGGAAGGAAACTTGTTTCAGAGGCAGGAATACTTGATTTTGTTTCTTGCCTCTGCCACCTCTTTTGTTGTGAGACCCAGGATGTCTTTTTTTTTTTTAATATTCAGGACCCTAGGCAACTATGAGTCTTTTAGTTTAGAACAGCTGCTAATGCTACGTACGTAGCAATTGACCAGTTCAATGAAATCATGGTTTTGTAGGGGGAAAAGTATATGGAAAGCCTAATGTGAAGGGATGCATGAAAATGTAAACACAGGACAATTTTACCACCATTGCAATTATTTTTTTTTACATGCCAAAATTATTATTCTATTATTGAGCTAACAGAAAAGAATCAGCACAGTTAGCTGTGACAAATTCTGATATTCTGGAATTTTAACTAAGTCATTCTTATTCATTCTTGGAAAGGATTTAAATGGTGTGAGGAATTATTTTACTATATATTAATATTATTTGAACATAGTTTTGTATGGTGAGATATTGTTTCACCCAGGATGTGCTGGTTATGTGGGTCCTGCTAACCCCAGAGAAACTCCAGGAGCCCTGGACATTGCTGTGATTTGTTTTTGTCCTTCATTCTGGAAAAGATCCAATGACACCGGTAGGGTGATATCTTGCCTTGCAAGTGAATTAGATTTAAGTTAGGCAGGGATGTGAAAAGTTATCAGCTTCATTCACACTCCAGGATCATCTGAGTCCAGTGGCAAGATATAGGTCAAGATGACTGAAGTGCAGTGGGGGACCTTGACCTTTTTAAGTTGTTTTTTTTTCCCCCAGATCTCATTTTTTTTTTCTAAGACAATACCCATTAACTGATTTAAGGCTAGGTAAGAATGGAGGCAAAAATAGCCTAGTTTTCCTACTCAGAAAAAATCAAACAGGGAGGGGAAGATGCTCAGGGTTTCTGGACTAGAATAGAAACAATGGCTATTTATACTCATTGTGAGCCATTGAAAACCAAACAAATGACCAAGAGATGATTGGACTGGGACCTATTGTTGGCCAATCAATTAGATTCAGAGAGATTTGGGTTTGAGGCATGGTCAAGTAGTTCCATTTGAATCATAAATGAAACTAAATGGGACAAGACATTGTTGGAAGAAATGATTACATCCCACCCGCACCTTGTGTTGGGTCTTCACCCCAGACTCATATTTTGACAGCTCAAATTTTACTAAATGTGTACACTTACCTGATGATATATATCTAAAATAATGAATTTGACTTATCTGGAAACTGAGTACTGAAGCAGTTTTATGCTTGTGTTCTGAAAACTGCTAACATGCAGTGTTCTTGTTTGATTTCTATATAATGTAAAACAGAGCAATCCACACTCGAACTGTATTTTCCACTTACATTAGTTTTGTATCAGTTCTGTGCTACATTTTATGCCATCCATGCAGTTTTCAATATTCTCTTTTTGTTGAATTTTAATTCTGTTGTTTTTAAGAATCTACATTATGGGGGCAGCTAGGTGGCACAGTGGATAAAGCACCAGCCCTGGATTCAGGAGGACCTGAGTTCAAATCCAACCTCAGACACTTGACACTTACTAGCTGTGTGACCCTGGGCAAGTCACTTAACCCTCATTGCCATGCAAAAACAAAGCATGTATATTACTGCAAGAAAATTTATAAAAGCTGAAAAACTTGAAAATATCTATTAAGTAACTGTTACCAGTAAGTGTTTGTGTAGGAAAAAAAAATTTTAAGGGTCCTCAAAGTCCTTGATGAAAGAATGCTTGGAAAAAAAATCACTAAGAACTGACTAGTCTTTGCTATAAAACTGCCTAATTAATCCAAGAAAATAAGTAAATAAACTTCAGGGGGATTTGGCAGCTTGAGGAGTTGAGCTGTTACTTTAGATATCTTTTTTCCTTCTTAATTTTTGTTACATATGTGTGTATAAATACATTTAAATAGAGCTACTCCATCTTACAACTTAAATAACTCTAGTGTTTATTAAAAAACCAATAATAGCCCCAACACAAGTCTCTTTGACTCATTGTTTAGGTTTTGATGGCTTAGAAAGAACAAATAGCAATTGTTTTCTTTTCTGATCAGAAACTCTGAGGTTCCTCCCCTCCCAGATTTATATCTTTGTGATGGTAAATTGAGCTGTCTTTTGTCTCAAAGCTTACCCTGCCCTTAGTAATTAAATGGGCCTGGCTTTAGACAAACTGAGACCTGAGAAAGACCTTAATTTAGAAAGGTCAACATCACACATTGCATGCTGGACCATTGCCAGTAATCTTGACCTTTGTTTTGCCACTGGACTTTGATGACTCTAGAGGAGTGAGACTGATGACTGCATAGCTCTGCCTAACTCATAATTATTTCACTTGGAAGTCATCACCCTTGCAATATCTATCTTTGCTTCTCTCCCGAAATGAAGAAAAAACACAAAGTTATGTAGTATTGCACGGCCGTTGAAAGAAGATTGAGAACTTGTGGAAAAGAGAGAATATGCCTTTTAATTTCATTCTTTAGCCCATTCTTTTCTCATCTCAAGATTTCTTAACAGAGTGCTCTAAAAAACAGGTCTTCAGCAAATTATTGAGTGAGACCAGAAAAATAATCAGGAAATACTGCTGCAGAGGATAAAGCTATTTTTTTTTCATGTTAAGATGATAAAAATGTCCTCATTAGCTTAAATAATGTTCTCTGTGCCATCATTTGAGGGGGAAAATGCTGTGGTAAGTAAACTTACATATTCAAAGGACTTGATTGGGAAGTTCTTACATTATATATGAATATCATTCTGGACAGTAAACTTCAGGAAAGACTGCAGAGCATAATGAAATGCAATCTGCCAAAGAGTTTTAAAGCACCTCATGAATTGATAATACCATAAATGAATGAATGCATTCCCATGGCAGAAATATATCTTGAATTTTATGTTCATAATTTATTTAGAAAAAACCAATATTTTAAATGATTAAACATTAACTTAACTCTCTTGAATAGATAAGCATTTCACAACATATTTTACATCTAGGAAAATATTTTCTGGTAAACTAATAAATAATATTACATGCAGATACTATTACTATTTTCTTCTCTAGGTTTCTGAGACCTAATTAGAAGGGATAAACCCATCTTTGGTATGGCAATAACGAATTGAAATTTTCTTTTTCAAAATATTTCTTATATCCTTTTCCTCTGTTACAAATGATGTGAGTCTAAATCTGTAATTATCAGCCCTAGGGCCATCAGCAACAGTAAGTCACTAAGAGGAGGGGAGTCAGTCAACATGCATTAAATCATTACTATGTTCCAGGAGCCATAGTAAGTGTTAGTGGTATAAAGAAAGGCAAAAATGTGGTCTTAGGCTTTAAGGAGTTCCCATTACAGTGGGAGAAACAATGTGCTAAACACTATACTTGCAAGATATATGCAGCATTAGACAAAGGCAAATAGAAGGAAAACACTATCTTTAAGGTAAAAGAGAATAGGCCTTCTGAACAATGTGGAATTTAATCTGAGTTTTGAAGGTCATCAGCGGGGCTGCAGGGAGAGGCAAAAAGTAAGAGCATTCCAGGAATAAGGACAAAAAAAAAGAAAAGGTACTAAGATGAAAGATAGTGTCCTGTCTGATGAAGAGCAGGAAGAACAGTATAGCTGGATATCAGAATGTGTAAATGGGAGTAAAGTATAAGAACACAAGAAAGATAGGTAGGGACCAAATTGTGGAATGATTAAAATGCCAGATTGAGAATGTTCTATTTGATCCTGGTGGTGATAGGGAGTTACTCACATTCAATGATTATGGAGATAACATTCAGAATTTCACTTTAGGAAAATTACTCTGGCAATTGAGTGAAGGATGGATTAAAATAAATCAAGACTCTCACTCCTATGGCCTTTCTGTTGGACTGGACCCACTACAAACTTATATTTAAAGAGATTTTAGGCTAGCCACATTTGCATTTTTCCCAAGACTTTTGTCCAACCTTAATATAGGTGAAGATGTATCCTTTAAGTCCAAGGCAGCCCACTTACACACAGGCAGGTATAGGCAAAGATATGTTCAGGTGGGGGCTTGATAGTAGTCATGAAGTGGAAATTTACAGTATGTCTCACTTTAGAACTGCCACCTGAGCATTGGAAAAGGGACATTGACATAGTTTGGGATGTGTGTGACCTAGATGAAGCCTAATGAGGCAGCTGGTGGCACAGTGGATAGAGTGTTGCATCTGGAGCAAGGAATACCTAATTTCAAATAAAGCCTTAGACACAGTTGTGTAACCCTAGATAAGTCATTTAACGTCTATTTGATTCAGTTTCCTAAGATATGTAATTATTATAATAACATCACATACCTCCCAGGGATGTTGTGAAAATCAAATAGCATATTTATGAAAGCATTTAGCACAGTGACCGGTATATAATAGACATTACATAAATGCTTATTTCCCTTCCCTCTCTCTGATCAATATGTCTCTGCAGAGACATGGATCCAAAGCTGATGAAGGGCTGTCTGGTAATACACTAGGTTAAAAATAGAAGAGTGTCCTTTTTTTCTGGACTGGGATGAAGTGGCTGGAACCAGGTGTTGTAGTTATAGTGATAAAGTAGGCAAAAACAGGTGGCTTTGAATCTGTTCTCAATCCAAGCTCCCTGTAAAAGTTCTGGGGATGAGTCTAGGAGTTGGGACCAGAGTTACAGATCTAGGATGAGTGATAGTTACAAGTAAGGATTGTTGTTCAGGTTCCTGGATGCATAAATGATCCCAAAGTCAGGGGAAAGATAGGAGCTTGAAACCAGATAGGCAGCACAAATCCTAATGCACTGGGTATAAGGAGATGCAACTAAGCTCATGTAGGAATTCTCATGATTACCTGGCCAAACACTAAATTGAAGAGAAGGCAAGAATAAAGGGGAGATTAAGTATCAAGGAATAAGGCAAGACTTATGGTCAAACATCTAACCAAATGGTCAGATCTAGAAAATTTTATGAACTTTGGAGCAAGAAAACATGAGCAAAATATTTTTGTTAGCCTTGATAATCAAGGCCAACATACTTGAAATAGCTCCTTCACATAGTTTTTGTCAGGAAAAACCTTTTTAAGTCTCTTTTATTATATAATCAAGTAAATTCTAGCATTATTTTGACCCTAACCAATATTTGTATGATGTTATACAGGAATTTATAAGTTAAACATAGTTTGCTGAATTTATGTTTCCACTATTTTAATGAAAATTCACTACTACTCTCCTTTGGAAATACTAAAGTTCTTAGTAAAGGAAGTATTAAAATGAAAGGAACTACTAGTATTGGTATAGCTGAATTAATTCGCCACTCCCATTGTTGTTCATGACTCACTTCCATTATTGTTGAACTTACAAAAAAATAATAGGGCTCCATACCTGTATCTTCAACAGGACAGGATGTGTTCTACCAACACTTCTTATTCAACAGATCCCAAACCAAGATTATGATCTTTGCATGAAAATAGTTTCTATATTTAGACTTCACTATTTGTGAATGTAAAATCATTCACTTTTCTTCCCATGTTTAAAATCTGGGATATTTGCATACTTTATCTCACTCCCTTTTCATATCTAATCAAATACTTATGTATCAAAAAAGAAGTGAGTGTGATAAACACAAGTGTAGTGAAACCCACCTGTGGCAAAGGAACTATTCTTGTGCATGGTTCCCAGGGAGGCAGGCTAGACATCTATAGCCTCTTCTCACTCCACCCTTTTAAAAGTAAGATTTGTTCCTACTAAGAGATGGCATCTGGAAGTTTTGTGGTCTGCAGAGCTCAAAGACAGGATGAATATATACCCTAAATTGCAACTCATCCTATGTATGAATTGTTTTTGTTTTTAATTCAAGTAATTGTTAAAATTGAAAGTAATGATTTTAGGGAATAATGCAACCTGTAAATTGGGAACACATTTTTTTTGTCTTCAATTCATAAAACATTAAATCCAAAAGAAGAGTCATTAGACCTCTTTTATTTTTTTTTTTTGCTTTCTTCATTTCCTAAACATTTTTAATTGTCTCAGGACCAATCATGCTAGCTTCTAAATTCAATTATTATTATTATTATTATGACTTTGATTCAAATGCCATTCTTACCAGGGTGTTGAATATCAACTACCCTTTAAAAATGAAAATAATTTCATCTAAATACTCTCTTTGTTCCTTAATTAATTTTTTAATATTTGATTATATTTTTTTCATTCTATTCCTAAATCAGTGCTGCTTCCTTGAAACAGCAAGGAATTCCCATAAAATGGGAAAACTGCATTCTTGGTTGTTAATTCTAAGTCTTTTCTCTTTGTTTCCTTTGGATAGAACACATTATTAGAAAGCAGAAATTTCTAAGTTTAAGAACAAATGTCGAGAAGGATGATGGAAAGATTCATCTGTCCTGAAAGAATAAATATTCAGAATTTTCTCACTAGGAGTTTAATCTTTCATGATTCCCAGCTATATTCACACCATGTTGCATACACTCTGGTCATCATCCCTATCCAGCTAGCCTTCTTACACTCTTCTCCCTGTACCCCAACTATAAACACACTACAACCTGAAACTTAAATGAGATCTAGACTTTCATGCTCTTTTTCAGCTGCTTCTACACTCTCACCACAGTTTTCTAAGTCTTTTTTATGTGTTATCTTCTCCAATAAGAACAGAAGTTCCTTGACCATTGGTAATGTCTTCCTTCCTAGTAATTATGTTCCCAGCACTTAGCATAGTGACTGAAATATAAGAATAGATTTATTTTCCCTTCTGTGCATAATGTGTTATCATCTCTCTCTGTATATGCATATAAACATACATACACATATATGTGTATATGGATGCATAAATATGTATATGTATATATATATCATCTATGCATGTATGGATGTATCTATCTATCATCTATCTATCATTAATCATCTATCTATCTATCTAATCTATCTATAAATTTTTCAGCTTGTTTCCAGGTATTTTTTCTTGCTTTTTATTTTGTTTTTATTTTTAAACTCTGCTGTGAACGCTTAGATCCCTGGAGCCAATTTAGGTCTCTCCCTCTTCAATTCAAGATGCCCTGTGTTCTGGAAATCCAGTCTTCCTTTCTCTCATCTTCTTTTTATGATAATTGCTTTGATTTTGTGATTCTGATTTCTCTGTCTATGCATTTTGGTAGTCTTTTCTTGATTTTATTTTTTCAAATTTAGAAAAGAATTTATATTCCATAATCTTCAATCATTTGTAAATCTTCTATGATATTGTTACTATCATTTTCATCCTATTATTTTGTATTCCAGATTTTAGTTTGATATGTCTGCTCACATAAATTGTTCTATATTCACTCCATATTTCTCTTGATATGGAATCATTTCTCTCCCTTGCAGGTTAGATATCTGATGGAAGTATTCCTGAATCAGTACATTTCTTAACTTCATTACTCTCTCTTCAATTCTCAGTAATGTCAACTGTAGGGACTAATTTTTAATTGGGGAGTGTTAGCTATGTAGCTCACAACGATATTGGGGTAAGGAAGGAGGCCGACAACCTCCCTCAAAAACAGAACAGGGTTTATTAACAAGAAAGAACTAAAAACACAAGCAAGATCAGTATAATTAAGGGTAAGGAAATAAAATGGGGTAAGGGATATGATACAACCTGAATAACACCACTGCCCAGGAATCAGCTGAGAACACATTGCTGCATCCTGTCGCCTTCCAGCTTCAAGCTAGAATGGCAAATCTCCTCCATTTTTTTCCCCAGCAGACACCAGGCTGCCAATCATAGCACCAAGTCAATTGGCTGGCTGCCCTGACTGACACTCACATGACTACCCTCACTGGGTTTCCAGTCATTATAATTTTGCCAGTCACATGTATGCGTCAGGGAATGATGATGACTTGACGTGCCAGCATCATGGTGACAGCTACAACCGGTGGGTGGAGCACCATGCTGTGTGTGATGGCACTGTGCCTAAGCCCCAGGCCAGTGCACAGGCCAGGGTTTTTTAAATTCTAGCCAAAAGATGGGGTCATAAATACCTCAAATAACAATTAATTCTTTACACAACCAATGCTCAATTTCCATTTTAACCTTTTTAAATAATATGTATTGATTTCTACAATTAGAAGAAAAATAGACAAAGGTTGCATACCTTTCATAGATATGAGTGAGAGATGAATTCTTAACTGAACAAGAATTTAGGCATTTAGAAAAGATAAAATGGATAATTTAAATTACATGAAATTAAAATTGTTTTTTTTAAAATAAAAGCATGTGTTTTTGTTTTTATGTATGTGTGTCTGTTTATGTGCACAAATAACTTAAAACTATGTACATTTCACTAAATTAAGGAATGGCTAAGTAATTCATAGTCCACAAATAAAATTGGATATTACCATGTTATAATAAACAATAAAAATAGGAAGTATGAACATCTTACATGAATTGATAATGAAATTAGAAGAGACAAAAAATAATATAAACAATCACTACACTAATGTAAATGGGAGGAACAACCACAAAATGCTTGAGATTAAATTTTGTAAAATTATGAAGAAGAAATGGCAGATGACACTTCCCTCCATTCCTTTGCAGAAATGTGTGTATGTGTCTTGGTGGTGGGGAGTGTAATCCATATGTCATGAACATTGCCTATAATAAATTTGCCTATATTTGGTTTTGCTAATTTTTCTTTTATCCCTATTTATTTTCTTTATAATCATTATGAAAACAATGCAAATTTCCTTTAAAAATAATTACTCATTTATGTATATCTCCTCCCACTGCCAGTCTCAAAAATTGAAACATTCTTTGTAAAAGAGAAAAAAAATTAGTCAATTTCCCCTCTAAAAAAACCTAATAAAGTGATTGAATTTTATGATATATTCAAGATGCTGACCCTATAGTCATTTGTCACTTGAAAAAGAAAACAAAAACACAACAACAACAACAAAGTTAAAGTATGTTTTAATTCTCTTTGGGGCCAGAATATATAATTACAATTGCTCAGAGTTCAACTTTTTGTGAGTATCATTGTCCCTAATGTTATTATTATCATGGTATTTATTGTTCTCACAATTCTATTAAAGACAATATAAGCCACGATAATGATTAAAGTGAAAAGAGCACAAAAGATCCCAATATAAGTAGTCATTATAACTGAGCAGTATATATATATTTGTATGTTCAGTTGAATCATCCATTTTGATATTTTTAGTATATATTAGAAAGATATAGATTTTCCTCTGGGGCAGTTAGGTGGCATGATGGATAGAGTACTGACTATGGATTAAAAAGAACATAAGTTCATATCTCCCCTTAGACAATTAATAGCTGTGTGACATTTTATAAATCACATAACCCCAAATGCCTTAAACATCCAAGGCCATTTCCAATCATCCTGATATGTATTTTGCCAATAGACTGAGATGGCTCTGGAAAAGAGTCTGAGGCTGGTGACCTTGCACTGCCATCTCTTAATTAAATCCAGTTTATTGCAAGTCATGATTTCACCCTGATGTCATGGTCCTCTTTGTGAACAAAGGACAAAAAAATCCCACATTTTCCTCTGAGGACTGAAACACCTCAAACCCACAAATTTGGCATACTGTCTCCTTATCATTTTACTCTTTAATATATTGACTGTTTCTATGCCAATACTCATAATCAAGAAGTTTTTGTTTAACCACAATTAAGGTTATTATATTATTATTATTATTATTAAGGTTATCTTTACCTCATGCTTCATTTATTAATAACAATATTTTTATATATTTGTGTATATCTTATACACTCTTTTTTTAATTCAAAATGGATTTTAGTGCTCGCTTCAGCAGCACATATATTAAAATTGGAATGATATAGAGAAGATTAGCATGGCCCCTGTGCAAGGATGACATGCAAATTTGTGAAGCAATGTGGATTTTAGAAAAATATAATAAATTCAGCTTTGGACATGTTAAGTTTAATATGTCTATAGGACATCTACTCTGAAATGTCTAATAGGATGTAAGAGATGAGATTACTTAGAGATAGAGGGCAGGCCTGGATGAAAATTCAAAGAATCATAGGCTTGGAGATGATAACTGAATCTATAGAAACAGAGAGCCAAGCACAAACACTTTGAGAATAATCACAGTCAATAGGTCTGACCTGGATGAAAATTCAACAAAGGTGACATAAAAAGAGCATTCCAATGTGGAATCAAGACAGCAGAGAAAAGCCAGGAAATTGCCTGAGCTCTCCCAAGTTTCCCTCAAAAACAACTTTAATTAAGTGTCTACATGGATTCTGGAACTAGAGAATTTATAAAAAGACAGAGAGATACAATCTTCCTACTCTGGAGCCTAAAATATCTAACTGTGATGTTTAAAAAAATCTAATGAGTGGTCTCATTAAACTAGAAGCTTTAGCACCAGTCTTTGGACATTAAACATTTATTAAAGCATAGTAGGGGTTAGCAAAGAGAGAGAGGAAAAACAGCCTTCATCTAGCCATCTAAGAGAGAGAGTTTTCCTGCCACCAACAGCTGGTTCCTGAACAAAGAGACCCAGATCCTTGGCTGCTTTTCCCAGAAGCCCCCTGTGAAACAGGCAGCAGGGCCATACTCACACACAGTTCCAAGCTAATTGGCTGGTAGCACTGATTGACACGACTAACAGGCAGTGACTTCAAGGCACTAAGTCACATGTTTTCTTCTCAGGCCTGGTTCTCACAATGTCCCTCTCAGCACGGGGTGGCACTCCAATTCTCGTACAACTTGAGATAATTTAGAAGATTTCAGGAAAGGTCAGCGTCACTTGGGCAAAAGGGGAGCTCAGAGAAGCACAGCCCAGCATGGAGGGGGTCTGAGCAAGTCAGCAGGAGTTTCTTGACCACAGAACAGATCAGCTGCAAAAGCCACTTGATCCTAGCTCAGCAGGATGGTGGTACATCAAGCCAGTTGTGAAACCCACTCTTCCTGGCTGAGAGAGGGCAAACTGCCAGCTAGAAAACCACTCACAAGATAGGCATGGCTAGGTTAAGTCAACCCAGTGCACAGAGAAAACCTAAGCCTGTGAGGAATCCTCAAGCCAGAGAAGCCTCAGAGCAGAAAGTCAGTGACCAGGTCCCTATCCCCCAGCACAAGAGGAGCAAACCTCAACTTTGAAAGTCACAAAACAGCCTACAATATGAGTAAGAAACAGAAAAAGGCCCTTACCATTGAGAGCTTCTATGGTGACAGTGAAGACAAAAACACAAAGCCAGATGAGGATAGTACTGTCAAAATGCCTATATGTGAAATCTGAAGAGGGAAAATGAATTGGTCTCAAGACCAAAAAGCCTTCTTAGAAGAGCTCAAAATGGATTTTAAAAATCAAATAAGAGGGGACGGCTAGGTGGTGCAGTGGATAAAGCACCAACCCTGGATTCAGGAGTACCTGAGTTCAAATCTGGCCTCAGACACTTGACACTTGACAAGTGACCCTGGGAAAGTCACTTAACCCCCATTGCCCCATAAAAAAGAAAAAAAAGAAGAGGAGGTGGGAAATGGGGCATCCTCTATAAGGAATAGAAAAAAATCAAATAAGAGAAGTAGAAGAAAAAAATGGGAAAAAAAATGTGAGAAATGAGAGTTATGCAAGAAAATTATGTAAAAAAGAATCAACAACTTGGAAAAGGAAGCACAAAAATTGACTGAAGAAAAGAATTTCTTAAAAAATACAATAGGCAAAATGGGGGGGGGGGAATCCAGAGAAAAAATCAACTTCTTCAAGAGAAAAATTGGTCAAATGGAAAAGGAAGTACAAAAGCTTACTGAAGAAAATAATGCCTTAAAAATTAGAAATGAGCACATGGAAGCTAATGACTCCACAAGACACCAAGAATACATCAAACAGAATCAAAAGAATGAAAAAAATACAAGAAAATGTGAAATACCTCATCAGAAAGACAACTGACCTGCAAAATAGATACAAAAGAGATAATCTAAGAATTATTGGAATAAACAATTTCAAAGATCTCATGATAGAAAATGTTCTCCACATAAAGAAAAAGAAAAAGAATTGTAGATTCTGAATGCAGATTGAACCATACTGTTTCTATTTTTGGACTGCTTATTTTTCCTTTTTAGGGGGGTTTTCCCTTTGTGCTCTGATTCTTCTTTCACAATATAATGAATGCAGCAATAAGTTAAATATGATTGTACATATATAACCTATATCAGATTGCTTTCTGTTTTGAGGAGGGGGGAGGGAAGGAAGAATAAGAGAAAAATTTGGAAGTAAAAATCCTATGAAAACAACTGTTGAAAACTATCCTTATATGTAAATAGAAAATTTAAAAAAAACTTGCATAAAATTTAAAAAAAAAAAGAATTATTGGACAACCTGAAAGCCATGATCCAAAAATAAATAAATAAATGAAAGAGTCTAGACACCATATTCCAGGAAATTATCAAGGAGAACTGTCCTCATATTGAAGAATCAGAGGATAAAATAGTCATTTAAAAAGTCCACTGATCACCTCCTAAAAGAGACTCCAAAAAGAAAACTACGTGGAATATTGCAGCAAAATTGCAGAATTACCAGATGAAGGAAAAATGGTGCAAGCAGTTAGAAAGAGACAATTTAAATATCATGGAGTCACTGTCAGGATCACAGAGGACCTAGCAGCTTCAACATTAAAGGAGCAGAAGGCTTGGCATATGATAATCCAGAATACAAAGGAGCTTCAATTGCAACCAAAAATTAACTACCCAGAAAAATTAAGCATTACCTTTCAGAGGAAAAGATTCACATTCAATGAAATGGGGTAATTTCAAAGTTTCATGATGAAAAGATGAGAACTGAACAGAAAATTTAATTTTCAAATATAAGACTCTAAAGAAATAGAAATAGGTAATCAGGAAAAATATTCAATAAATTTAAATTGTTTACATTCCTACATGGGAAGATAGTATTTATAACACTTGAGAATTATATTTGGGCAGATAAATGGAATATACATAGAGCACATAGGTATAAATTGACTGAAGTTATGACATAAAGAAAATTAAGGTGTGAAAAAAGGAGTATATGGGGAGAAAAGGAAAGGAGAGGTGGAATGGGTTAATGACATCATATTAAGAGGCACAAAAAACCTATTACAATAGAGGGTTAGAAGAAAGGGGTGAGCATTGTTTCAGTCTTACTCTCATCAGATTTGGTTTAAAGAGGGAATGTCATATATATTAATGTGGATAATGAAATTTGGCTAACCCCTTAGGGAAGTAAAAGGGGAAGGGGAAAATGGGGGGCATTGAGAGGAAGGTGGAAAGAAGCGGAGGAGGAAAAGGGAAAGAAAAGGGAGGGAGTCTGATAAAAAGAATGGCAGATGGAGGGAAGAAGTGGTCAGAACCAAAACACTGCTAAGCAGGTGAAAGAACAAGAAGTTCAAAAAAAGGGGAACATAGGATGGAGGGAAATAGTAATTATAAATGTGAATGTAGATGGGATGAGCTCCCCTATTAAAAAGAAGCGAATAGGAATGGTTTAAAAACCAGAATCCTATAATATGCTGTTTAGAAGAAATATATTTTGAGCAGAAAGATACACAAAGAGTAAAGGTTGGAGCAGAATATACTATATATCAGCTGAAGTTAAAAAAAAATTAAAAAATAAAAATAAAAAAACCACCACCACCATCACCAACAAAACCAGGGATACCAATCCTTATTTTAAAAAAGCAAAAGTAAAAATAGATATAATTAAAAGATATAGGAAAGGAAACTACATTTTGCTAAAATGTATCATAAACAATGAAGTAGTACAGTGTCCAAATGCTTACAGAAGAAGTTAAGTGAGTTTCAAAAGGAAATAGGAAGCAAGACTATACTAGTGAAGGAACCAAACTTCTCTCTCAGAACTAGATATATCTAACCACAATGTAAATAATAAGTTAAAAATGTGAATAGAATCTTAAAGAAGTTAGAAGTGATAGACATCTGGAAAAAATTGAATGGGGATAGAAAATAATATACCTTTTTTTCAGTGGTACATGGCACATAAAAGAAAATTGACCATGTTTTAGGGCACAAAAACCTTACAGTCAAATGTAGAAAGGCATAAACAGTAAATGAACTCTTTTCAGATCATGATGCAGTAAAAATTACATGTAATAAAGAACCACGGAAAGATAGACTAAAAATTAATTGGAACCTAAATAATCTCTTCTTAAAGAATGATTGGGTCAAACAACATATCATAGACACAATAAAAGCTTCATACAAGAGAATGAAAACAATGAGACAACATACCAAAATTTTTGGGATGCTGACAAAGCAGTTCTTAGGGAAAATTTTATATCTCTAAATACTTGCATGAATAAACTAGAGGTAGAGAAGATTAAATAATTTGGTGTGCAACTAAAAAAGCTAGAAAAATAACAAATTAAAATTCCCCAATTAAATACTAAATTAGAAATCCTGAAAATCAAAAGAGAGATTAATGAAATTGAAAATAAGAAAAATATAGAATTAATAAAAACTAAGGACTGGTTCTATGAAAAAATCAATAACATTGATAAACCTTTGGTTATTTTTTAAAGAAAGAAGAAAACTAAATTACTATTATCAAAAATGGAAGGGGCTAATTCACAACTAATGAAGTGGAAATTAAAGAAATAATTATGAGCTATTTTGCCCAACTCTATGCCAATAAATCTGACAATCAAAACGAAATGAATGAATATTTACAAAAATATAAATTCCCCTGATTAACAGAAGAGGAAATTTTTTTTAATCCTGTATAGCCTTATTTTAGAAAATAGAACTAAACAAGCCATCAATGAACTAGCTAAGGAAATAAATCTCCAGGGCCAGATGGGTTTACAATTGAATCATATCAAATATTTAAAGAACAATTAAGTCCAAAACTATACAAATTATTTGGAAAAATAGGTGAAGAAGGAATTCTATACAATTCCTTTTATGACAGAAATATTGTGTTTATACCTAAACCAGGCAGAGGAAAGGCAGAGAAAATTATAGATTAATTTCCCCAATGAATAATGATGCAAAAATCTTAAATAAAATATTAGCAATGAGATTTCTGAAATTTATCACCAAGATAATACACTATGACATGGTGGGATTTTATACCAAGAATGCAGGTCTGGTTCAACATTAGGAAAATTATCAACTTAATTTCCCATATCAATAACAAAACTAACCAAAATGATATGATTATCTCAATACATGGAGAAAAATATTTTGACAAAATACAACACTCATTCCTATTAAAAATACTACATAAAAACTACTATATAGCATAGGAATAGGTGAGTTTTTCCTTAAAATGATAAGCAGTGACTACCTAAAACTATCAGCAAACGTTATATGTAATGGGGATAAGTTAGACACATTCCCAATAAGATCAGGGGTGAAACTGGGATGTCCATTATCACTTATTTTATTCAATATTGTACTAGAAATGTTAGCATTACCAATCAGAGAAGAAAAGGGAGTGAAAGGAATTAGAATAGGCAAGGAATAAATGAAGCAGTCACCTGTTGCAGATGATATGATGGTATACTTATAGAATCCCAGTGAATCAGTTGAAAAATACTTGAAACAATTAACAACTTTAGTTAAGTTTCAGGATATAAAAAAAATCCACACAAATCATCAGCATTTCTATACATGACCAACAAAGTTTAGCATGAAGAGATAGAAAGAATAATTCTTTTTAAAATAACTGTAGAGAATATAAAATATTTAGGAGACTACCTGCCAAGACAAACCCAGAAACTCTATGAACACAGTTACAAAACACTTTTACACACAAGTCAAATTAGATCTAAACAATTGGAAAAATATCAATTGCTCATGGATGAGCCAAGTTAATATAATAAAAATGACAATTCTACCTAAAATAATTTACTTCTTCATTGCCATACCAATCAGACTATCTTTACTAAGCTGTTGACTCAGTTTTCATGATTTTCTTGCATCATTCTTATTTCTATTCATAATTTTTCCTCTACCTTTCTTAATTGATTTTCAAAATAATTTCTGAGATTTTCCATGGTCTATGACTTGGAAGCTTTGGATACAGGAACTTTAACTTTGTTATCTTCTTCTGAAGGAAAGATTTGATCTACCTTGTTACCATAGTAACTATTGTTTGCTCATTTTCCCAGTCCATTTCTTGACTTTTAACTCTTTCTTAAAGTAGTGTTCTGTGTCCAGGGTGAAGGGTCTAATGCCCTAAGCTTTAGAGTTTTCATTCAGGTGTTGCAGATTTAATTCAAGGCACCTGTAAATTTCCAAGGTGGTATGATACAAGGAGAAATGTGTTTACTCCTCTCTTGTCCTGTGTTGTGTTCTTTGAGTGATCAGCAGACCTCTTTTCTGCACTGCAATCATGACAATGGTTCAGCCCCACTGTAGTCACAAGCTCTTTTGTGCTTGTGCTCTTAGTGCTACTCCCTGCCTTGAGACTGCCACCCATGACTAAGACCATATATTGAAATATGGGCAAAACAGCAGAGTTCTGACTCAATGCTAGCAAAGAAACCCCTATCATTCCCTTCTGACCACTTTTTTGACCCCCTACCTGTTGGGGGTTAAGAGCTCTGGAAGCAGTCACTGCTGCAGCAGATTCAATGACTCCCAAAGTCTACTCATGGTTTGTTGAGGTCTGTTCTATGCTGAGGCAGCTAGTGGTAGACTTTGCTCCTCTCTGAGCTAGATGGGACAGATGCTTTCTGCTATTTTGAGCCAGAAAAAATTATTCCACCCTGTCCTTTCTCCATGAGTTGTTTTATGGAATTATTTAGAGGTACTTGAAAGGACTTGGTGATTTATGGTTGATGAGATGAATATAATAATATTTATTATGATTCTGATTATCATAACTAGCATTTCTATGATATTTAAAAGTTTACAAAAGTTAGCTCAATGACACATAGGATTTTCTAAAGCTACTATTGTTTGCCTTGGGATGTCATGAGTACGTCATAGGAGGCCTTCAACAAAGGGTGGATAATCACTTTTTCTGTGTTTTAAAGTATTTGATGGCAAACTCAGATCCTATAATCTTTTGAATGGCCATATAATTGAAAGATTTAGTTTAATTTCAAAACATATCCCAACAATTTTCAGCAGTCTGAAAGTAAATATATAGATATAGGTGAGTAGGGGTTAACCAGTTTTCTGGATAAGCAGAGAGAGAATGATAGAAAGAAAAGAATTGGAAAGAAATTTGGGGATGAGATCTAGCATAGACATAAAGTGGCTGACATTGAAAATAATAATGTAGATTAAAGATAGTATCAAAGAGACATGGAAAAATGTGTTTAAAGTAATGGTGACTGAACAGAATCAGAACAATTTATACTATTATCATAAATGTTATAAAATAAATTAAGCACTTAAGAAATTTCATCAATTAAATGATAAGTTATGAAGACTGATAAAGATAAATACAGTCCCACCTCACTGGAAAGAGACTTGATTGACAAATATACAGAAAAAGAAATGTAATTTTGAATTCGATCAACATAGAAATTTGTTTTACTTGATTATGTTTATGTGATACAGGGCCTCCTCATTTCCTTCTTGTTAGTGGATAGAAAGACGTGAGAGGGAGAATATGCTTTTTCATTGAAAAAATAACAATAACAACAACAACAACAAAGTCAGGGGACATGGATATAGCAAACCTAATAAAAAAGCTTGTGTGATCTGCAGCTCCTCTTATCAGAGTTAATAGTGATTACTAATAAGAACTGCTCAATGTAATTTACTGCTGTTATGTTTAGGTCAATTGTGATGCTGACATTTGACACCTTGGAGACATTAGATTTGTTTCTAGTGTTAACAACACAGGCAATCCTGACTGAAAATAATAATAAAAATATTATCTGACAAAAAGCAAGTATAACTAGAATAAGGGGGTACTATTTAGAGGACATCAAAAGTTTGAGGGACTGGAGATCACAATGTGTTTGAAACAGGTTCAAGAAAATGAGGGTGAGGAAGAAGGATAACACTGTAAAAGCATGATCATCAGTGGAATTTTAAAATTGACACTGTACAGTTCTGAACAACAAAATCTTCTCTGTTGCTGAAATGTTATTATCTGTCTGTAGTAGGATGGAGAGAAGAGTGGAAGAATTATGAGGGCAGAGTTTAAATGTTACAAAAATTGATATTAAAATCTCAGAGGATGATTGTAAAGGAGGAAAAACTGTGGACCAATTACAGAAATCACTGGGGCTATAGAATAATGATATGGAGTTAATGAGGAAAGTGACAAAAGAATGATAGAGATTCATTTTCCATTCACATACAAATGTATTTTTAAATACTTCCAAGAGGTACATTCCTAGAAATGTTTAATATAAAATAGAGCTATTTTTTTTAAAATAAATCTCATACTTCAATATAATTATTTCTCTGCAAGAGATTCTACATATAGTATGTTCAGTGAGTTCTGAAAATCAGAGTCTCTAAAAGTAGTTCAAATGATACACTGATTTAGGTCAATTCAACAAAATTTTGAGTGAATACTATCTGCAAGGCACCTTGTTCATTCTGAGCCCACAAAGAGAAAAATGAAATAACTCTTGCCTTCAAGGAACCTATATTCTATTCATAATGCAGAACACATATGAACATGCAGGTAAATACAAAGCATATGTAGAATAACAAAATAATTTCAAGATGGAGATTTTGCTAATAATTGGTTGATTGAGATGAGTTTTTAGGTAAGTTTACAGATATGCTGTGCTTTGTTCTGTCATGATTATTTGCTCATGGATGGATGCTGGTTAGATCCATTTTTTATGTCAATAGATACTTAAAAGTTATATGAATGTATACTTTTTGTCAATAGTTCATACTGAAGTTACATAGAGAATAGTCGGGGCAGCTAGATGGCGCAGTGGATAAAGCACTGGCCCTGGAGTCAGGAGTACCTGAGTTCAAATCCGGCCTCAGACACTTAACACTCACTAGCTCTGTGACCCTGGCCAAGTAACTTAACCCCAATTGTCTCATTAAAAAACAAACAAACAAACATAGAGAATAGACAACACTGAAATCAGGAAGGTGAGTATAAATGAAAATGGGCAAAAAGTCATATGATAATTGTTAATTTTTATATAAATACCAATGCATTTCTTAATTATCAATATTGTTCTTAAAATAAAAAGGGGAAATAGGCTCATATAGGGGCAAAATAAGACATTAATTCATTTTGACCAAATTCATCATTTTTACAAGCCTTTTTAAAAAATTAGGCTGTAAATATAGCTGTATTCATTAAAAAAATAGAAATATCTCAAGGATCTATAAAGCGAGCATGTATAAATGGGTGGCTTTGGCAAAAATGGTGACATTTATGTGGAAACTGTTGAAAAACGAGAGTAAAGCTAGCTTTCATTTCAACATCTAGGTTTGCTCAGCCTACATCCTTGAGAATAAAGATTCATTTGTTATCTGGCATCAATTCAGTAGCCAGTAAGTTTGCATACCTACCACATAACCATGAGGTTCTGTTTCAGCAAAAATTGGCTAATGCTCGCATTATTGCACTATTAACAGCAGAGTAATCATATGTGTGTGTATAAAGGTACTTTCTGGTATTGTTTTTGCTATTTAAAATCTAAATATTCCATTGCAAACAATGCAAAAAGAAACAAGATAAAAATGTTATTAATAAAAATTGCATAATAAAATACTTTTATGGAAAAAATCAAGATGAGCAAAATGGTCACAAAAAGGCTCATTTGTTCAAAGGCCTATTGACACTAGAGACCAGAGACCAATAACATCACTCTTCTATCTCATAGAAAGTAAGACTGGATATATAAGTGCATGCTTTTATTAAGTGCATGCTATTAGCATCTTGTAGGCTAGAGGTGAAGATAGGAAGCAATAGTTTGTTTATCCACTGCCTTTCTTATACAGGTAGTCAAATTTGGTGATGTGCAGTAGATCAAGTCGAGTGTTCTAATATCTTTTTTTTATTTCCATATTATTTCTAGCCATTCCCACTCAAAAAAAAAAAAGCTTAAGTCTCTTAAGAGTAGTATTCACTAAGCATGTAGAACATGTGCCCAAATGTGTAGAATAAATTCCATTGTTGATACAGAGGTAAATTCTTTCACTGAGACATTTAAACAGGACAAACAGCTTGGACGCTATGCAAACAATATTCCAATCCAAAGGGAAATGTTACTTCCCTGAGTCTGAATACTTTTGAGAGTAATGAATTTCCTAATGTTTTATTTCTTTTATGTTGCTTCAGCTGCAAACAGCATTTTAAAGTTCCCAATGTAGATAATTTAAATTATTTGCTGTATTTTATTTGGGGGGGGGGAGGGTCAAGGGAAAAGAAAATCTATGAAATGTATAGACAATTCATTAATGAGGGGTGAAAGAGACAGAGGCTTGTTAAATAGAAAGGATGCATTTAGTTTATCAAGGGCTGGGTCATATTTAATTATGGCATGAGTTGTGAACCATGAAGGATTACCACATCAAAAAAAAATCTAATTCTGAATACTTGTTTCTAAGTATGAAACTAAGGACATATTCAATGTAATGGAAATGAAATTAGATGGAGGAAAGACTTCCTTAGATAGAATTTGTATAATATTAAATTTAAAAATATCAAGACCAGATAATTTCAATCTCTTTTAAAGATGTGTCCTTGAGTTATAGTATAAAAATATCTAAAATGTTTATCAAAATTAGTTGAGAGTAATTATTGTACAAGAGCCAAGGTCACTCCAAATACCTTTAATTAATGTCATAATAAAATTCCTAGAGCTGCAGAAGTAACAAAAGGACAGGGTGTAATAATTTTCCACACAAAGACAACTTATTACATCATCAGAAAACGTCTGTCACACCCAGGTGAAAGTGGAGTGCATTCCAGTGCAGGTTGTGCCAGTGCAGTCAGCCATCACTCAACCAGCCCCAGCAAACCAGGAGAAAACCTTCCAAGGCATTGAATCATCATCATCAGTAGCAGTTTCTGGAACTCATCCCACAGACAGTAAGATGTTTTAACAACTGGCCAGAAGGAGATTACAGTGGTCTCTTTTCTAGCACTAAGGTAGGATTTTGCTGCTTTGCCCATATGCGGATCCAGGTCCTAGACCTGGGTGGGCGTCTCAGGATGGGGACAAGCACTAGCACATAAGAACATAGGGTCTCAATCCCAAGGAACTAATGAGGAAGCTTACTATGCACCCCTATAGAAAGAACTGACAAAAAGAACACATGTGGATTGTACATATATAAACTGATTGCGATCTTGTGGTGGGGGGAGGAAAGGGAGGGAGGGAGGGAGATAAATTTGGAACTCTAAATCTTATGTAAATGAATGTTGAAAACTACCCTTACATGTAAATGGAAAATAAAATAAATGTTTGTCGCAAGAATAAAAAAAAAAAAAGAACATATGGTCTCAGTGGATGAGGGACTCTCCTCACATTTCCAAGGTAGGAAAACAGGCTTGTTTTTTCACTCACAGACAAGAGCAAATTCTAGGATAGTAAGCACACGTCTCCTTAAATCATACCACCTTGGAAAAACTTTAAATTTACAGAACCCTTGAAGTATCTTTGAAAACAGCTGCTCAACTTCCCCTGAAGCTTGGGACAGTGCACCCTCCACCCTAGAAACAAAGCCCTGATTTAACAAAGAGTTAAAAGAAAAGAAATAGGCTGGGAAAATGAGCAAACAGAAAAATAATCTGACCACAGGAAGTTATTATTGAAACAAGGAAGAAGAAAAGCTACTCTCAGAAAAAGGTAACATTCAAAGCTTCTACAGGCAAAGCCTACAAGAAAAAATGTAAATTGTTATCAGGCCATGGGAGGACTCAAAAAAGGACTTTGAAAATAAAGTAAGAATGATAGAGGAAAAAATGGGGAGAGAAAAGAAAGTGATACATGAAAATCATTATAAATATATTGACAGTTTAGTAAAGAAGGCAGAAAAAACTACTGAAGAAAATAGCACCTCAAAATACACAGTATGCCAAATGGTAAAAGAGATACAAAAACACAATGAGGAAAAGAATGCCTTGAAAAGCTGAATTACCCAAATTAAAAAGGAGGTATAAAAGCTCACTCACACCTGCCTGGCCCTCAAGAGGTTGTGTTCTCAGAGGATGTGAACTCTGACCTCAACACAGGACCACCCTCAAGGCCAGTGAACCAGTGGATTTGGTTGATATTAGGCAATTCGCTTGAAGTAGTGGGTAAGGACCATCTCTCCTCCATATCCCAGACAAAGCTTCCACATGCAGTTACTAGGAGTGAGTATCTCTCAGAAGTGTTCTTGGTAGCAGAGGACTTGGAGGAAGAGGAAGGCCAGGCTGAGCTCTATTCTCTCCTCTAGGCTAGATAGGCTGTGTCTTAACTTTCTGAGCCAAATGTTCTCTCTTTATTAGTATCTAAGATACTTTAATAAATGCTTAATGCCCCAAAACTGGTGCTAAGGCTTCTAATTTATAAGTAATAACTATATTAGGAACCCCAGCTAATTTTCTCCAAACTTGGGACAAAAATAAGGTGAATACATATAGTTTTTCACATTACAGAGGGGAAATTTGGGAGAGCGGCAGTTGGTTTCTTCCTCACTTGGCCATCTTGGCTAAGAAATTAAACATGTTTGCTGAAGGTTTTAGGTAGATATTACTTATCATTTTAAGGAAAGATCCATTTATTACTATGCTCTCTAGTGTTTTGAACAGGAATGAATGCTGTATTTTGTCAAAAGCTTTCTTGAGATAATCATATGATTTTGGCTATTTTTTTTATTAATGTTTCATTATGTTGATAGTTTCCCTAATTTTGAACCAGCTCTGCAATCCTGGTAGAAATCCCACCTGCTCATAGTGCATTATCTTGTGATAAATTTCTTTAATCTCCTTCTAATATTTTATTTGAGATTTTTCTATTGATATTCATTAGGGAAATTGGCCCATAATTTTCTTTCTTGGTTTTGGCTCTGCCTAGTTAAGTATCAACACCATATTTGTGTCATAAAAGAAATTTGGTAAAACTCATTCTTCACCTATTTTTCCATCATGTTGGAATGAATTGTTCTTTAAATGTTTGGTAGAATTCACTTCTAAACCCATCTGGTCTTGGAGATTTTTTTGTAGGGAGTTCACTGATGACTTTTTCCACTTCTTTTTCTAAAATGGATTTATTTAAGGATTTTACTTCCACTTCTGTTAATCTGAGCAGTTTATATTTTTGTAAGTATTCATCCATTTGATTTAGATTGCCAAATTTATTGGTATACAGTTGAGTAAAATAGCCCCTACTTATTGTTTTAATTTCTACTTCATAGTTGGTGAATTTAACCTTTTTTCATTTTTTTCTTTTTGGCAGGGCAATGAGGGTTAAATGACTTGCCCAAGATCATACAGCTAGTAAGTGTCAAGTGTCTGAGGCCAGATTTGAACTCAGGTCCTCCTGAATCCAGGGCCAGTGCTTTATCCACTGCACCACCTAGCTGCCCCCAAGGTTATTCATTTTTAATACTGGCAATTTTGTTTTCTTTCTTTTTTTAATCGATTAATCATCAATTTATCTACTCCATTGATTTATTAATAAAACCAACTTGTAGTTTTAATGATTAATTCTATAGTTTTCTTACTTTCACTTTTATTAATCTCTCCTTTGATTTTCAGAATTTCTAATTTACTAATTAATTGGGGATTTTTAATTTGTTCTTTATGAAGTTTTTTTGATCTTCCCTTTCTCTAGTTTATCTATGTCATCATTTAGAGATATAAAATTTCCCCTAAGAACTGGCTGCATCCCATAAATTTCAATATGTGGTCCCATTGTTGTTATTCTCTTGGATGAAGTTATTGATTGCTTCTATGATTTGTTCTTTAGCCCATTTGTTTTTTTAGGATGAGATTATTTAGTTTCCAATTAATTTTTAGTCTATCTTTCCATGGCTCATTATTACATATAATTGTGACTGCATCATAACCTGAAAAGAATGCCTTTACTATTTCTGCCTTTCTGCATTTGATTGTGAGGTTTTGTGCCCTAATGGATGATCAATTTAGTTTATGTGCAATGTACTGCTGAGAAAGACTATATTCTTTTCTATCCCCATTCAATTTGCTCCAGATAACTATCATAGCTTTTCTAAAATTCTATTCCACTCTAACTTTTTTCTTATTTATTTTGTGGTTAGATTTATCTAGTCCTGAGAGGAGAAAGTTAAGATCCCTCACTATTATAGTTTTGCTTTTTATATCCTCTTGTAATTCATTTAACTTCTCTTCTAAAAATCTGGATGCAATACCACTTGGTGCATATATATTTAGTATTTGTATTACTTCATTTTCTATGGTACCTTTTAGCAAGATGTAGTTTCCTTCCTATCAATTTTAATTAGATATAATTTTGCTTTGTCTGAAACAAGGATTACTATGCTTTGTAAAGAATTGTTATTTGAGGTTTTAATGACCCCATCTTTTGGCTAGAATTTTTTTTAAAAACCTCAGTGTGGGCACTGGCCTCTGGGGCTCTGCAAACAGCACAGTGCTTCACCCACTGGTTGTAACTGTCACCATTGAGCTGGCACCTCACATCATCACCACTCGCTGACACCTACATGGGCCTGGCAAAATTATAATGATTGGAAGCCCAGTGAGGACTGTCATGTGACTGCCAGAGCAGCCAGCCAATTGACTGGGGGCTGTGTGTGGTCAGCCTGGGGTCTGCTGGGAAGAAGGGAGTTTTCTTTTCACTATTCTAGCTTGAAGCTAGAAGGCGACAGGCTGCTGCTGTGTGTTTTCAGCTGATTCCTGGCCAGTGGTGTTGTTCAGGTTGTATAATTTCCCTTTCCCCATTTTTTTTCCTTTCCCTTAACCTTACTGATCCTGTTTGTGTTTTTTTAAGTTTGTTCTTGTTAAATAAATCCTGCTCTGTTTTGAGGGAGGCTGTCTGTCTCCTTCCTTGCCCCAATATTGCGGGGAGCAGCTTAGCTAACACTCTCCCCACAGTTTAGTTGGCTTGTGGCCAAATAAGGGGGAGGGGGAGTGGGTTAAAGAAATTTGCTAGGTTAATGAACTCCTCGTTAACTCACCAAAACTGTCCCTTTCATTAGCCACTCTCCCTTTTCTTTCCCCTTTCCTCCCTTGCTTCTGCCCTCCCTTCTATCAGTGCTCTCCTTTTCACCTTACCCTTTTACTTCCCTAAAGAGTAAGGTAAATTTCTTTATCCAAATGAGTATCTATATTATTCCCTTTTTGAACCAAATCTGATGAGAGTATATTTGAAACAATGTCCACCCCTCCCTTCTTTCCCTCTTTGTAAAAGGCATTTTTGCACCTCTTCATATGACTGTGCTCCCCTCTCACCCTGTTTTGACAGACCTTGCCTGTCAAACATCTATGTCTTTGGTTGGAAAATATTTTACCCTGTCCTTTTTTGCCTTCTGCTGCTCCAGGAATACTTATGGAATAATTTGAAGGTATTTGAAGGAGTCTTGGGGAGAACCCATGAAAGTTGCTGACTTTACTCTACCACCTTGGCTCTAACCCCTGCCAACAGCTTGAATTCCACAATGTTCTCTTGGTTATGCTCAGTTCACAATACATCAATTCCTACAAGTCTTTATAGGCCTTTCTAAAATCATCCTGCTTGTCATTTATTAGAGCACAGTAACATCCCATCAATATTGTATACCACAGATTGTTTAGCTATCCCCCTTAATGGGCAACCCTTTGATTTCCAATTCTTAGCCCCCACAAAACGAGGTGCTATAAATATTTTTGTGCAATTACGTCTTCTTCTTTTGGGGGGATATCTTTGGGATACAAACCTAGCAGTGGTATTGTTTGATCAAAAGGTATGCACAGTTTTATATTGCTTTGGGCATACTTCCAAATTGCTCTCCAGAGTGGTTGGATCTCTTCACAGCTCCATCTACTTTGGATTAGCATACTATCCTTCCCACATTCCCTATACCATGCAATATTTTCACTTTCCACTCTGACAAGTGTGAGGTGATACCACAGGAATTTTTAAATTTGCATTTCTTTGATCAATAGCGATTTAAAGTATTTTTTCAGATGATTTTATATATAGCTTTTATTTCTTTGTCTTAAACCTACTTGTTCATATCCTTTGACCATTTATCAATTGTAGAGTGTTTTGTATTTTTATAAATTTTACTCAGTTCTCTACATAATTGGGAAATGATGCCTTTATCAGAGATAATTTGTTTCAACAATCCTTTCCTAGTTTTCTGCTTCCCTTGTAATCTTGGTTACATTTGCTTTGTTTGTTCAAAAACTTTTAAAAAAATTATATAATATATACACTTTATACCTTCTTTCGTCCTAAATTCTTCCTCTTCCCATAAATCTGACATATAAACAATTCCATTCTCTCTTAATTTGCTTATGGTATCATCCTTTATGTGTAAATCATGTTCCCATTTTTACCTTATTTTAGTGTATGATGTGAGATGTTGGCCTATACCTAGTTTCTGCCATATTGTTTTCCAGTTTTCCCAGCAGTTTTTGTCAAATAATAAATTTTTGTTCCAAAAGTTTGACTTTTTGGAGTTATCATGTGCTAGATTACTATAGTAATTTACTATAGAGTTATTTCTATCTATTCTATTCCACTGATCTACTTCTCTATTTCTTAGCCAGTAACAGATTGTTTTTATAATTACCACTTTATAATACAGTTTGAGATCTGGTACTGCTAAACTGCCTTCTTTTGCATTTTTTTTTCCATTTATTCCCATGATATCCTTGAACTTTTGTTTTTCCAGATGAAATTTATTTTTATTTTTTCTAGCTCTATAAAATATATTTTGATAGTTTGATTTGTATAGCACTAAATAAATTAATTAACTTAGGTGGGATTGTCATTTTGATTATATTGGTTCTGCCTACCTATAAGCAAGTAATATTTTTCCAATTGTTTAGATCTGACTTTATTTCTGTGAAAGTGTTCTGTAGTTCTGGTAATATAGTTTCTATTTTTGTCTTGGGAGGTAGACTCCCAAGTATTTTATATTGGTCACAGTTATTTTAAATGGAATTTCTCTTTTTATCTGTTATTGCTGGATTTTATTGGTGATATATAGAATTACTGATGACCTATGTGGGGTTTTTGGTATACTGTAGCTTTGCTAAAGGTGTTAACAATTTCAAGTAGCTTTTTAGTTGATTCTCTCGGATTTTCTAAGCATGACACCATATCATCTGCAAAGAGTTATAGTTTTATTTCTTTATTATATATTCTAATTCCTTTAATTTATTTTTCTTCTCTTTTTGCTATAGCTTATATTTCTAGTACAATATTAAATAATAGAGGTGATAATGGACATCCTTGCTTCACTCCTGATTGTATTGGGAAGGCTTTTAGTTTATCCCCATAACAGATAATACATGCTGATTATTTTAGATGAATATTACTTTTCCTTTTAAGGTAAGCTCCTTTTATTCCTAAGCTCTGAACTTGTTTTCTTAACTGCAATCTGAGCATTCTACCTGACTCTGTGGAGAAGGAAACTAATCCTGAGATGTTAAGTGACTTCTTTAAGTGAAAGGCAAATCTAGGAGATAAGTTCAGGGCCTCTAACATTTGATATATAGTTTGATATTTTCATCATCAGTTGGTAATTCCCTTTCCTCATATATCATCAAATAAAGAACAAATAATCTATTGTTTGGTATGTTTTGTGGCTATTTTTTCTCATTTATAGGTTACACTAGAGTCTCTAAGGTCTCCTAAATCTCAGTGATAATGTGAATCAACAACAAGAACTCCAAAATAAAAATTGCCTTAGTCTTGGCAATGATTTTTATAATGGTGCCAGAACAAGCTATTCCTTAAACTCTAGGAGTGTCAATTTGATGGAGAGAGAAGATAAAATCCCTGAGTATTTAATAGGCTGACAGAGAGTCTATACGAATCTGTCAAAAGTAGAAGCTAAATTCTATCCCATACTCATTTCAACTGACTGGACTTTACTTGTGTCCATTTATTTGTGTATCACTTATGATCTAAAAGTTACTTTCTCTAATAGAAATTGGGCAAGGTTAGTAAGTGAGGAAAAAAAGAATGACACATAATATGAGAGCTAAAAGAAGTGCTCATATGAAAATTAGAGTGGCTTATTAGTATTTGGGTATTTTCTTTGTTTCTGTTTTCTTCCTTTAATTTGCTTTCTCTTACCCTATTAAGCATTTAGAGAATCTCCTAAACACCAACCATACCCCTGGGGTTCTATATATTGAGATCCATTAGAAACTTTCCTTTCTACAGCATATTAAAGTATATAATGGACTTTATTCAAACTAGGCTACAATCCTCTGCACTTCATGGTAGGCGCAGCAATTTCTTCATCCTGGAAGATCACTTTATCCATAGAACTCATACCTGGAAAGTAAATTCATCTCCTTAGGCCCCACCTTCTGATTGATTATCTCCTCCCAAAACCTTCATTTAAGGAAGGCACTCAAGCTAGTCATCTCTTAATTCCCCAATAAATTACACTCCTCCTGACTTCCCTACCACTGACACAGTAGCTTCTTTCTTTCTCTTAATATCTGCCCTCTTCCTCCCTTTTAAGCTTCCTTTAATGAGTTATCTTATTAAATTGAACGTAAGCTACTTGAGGACAGAGATTTTCTTTTGTTTGTGTTTATCTTCCCAGAATTTAGCATATTGTCTGCCACATATTAATTGCTTGATAAATGCTTAACTATTCACTGAGTAATATGATAACAATTCATGCCTCTGACAGGCTTTGGCTAAATGAATCCTATTATATTAGCTGTTCTTCCTTGGTTGGGAACCAAGGCAAGGCCATGACCCAAAACTTCCCACTGAGGCAAGGTGTGGAAGTATCAGATTCAATACTAAGTATTAACATGTAGAAAAAAAAAGTTAAGACAATGTACATGGCATAAGGAAAATCAATTAAGTTAATCATGTTGGTTAATTCCCCTTTCGAAGAACTGGACTGGTGAATTAGTAATTTCCATTTCATGTCAATAATTTATAAGGTTATAATGCACTGGAAAACAATGTCAAGTTATATTCTGGGGCTGTAATGATTTTTAAGCCATTCTTCAAGTATAATTAAACATTGTTAAAGCCTTCTTTGGCAGCCTCTCTATAGAAGTGAAATTTGCTCATTTTCTTGTAGTTTAGCAAAAGACCTATTGTGGTGAGCACTTTCAAGGCTATAAGGAGTCCTAATGTCCAGCAAATGATGTAATGAGAATTTCAACAATATTTGATCCTGGGCAAGAAAATTTTACTTGAAATTTCTCAACTTCTGTTCTTTAAAAATGTCAATATTCACATTTATATAATGTTGTACTGTGAATTATGTCTGTTTTCTACAATAGGTTAATATATATATGTATGTATGTATGTATGTATGTATGTATGTATTTATGCATGTATGTCATCAACAAGTAAATATATGTGGAATAAAATAAGCAAGAGGCAAAAACCTGCTTTACCCTATGGTCATTATTCATGGTTTTCATCTCTAACACATGTAATGACTGCACAGTTGTCTAAGATGACCTCGTAATATAAAGTGTCTTTAAAATGCTAAGCACCTACCTATACTGAAATATTCATGCTTGTAATTTTTATTTTCACAAAGAAAAAAATGAAGTTGGTATCTGTGCATAGGGGAATGGCTAAACAAGTTATGGTACATTAATTTAGTGGTATAATATTGTAATAAAAGAAAGACTGAGATAGTCTGGTATAGACAACAGAGAGCTTGCATTAGAAACTGGAAAACCTAGGTTTGTGCATTTTCTCTGACACTTTCTGGCTAAGTGATGCTAGGAATTATTTAAGATTCATATAGATAAAGTGCTGATTTAGATTTGAAAAAAGAATTTGGACAAAAATCTCCACAACATATTTATATCACAGGTCACATGGAAGGAGGATGGCAAGGCAAATATAAAGAGCTTAGAGAAACAAAGAAAATGTTTATTAACTGATGCAGAGCAAAATAAGAAGAAAAGTTTCAAACAGTATTCATATAAATATACACACAAACATACATGTATACACACATTTACATTTGTATATCATTGTTATAATAGATGAATGGATCTCTGGATGGGAAAGGAAGGAGTTATTTGTAAACTAAAGTAATGAAAAACACTTATTAAAAAATACTAAATAATATCCACTAAGACCCTGAGGTTCCATCTCTTCCCCTTTATCTATCTATCTATCTATCTATCTATCTATCTATCTATCTATCTATCTATCTATCTATCTATCTATCTATCTATCATCTAATTTGGCTAGGTAAAAGAGGACTTTTTACCAAAAAATTATTTTATTATTTTCTAGTTACATGTAGAGATAATTATCAACATTTGTTTTTATAAGATTTCTGGTTTCAAATTTTTCTTCCTCTCTCCCTTCCCTCCCCCTCTCCTCAAGACAGCAAGCAATCTGATATAGGTTATATATGTACAATCTCATTAAACATATTTCTGCATTAGTCATGGTGTGAAAAAAGAATAACAACAAAAAAAGTGGAAATAGTATGGTTCAATCTGCACCTAGATTCCACAGTTCTTTTTTCTGGATGTGGAGACCATTTTCCATCATTAGTCCTGATCATTGTTTTGCTGAGAAGAGCCAAGGCTATCACAGTTGATCCTCACACAATGTTGCTGTTACTGTACACAATGTACTCCTTCTTCTGCTCATTCCACTCAGCATCAGCTCATGTAAGTCTTTCCAGGTTTTTCTGAAATCAGTCTGCTCATTATTTCTTACAGCACAATAATATACCACTACATTCATATACCATGACTTGTTTAGCCATTGCTCAATTGACAGGCATCCCCTCAATTTCCAATTCTCTGTCACCACAAAAAGAGAACCTATAAATATTTTTGTACATGTGGGTCCTTTTCCCTTTTTTATGTTCTAAAAGTGGTGGGGTTTGCCTCCTTAATTTCTTACCTAGCCTAATCACTAAATGTGCATTGCCTTAGGCAAAGTAAGACCTGTAAAAGTCCTTTGCTTAAAAGTCTCAGACTGCATTCTGGGTCATCTCCAGTTATCCTGAGATATATGTATACATATACACATACACATATGCATATGCATACACATACACATAAACTTATGCATATGCATACCCATAGGCATACCCATACCCATACATATATCCATACCCATAGCAATGAATATACACATACTCATACCCATACCCATACCCATATACATATATGCACACATCTATACTTATATATACATACTTACACACACACACATATACAAATGAGCAGGATATATATACACACACACACATACACACACATAAACATATACATATATACACATACATATATGTGTGCATGCATGTGTATATGCATACATACATGTATAGATGTATGTATATTGCCACTGGACTCAGATAACTCCAGAGAGAGTGAGGCTGGTTACTTTGTACAGCCTTTCCTCAGTGAAATCCAATTCATGGTAAGTCATAACATCTCCGATATCATGTTCCTCTCTGAGAATGAAGGACAAACAATTAAATGAGCGACAACTTTCTAAGTTCTTTATGATATAGTTTAACTTCAGTTCAATGTCCCCAGCTTTCCATTCAATGCTGTACAAAACAAAAAAGCAATCAGCTTTTCTGGATTTGTCTACGAGTATTTTATTTTTAAAAAGTTTGATTTCAGAAATACCTGCAAAGACTTACATGAACTGAGTGAAGTGAAAAAACCCACAAGAATATTGTACACAGTAATAGCAACACTGTGTGATGATCACCCATGACAGACTTAGGTCTCTGAAATACAATGATCTGACAGTTCCCAAGGACTCATGATGGAAAATGCTAAACACATCGATAAGACCTGTAGGATCTGAATGCAGATCAAAGCTTACTATCTTTATTTTTTTGTAACGTTCTTGAGGTTTTTCCTTTTTGTTTTGATTGTTCTTTCACAACATGACTAATTTGGAAATATGTTTAATGTGATTGTTCATATATAATCTATATCATATTTGTTGCTGTCTTGGGGTGAGGGGAGGGAAAGGAGAGAGGGAGAAAAATTTGGAATTCAAAATTTTATAAAAATGAATATTGAAAACTATTTTTACATGTAACCAGAAAAAATAAAATTCTATTAAGATTGAAAAAAAATCTTTCTTTTGCTCAGGTGGGCTATCCATTATTCCTAAGAATTTTCTGTGCTGTACTGCTTCTAAATGTTTACTAATGTCGTTCCCTACACCTGGAATGCCATTCTTCGTATTTTCCCTTCCCCCCCACATCTTCTTCTTAATTGTTACTTATGTTATGACTCAGGTCAATACAACATGAATATTTTTTTTAAATTCAATTGAAACATGATAGTGATCTTTTATATTTCTCTGAGAATTCACTATTTGTACCTTATATTTTAGCTATATTTATTCTTGCCTAATCTCTAGTGCCATGTTGTAAACTTCTTGAATACAGGAGAAATTTCTTAAGATTTCAAAACCTAAAATAGTACCTTTCAGATTATGGATAAATTCTTTTGGAGAAGGAATGAGCTTGTATTAGGTAGCAGAATTCCATAATATTTATTTGAAAATCAATTATCATATTAAATCAAAATGAATGTAAGCTTTCTTCATCAGTTGATGTAGCATCTATAGCATCTTAGACATGTCTTTCAGGTTCTAGAGGTGAGGATACCTGCCAGGTTCATATATTATTTTAATTTATTTTGTGTGGGGCAATGAGGGTTAAATGACTTGCCCAGGGTCACACAGCTAGTAAGTGTCAAGTGTCTGAGGCTGGCTTTGAACTCATTTCCTACTGAATCCAGGGCCAGTGCCTTATCCACTGAGCCACCTAGCTGTCCCAGGTTCATATGTTATATTGACTCAATAAATTCCATGGAACATACTACAGACAGAAAACATTTATTCATTCTAGCCACACAGAGGAAAAGGAGTAAATGTTGATGGGATAGAGTACAAAACACTAAGTGAGAACAGAATCAGTTAGAAGGGAATGAGTTTGGTGAAAGAATACTAGAAACTTAACTGGCATCAACATATTCCTCAGAATTTACTGTGTTAAAAAAAGTGATATATATATATATATATATATATATATATATGTTTTGAGTAAGCATATATTAATCTATTAATATTATACCAGCAAAGGATTGACCACGTGTCTTCCTAACTTCTCATGGTCTCAGGCAGCATGGTAGAGAAAGCAGGGAGACAGCCTCAGTATGTCAGTTAGAATAATTAGGAGAAAATCCCCCAAAGACCCATGCTGTCTCCCATAGAGACAGCACATGGTTTCAAGGAGACCCAAGAGAAGTTCAGAAAGATGCCCCAGAAGCTCTAGAAGCCCCGGAATACCCAAAAGAACTACCAGACATTTTGTAGTCTTTTCCAAGGACTTTTTAAATCCTCTTTTGCTAGAGACAGATAATTCATCAAAGCTAATTAGTTAGCATCACTCAATTCCTTTGGTTTACATGACTTGAAGCTGGTCTACATTAAAATGAACTCTAGAAAAGATTAGGAAAAAGAATGCAAAATACCCTGACTCAAGTTCTTAAGGCAAAGTCCATTACCTAGGTGTGGCTTAATCCTATCAGTCCTTCAATGGTTTAGATCTATCTCCATTCCTTTTGTTCCCTTGGGTTTGTCCCATATGAGATTTGATGAAGTTTCTGGAGTGTGTGTCCAGTGGGGGTATGGGGGAGAGAAAGGACAGAGAAGGTGATTATTTGGGTCCCTCAAGAAATAATGATTATTTCTCACATTACTATGATCTCTCCCTCAGAGAACCATATAGATTCAAATACATTGCAAGGAGGCAAGACAGAATTTTCAAAGAGGAGTATCTCTCCAGGAGAACATTCAACAAATGGTGAAAGTGAGTAGTCATAGAGTAATGAGGAGAAATAGAAACAAGTTACTGAAAATATAGGGAAAACTTTGAAGGATAAAAATTTCAAGGGAGAAAAATAAAATTAGACATAAAACTAATACCAACATGTAACTAAAAATGAGATTTATGAGGGAAGAAGTAAAAATCAATCAATAATTAAAAATTAATAAATCTTATATTATGAAGAGCAATTAAGAACAGCAACAATAACAAAGAGAAGTCCTATATAAATTCTTGTGAAACTGCAGAAAAACAAAACATTGCAGAATGGCTCAAAGGAGAAATTTATTAATGATTATAATGTAAAATTTAAGTTGGAATTCAGAGTTATCAATGAATAATGTAAGAAAGTAAAGGAAATGGGAGACAATTTATAATACACAATTGAGAATCTTTCCAAATGGGAAAAATACTGAATGAGAGATTTTTTTTTTGTTTTTACTAGAAGAAATCATCTGGAAAGTTTAAAAGACCTACATGAGTTAATGCAGAATTAAGTGAGCAAAATTAAACCTACACACACACACACACACACACACACACATAATAGATATAATAGTAAGGTAAAGACAATTTTGAAAAAAAAATAGGGAATTCTGATCAGCACAATGACAACTCATGAATCCTAATCACTTGTGATGATAAATACTACCTACTTCCCGACAGAAAGATGAAGGTCCCAGGATAGAATGGTTCATGTATAACTTTTTTAAAACTTCAATTATAATATAATAACAGAGGTTTTGGTTTTATTTCTTTTTTAACAATATTATTACTTTTAAAATTTTGAGTTCCATATGATCTTTCTCCCTTAAGCATCTTTTTCATTTATGGAGAAAGCAAGCAATGTAATATACATGTGAAATCATTCAAAACATTTCCGTATTAGCCAAGTCACAAAAAAACTCCACTAAAATAAGGCAAAAATGTATTTCAATTTGTATTCAGAGTTTACCAGTTCTCTCTTTTAAGATGGATAACATTTTCCATCATGAGTCCTTCAGAATTGTCATGGATCATTATATTGAACAAAATAGCTAAGTCTTTCATTTAAAAAATCATTACAATATTGTTCTTACTTTGTACAATGAGTTCCTGGTTCTATTCCCTTTACTCTACATTAGTTCATACAGGTTCTATCCTGTTCATGATTCCTTAAAACACAACAATATTCCAGTATGATCCTATGTTACAACTTCTTCAGTCATTTCCCACCTGATGGGAATCCCCTCAACTCCCAAATCTTTAGCATTACAAACAAGAGCTGCTATAACTATTTTTTTTAAACAAATAGCTTCTTTTAAATCTTCTTTGATTTCTTTTGGGTATAGACTTAGTAGGGATATTGCTGGGATGAGGTCACAGGACATGCAGCTTTATAGCCCTTTAGCCATTGTTCCAAACTTTTGTCTAGAATGGTTGGACTAGTTCACAACTCCACCAAGAGTGGAATTGTTTACCAGTTTTTCACATCCCCTTCAGAATTTATTATTTTCATTTTCTTTCATGTTAACCAATTATTATGTACTGGAGAAATTCAAAGGAAAACAGCTGTGAGATACTATCTCCAGTCCTTATAATTTATAATGTTTTATATGAGTATAGATAACGTTTATGTCTTGTTCTGAAAACAGGCTATTCTTATCCTTTGATCATTTATCAATTGTGGAGTAACTCTTATTTACTCATAAATTTGACTGGGTGTGGGGACGTGCACTCCCAAACTTAAGGTATTTTCATCCTGCTATTTTCAAAATAAGTTCTGGGAATCTGCAAGTTTTAAATACTTTCAAAGTGGTGGGATTCTGTAAAAGATGTAGTAGTTTCTATCCCGTTATGCTATCCAGTTATGCATATATATATATATATATGTATATATATAAATTAATTATTAACTAGCTAATCTGATCTGAAAATAATATATAATAGGACTTATGAAAAATTATAAGTGGGCCTTAAGTCCTACCACAGTCGCCATTCAAATGTAGAAATATTTTGCCATTGGCCTAATTTGGGGGGACTAATCGGACTGGAGGACTAATTTGGGGGCTTTTGACTGGATGGCTATCTGACTGCTATTAAATTAGTATGGGCCTTTTAAAAATTTCCCCACACTGCTCCCAAATTGAAAAGCAAAAGATTAGGAAGCCTCTTAACTAAATAATCAAAACAGAGTTTATTTATAAAAATATGTAATAAGGGTTAAGAAATGCAAATTATACAACCTGTCTGCTTTTAATATAAGGGCCCTTGCCACCTCTTGCCTTAGGGTATGTACCACTTTCACTGCTCAGCTCCTTTCTTCTAAGTCCAAGCCCCTTTCACTTTGTATATCCCCTTGGGTCTAACTTTCCTCTCCATACTGCCATAGCTGAACCCCTGTGTTTCTCTCTCACCGACCTCTCCTTCTGTTCTCCTAGTGCTCCAGTGTCCTTTTGTTCACTTAATTTTCTGGCCTCTCCCAAGCTTCATACATCTGCCACTTGCTCTAGTCCTTTAGCCTTCTCCTGTATCCTTCTCTTTTTCCTTAACCTTGTCAGCCCCCCTTTGTGTCTAACTCTCCAGTTTATATATCTTCCTTCTCTCCACTCAAATCTCAGGGCTTCCTGCAACCCCCCCCCCCCCGCCCTTCCCCCCCCCCACACACACACACCAAGCTAATCTGCCAGCCAGGGCTGTGGCTGGGGAATGCTCAAGTTTCACATACATACCACACCCAGGGCTCCAGGGCCCCATGCCCCCTGCTGTGCACTCAGGGATCTCTGAAGGGGCTATGCCAGAGGCTGGCCTGGACAAGCCCAGGATCTCTCAGGTAGATCCTCTCAGGGTGGAGGGAACTGGGGCTTTTTTCCCCAGCTGTCTCACCTGGAGTATCAGCCCATGGGGCTTTTTTTTTTTTCTCAGCTGAAGTGAAGGGGGAGGGGCACTAGCCCTTCACACAGGAAAAACCTTGAGGGCCTAAGGCTTTCTAATCTCAGCCCAAAGGTAGGGTTCCCTAATCAAAATTAATTTTCTCAATCTCCCCTTTGCTTCAACAAGAAACATGTAGTGTTTCCTTGATGAAGCAGCAAAACAAAACACCATAACCTATGCAAGGACACAATGTCAGTTACAACACAGGAAAAGAAAAATTTTTTTCCAGAGAGGCAATCCCTCATGGACTCACACTTTGACAATGTCCACAGGGGGAAGGCCTCTGAAGAAAATACACATTACACGTGGTGTATGTAGGAAGAAACAAAAGTGTCCATTTAAAGTCCTTTTAAATCTTGTCTTTGAAGGCGGGTTGAGATGTCATCAGGGGAACTGGACTCTGGTCTGGATTCTGGCTGTCTCTGGTTGTCTCTGGATACTGCTGAGCTTTCACTAGTCCTTAGTATAGTATTGTCCAAAAATGTTCAATAAATAGTGAAAGTTCTTCAAAAAATAGTGAAAATTCTTCAAAATATGCAAAACAAATCTGAACTTTATACATATACAACATATTGGAGTCCCCCCTTTTGGAGGATATTTATATCCATAAGCAAAACAGAAAATTGAGACAGTTATTACATTACTGACACTTTTTACCACTATATGTCTGGATCAAGGCCAAATATAATAATGTGTCTGTGATGACACCTGAAAATGTTATGGAAAGGTTACCATACCACATCATGTGGTGCATAGGCCTCTGGTGGATGGATTTTAACCATGCCACCATACTGAATGAAAAGAAAAAAAACAAACAAATCAAGTTAAACCAGGTTCATGGGCTGGAGCTTCCCTGACACCAGACTATTTTTCGAGTGAGAGATGTGCCATATATAGCTGCTATTATCAGCAAACTATGAACTGACTGAATGTATTTGGACTAAGGGAATCCTGCCCCCAGGTTTTGCTGAATGACTGTTCTCTCAGCCTCCTCAGGGTATCTTACGTGTACCTGTCTCTCCTCCTGTTGAACATATATTTTCTCCAAGGCCTGCATCATGGAGTTGAGTCATCTCCATCAAGCTCCTTCCATAATTCATAAATCTCATATTAATATCACCAAAGATAATATGATGGTAAAAATGCATGTTATGCTGCATAATAAGACACACGCGATATATACAATAATTCCAAACCATACCCAGAGTCAATTGGGAAAGTGGTGTAATGACCAATACAACAAAATTACTACTCTTTCACTAAGGATAATAAAAGCTATATAGATAGTGTGGAAATTTATTTTGATTTGCAGACCCTACCTTTAGGCTGAGATTAGAAAGCCTTAGGCCCGGGGGCGGCTAGGTGGTGGGGGGCGGCTAGGCGGTAGGGGGCGGCTAGGTGGTGCAGTGGATGGAGCACCGGCCCTGGATTCAGGAGGACCTGAGTTCAGGTCCGGACTTGGACACTTGACGCTTGCTAGCTGTGTGACCCTGGGCAAGTCACTTAACCCCCATTGCCCCGCAAAAAAAAAAAAAAAAAAAAAAAGAAAGCCTTAGGCCCTCAGGGTCTCTTCCCCTCCCCCTCTGCTTCAGCTAGGCCAGGAAGCCCCATGGACTGTACAAGATACCAGGTCAGACAGCTGGGGAAAAAAAAAATGCTCCCAGCTCCCTCCGACCTGAGCGGAGCTATCTGAAAGATCCCAGATAGCCTGTGCTGAGGCGCAGGATGTTCGAGCATAGCCCCCCCACCGCCCCCCCCCACCAGCGGCAGCCCTGGCTGGCAGATTAATTTGGTCTGTGGGGGCGCAGGAAGCCCTTAGATTTGAGTGGAGAGGAGAAAAGGTATATATAGACCTGGTGATTAGACTCAGGAGGGGCTGACAAGGTACGGGGGCTGACAGGAGACTAGAGGCCAGCAGACAAGACAGCAAGGGGTTCGGATGGATGAGAGGAGGTGGAGAAGAGGTCAAGCGGTGGTGGACTAGAGATGGGGCTACAAGGATGCAGGAGAAGATGAGAAGGACTAGGAGCAGGGAAAAGAGAGGCCGAAGGGCATAACGATGGAGAAGACAGACAGAAGGTTGGTAAGAGAGAAACACAGGGGTTCAGCAGTGGCAGTAAGGAGGAGAGAAAAGTTAGAAGCAGGGGAATTTACAAAGTGAAAGGGTACAGGCAGAGTTAGAAGAAAGTAGCTGAGCAGGGAAAGTGTAACATGCCCTGAGGCCGGAGGCTGCTAAGGCCCTTATTGTATTAAAAAAGTTTGAGGCACAGCAGGTGGGAAAGAGACTCAGTGGAAAGAGATGCACCACAATGCAGTCAGGTTGTACATTTTATTTCCCTGTATTCTTAATTTCAAATAGTATCTCATAAATAAACTCTGCTTTGCTTATTTAGTTAAGAGGCTTCTTAATCTTTTGTTTATCAATTTGAGAGTGGAGCAGTGTGGTGGAACTTTATATAAATGGCCCACATTAAATTAACAGCAGATAGCCAAATAGCCAAAAGTCCCAGATTAGTACCCCAGTCAGATTAGGCCCCCCAAATTAGGCCTAGTCATTTAAAATATTCTTACAAGTTGTAGCCTTTGCCATGGCACTGGCACCTCACATCATCACCACTCTCTGATGCCTACATGGGCCTGGCAAAATTATTATGTTTGGAAGCCCAGTGAGGGCAGTCATGTGACTGTTAGAATGGCCATCCCATTGGCTGGGGCTGTGTGGGATTTTTCTGGGATTGGGGGAGGAGAATTGGGCATTCTAGCTGGATGCTGGAAGGCAACAGGAGTTCTGCTGCATATTCTCAGCTGATTTTGGGCAGTGATATTTTTTCAGGTTGTATAATTTCCCTTTCCCCATTTTGTTTCCTTTCCCTTGATCTTACTGATCCTGTTTGTAATTTTTTTTTTAAGTTTGTTCTTGTTAAAATAAATACTGTTCTGTTTTGAAGGTAGCTGCCTGTCTCCTTCCTTACCCCAATATTTTGGAGAGCTGCTTAACTAACACTCCCCAATTAAAAATTGGTCCCCACTATATATATATATATATATATATATATATATATATATATATATATATATATATATTTCTCCTGGTTCTTGTTATGCCATTTTATTTCAGTTGATATGTTTTCAAAGACTTTACTGAATGCTCCAAAAGGAACTTTTATTTTATGATTCAGTAATATCTCATTTCATTTGTGTACCAAAATGTCCTTAACCATCACTCATTAGAAAGAAATCTATTGTTATCCTCAAAGTAAAACAAACAAAAAAGAACAACAACAAACTTGAGCAGCTATCAATTTAGTAATAGCTTTTTTTCCAGAGATTCCTACACAGACAAAGAAATTGTCAGACTGTTCTAGAAATCCAGATCAATTGAATTTCTTCAGACATGAACTTGTACTGAAAAAATAAAACTAACACAAAATGAAGCAAAATAAGCAAAAATCAAGGAGGCTTTATTTTATGATTCAAATCTAGCTTCAGATACTACCTGTGTGATCCTGACCATGATTAATGTGAACTTAATCATGATTGCCTCAGTTTCCTCATCTGCAAAATGACTTTGAGAAGTAAATGGCAAATCACTTCAGCAACTTTGTCAAGAAAACTCCAATTGGAGTCATGGAGAGATGTACGCATCTGGAAAGTTACTGAAAAACAACAATACAAAAATTTTATGCTTTTGCCTATATATCTTTGAAGCTGAATGACAACTCTCTTGTGATCTCAGTTAAAAGTTAGAGTCATAGCTGTTAGTCCCACCCCAACAATCTTATATTCATTACTCTTTATATATTAGGTATGCTTATTTATGGATATTTTGTCTCCTACTTTAGAATGTAAGATTTTTGAGGACAGATGCTATCTTTTTCTTTGTATCCCTCATGTTTAGCATAATGTCTAGAACATAGTAATTGCTTAATCATTGCTTATAGTGTGATTGGATACTATCCTTGGCATAACTTCTACTGGAGCACTTCCTTATTTACTCTGTTACTTTCTTTCATATTGTTAGGCACTTTGAACTAGGTTGTATTCTATATGAATGACAAAATAAAATACATTACTTACAAGTTACTTTGGTTTCATATATCTAAAAAACTTAGAGTGAAAAGCAAGTGCATTGAAATTTATTTGCACATTTGAGCATCTAATTCATATTCAAATTGCACCAACTCCATCTGAAGCTACAACATTGATCTAAAGGTCCCTGGCATCTCAATAGTAGAAATGTTACAATTTTTATGTGTTTTATCATATAGATTTTATCACTTTACTATGAAAATGGGTCATTCTCCAGTAAGCCACTGCCAAAGTGTGATATATTTTACTATCTCCACTGCCTCTGCAGCAATTTAAATTTGATTTATGGAACATTTTATGTTATATTTTTCCTTAGAAGGCTCTGAGCAATGAAATAGAGAATATGAATGTGATTCACTTCAGAAAAAAGGGAATATTGCTTCACAATTGTCTATGGATATAATTAAGTCATACACAAAAATATTAAATTACAAAAAAAAGAAAAACAACAAAATTAATTTCACTCAGAAATGTGTGTATCGGTGCAAAAATATTTAAAGATTACACAGGAAAAAAGAGTACATAGGAAACAATATGAGTAATAATTAAATTAAATTAAATTAAATTAAAATAATTAAAAATGAAAGATGAAAAATACTACATTTGTAAGCAATGATGTGGCAAATAAAAAAAAAATCAAACAATTGCAGAGTGTAAAAAAATAGCCCCCACATCAAATTTGAGAAGACTGATGAATTTGTCAGGAATACCTACTGTGAGAAATTGAATGACACCCCCTGCTGGGAGGGATATTGTGAGTTCTGGCCATGAAAAGAAAGCATTCAGAAGGGATGTCTGCCACCTGTGGGACCAGTCAATCAAAGTTACCAATCAATTAGCTTGGAGCTCTGTGTGCATGGCCCTGTTTCCTGTTTCACAAGAGCTTCTAGGAGAAGCCATGGAGAAGCAGCCTTTTTGTTGTGGGGACTGTGGCTTGGTGAGAACACATATTCTGGGCTCTCTTAGTTAGATGAAGTTTGCTTTTTACTTCTCTCTCTCTCCTCAATAACTTCTGTTGCCCTTTAATAAATAGTTAAAAGTCTAACATCTTGCTAAAACTTCTAATTTAAAGCAACCACTCATTAGATTTTAGACATCATAGCTGGAATTTTAGGCCCTTATACTACAATGTTATTACTTTGAGAAATGGTAAAAGCTCTACATGTGGAAGGCCTTAATTTTTATTGTCATATGTTTTGATCTGATTGTACATATTGACCATAAAGCTTTTATTGTAAAAATATTTCAGATTTAATTGTTTTAAACTGATTTTTGCTTCATTAATTCAGGGTAAAAATGAAGCACTCATATTTCCCCAATGAATTCTTTTCACATTCCTTATTGTTTTGTTTCAAAGATCTGTCAATTCCATTTGTGGACTTCACTAAAATGTCAATATTGATGTAATTAAGAATGTTAACATTTTTTGGTACTTAGCATGAACTTGGACCTAATTAAAAAAAAAAAAAAGATTTTGTACTTTTGGAACCAATGATTCAGAACCACAAAAATGTAAGTTTGGGATCATATGGAGCAGGTTCAATATTATGGCATTGTAATATATATCTATTTATGGCTTATTGTACCAACCTAGCTTTTCCTCAGAGAATATCTTAATTTTTCTAGTTTCTACCTTATTTCTTGGTACCATTTAGGTATTTTATTTTGCTTTGCAAATGGGACATAAAACAGGTGTATCAGATATAAAAAAGAAATGCAATACACCACAAAGTCAAGTCTACATAGTGTCAAATAAGCTTTTCCTACTGTTTAGGACACACCCCTCCTCAATTCTAAGACACCCACTCCATATTTATAGTAGGAATCTATGATTAAACCTTGCCTCCTTCTCAATATGATTAGAGCATTCTTTCATAATGAAACACATCCTTAAAACCGATCTATATGAATCAATGTATCAATCCAGGTAAGTTATAGGTTTGCTCCTTGGGAAACAACTTTTAATGCCAGTGTTTCTGATAAAGACCTAACTTCTTAAACATATAGGGAAGTGTGAATGTGGTAAAAAGTGAAAGTTTGGTTTTTTTTAATCTTTTTTTTAGTGAGGCAATTGTGGTTAAGTGACTTGCCCAGGGTCACACAGCTAGTAAGTGTTAAGTGTCTGAGGCCGGATTTGAACTCAGGTACTCCTGACTCCAGGGCCGGTGCTCTATCCACTGCGCCACCTAGCTGCCCCAAAAGTGAAAGTTTTTTAACAGTCGGTTAGCGATAACTGAAAGGACCACCCTTTTGGGGAGGAGACCATGACGAGCCACCCATGCGTCTGCTAAGGATTCCACCTCCATCTGCTAAGCACTCCACTTCCAGGGTGCTAGCTTAAAAGGCAAGGAGAGAACGGAAGTGATGTCTTTTTCCACTCTCTTCATCCACTGGCTGGCTCTGCACACACAGACGTTGACCCAGGTTTGACTCGGCTCCGTAACAGCACATGCTTGATGAGGCTCTCAGCCTCAGAGGTGGCCTTGGGTTTTTGGTGAGTTCTATACAGGTTTTTGGTGAGTTCCATATGGAATATAGACTAAGCTTAGATTTAAGATTATTTGTTTGTATTTCTACTTTCCTATCTCTCTAATCAACATCACCTTGTAATTTCTAAACAATAAAAGCTCTAACTAAGGATCAGAGGCTTCTTCCACTTACTGGTCTGGGAGATAAATAAGGGAAAGGTTAAAGGGGAGTTTAATGCTCTTGTATCCAATTCTAAATCTCACAGAACTAAATAAAATTTATAAGAATGCAAGTCATTCCCAATTGAGAAATGGTCAAAGGATTTTAAAAGGCAATTTTCAGAAGAAGAAATCAAAGCTATCTAGTGCTACATGAAAAAAATGTTCTAAAGCACTACTGATTAGAGAAATGCAAATTAAAACAACCTCCAACCTATCAGACTGGCTAATATGGAAAATAAAAGGAAAATAATAAATGTGGGACATTCTATGGAAAAAATGGAAGACTAATGCATTATTGGTGGAGCTGTGGACTGATCCAACCATTATGGAAAGCAATTTGGAACTATGCCCAAAAGGCTATAAAACTGGGCATACCTTTTGACCCAGCAATACCACTATTAGGTCTTTATCCCAAAGAGATCATAAAAAAGAGAAAAGGATCTACATGTAAAAAAAAATATTTATAGCTGCTCTTTTGATTGTGGCAAAGAATTGAAAATTGAGGGAATGACTAAACAAGTTGTGATATATGAATATAATGGAATACTATTGTGCTGTAGGAAATGATGAGCAGGCAGATTTCAAAAAAAAAAAACCTGTAGTAGCTGAAGTTTACTGTATGGTATGATGTTGGGGAAAACGAATATACTGGCTTGGTGAGAGTTAATCTTTTCTACAGGGTTAGATATAAGAGATCATCTAAGGTGAGACTTATATTCAATACCATAAGGCATTGCTCTGCACTAATGAGCTTTGCTATGGCCATGAACATGATCCTTTCTCCAAACACCATGTCTGGTGTTCCCTAAATTAGTATATCCAAGATTTTTCTACCTTCTTACGTTGCTCATCTTGGTGACTTCATTCATATCTTTTTATGGCATAGTTTTCTTTTTACTTGGAGATATATTAAGATTTAGTTAGAGTTTTTTTCTCCTTCATTCTTGAAGAGAAGCATGATTTGGGGATGATATCATGACTTGGAGACTACCATGGATGTTTCTAAGGAAATTGGGGTTAAGTGACTTTCCCAGGGTCACAAAGGTAGTAAGTGTCTAACAGGAGAATTGAACTCAGGTCCTTCTAACTTCAGGGCCAATGCTCTATCCACTATACCACATACTGTCCCTCGACATTTTATATTCAAAATAACAATTATGATGGTGACAGTGATGAGGATTATAGCAATTATGACAAAATGAGATAACATTTAAAACTCTTTGAAAACGTTAAAGTCTTATACAAATCCTATTTCTTTTATTGTCACTAAAAACTCAGATAAATCTCCATTCTTTCAGAATTGTAAGACTTGCCAGAAATGTAAATGTTATTTCATTCCCTGGCCCCTGGCCCTACCTCTCAAAATCATTCTTTTTTTTTGCTTTAATATAATTTTATTTACTAAGGAATCAAAGAATGCTAAAATGAATTTTCATTATACAAAGGAGGAAACTGAGACCTAGAATTGGGAAGTGACTGGCCTATGGTCACACCAGTCATGAATAGTTAAAAGTAGAACCCAGATTTGTCAACATACATTCATCTCTCCAAATTCAACCAGTGACTGATTAGTGACAGGATTTGTGACAAATATCCATGGGAAAAAGAGTTCTGAACCAGGTGAGAGAGTCTTTTAAGTCAAAGAGAACTTAAAAGATAAATGGCAGCCCCTACTAAGATTTAGTATGGTGGAGGTGAGGGAAAATACTGTATTTGCCTTAAACAATAAATTCTTGTTGACATGAATTTATGCAAATTAATAAGACATATGTTGGAATCCTTGCTTAGTTCTGATCACATGAGATAATATGTGCAAAATGTTTTAAAAACATGTTACAGGGGGCAGCTAGGTGGTACAGTGGATAAAGCACCGGCCCTGTATTCAGGAGGGCCTGAGTTCAAATCCAGCCTCAGACACTTGATACTTGCTGTGTGACCGGGGGCAAGTCACTTAACCCTCATTGCCCCACAAAAACAAACAAAAAAACAATGTTACATATAAAATATTATTACTATTTTAAACAATTAAATTGAATTTCTGGTAGATTTTGAAGAACCTAAATCTGAGAAAAATCCATAAAATTAAAATTGACAGCCTTAGCATAAAACTTGAACTTTGAATTAATTAATTCATATTAATCCCTTCTTTTTAGATGAAGAAAAAAGAATCTAAACAAACAAACAGAAAAAGGATAGCTAAAACTAGACTATAGATCTCCTGAATCCTCATAGGTTTCTCCAAATATGGTCCCCATCACCATGCACGTAGAGATCAGGATTGGTCCCTTCCTTCAAAGGAAAGACATGGTAATTCACACTAGATTTTTGAAATTAGCACTTTTACTCTATTCTTTTCCATATTAATTTAGCCCCTTCTATAATTGTTCAGAGTTACATCACAATGTTTGCTTAAAAAAATAGCAAGTGCCTCAGGTGACATTTGAACTTCTAGTTTCTTGACTCTAGGTGACATTTGAACTTCTGTCTTCTTGGCTCCAAGGCTTTCCTTCTATAAACTAAGTCTCTTAGATAATGATGATGATGATTGTCACAGTATGCATGAGCATTACCTCATTTTCATCTACAAAATGCATCCTGGAAAAGTTAAAAAAATAATATTATAATAAGTGTACAGAGCATATGTGCAGATATATATGCTTCTTTCAGATTATATTGGTGGAACAAAAATTATTTTGGCATCAGAAAAATTGGACAATAATTTGGCTGAGTGAAAAAGCATAGATTAGTAACCATCTTCATGGGTCATCAATGGATCAAAATGTACAAAACAACAAAATGAGCATTGTTCTGCCATGACCATTTATTATGGAAGGTAACATTATTCTGGTAAATTTGATTTGATTTTCTTTTTTTATTTGAAAGATTTTATTGATTCATATTTTATAAGTTCCTAAATGCTTTTTCTTTATTTTTTTTCAGAGCCTAGAACATTGCTTTTCACAAAGTAGGTACATGAAAAATACTTCTTAGATTGGAGCAGATAAATAAATATTTACTGAATGAATTCCTGGACAGTGCATTATCATCTTATGGTTAAACTTGATGTTCTTATCTCTGACTCTTCTTAAATTAATATTCATATATTGAGATAGCAAGGCTGTAGGAAGATGAGCATTCATCTTGTGGAAGTTTGGAGCCTAATAGCTCACTTATTAACAAAGGTAAGTCACAGGTGGGTCTGCTGGTGGATCCAATATTTTCCTATTAAAAAATATTTTTGGGCAGCTAGGTGGCACAGTGAATAGAGCACCAGCCCTGGATTCAGGAGGACCTGAGTTCAAATCCGGCCTCAGACACTTAACACTTACTAGCTCAATGACCCTGGGCAAGTCACTTAACCCCAATTGCCTCACCAAAACAAACAAACAAAAACCAGATTTTTTACTTTATTCACCCTCTCAAATAGACACCTGAACTTGGCTGTCTACTATGTGCCTGGCACTGTGCTAATTTCTTTTTTTTTTTTTTTAAGTGAGGCAATTGGGGTTAAGTGACTTACCCAGGGTCACACAGCTAGTAAGTGTTAAGTGTCTGAGTCCGGATTTGAACTCAGGTCGGCTAGATGGTGCAGTGGATAAAGCCCTGGCCCTGGATTCAGGAGTACCTCAGTTCAAATCCGGCCTCAGGCACTTGACACTTACTAGCTGTGTGACCCTAGGCAAATCACTTAACCCTCATTGCCCTGCAAAAAAAAAATGTAACTGGGAAAAAACAAATGTTAATAACTTCTTTTTTTAATCATAAAAAGTATTTTACTGTTTTCCAGTTACATGTATAGATAGTTTTTAACATTTGTTTTTTATTAGATTTTTAATTCCAAATTTTTCTCCCTCCCTCCCTCTCTCCTTCCCCAGAGAGAATGCAACCTTATATAGGTTAGATATGTACAATCACATTAAACACATTTATGCATTAATCATATTGTGAAAAAAGAATCAGAAAAAAGGGAAAAACCTCAAAAAAGAAAAATACATAAAAGTAGAAACAGTATGGTTCAATCTGCATTCAGAATCCAGTTCTTTTTTTCTAATGTGGAGAACATTTTCCATCAGGAGTCCTTTGAAATTTTCTTAGATCACTGTATTTCTGAGAAGAGCTAAGTTTATCACAGTTGATCATAACACAGTGTTGCCATTTCTGTGTACAATGTTCTCCTTGTTCTGCTCCCTTCATTCAGCATCAGTTGAATTAAGTCTTTTCAGGTTTTTCTGTAATCTGCTTGCTCAACAATTTGATTTGATTTTCAATATTAATAGAAAAATATGTTACTTTTATTATTGTATTGTATTTTGGAATTTACAGTAGAGATGAAGTCTGATGGCCTGGGTTTGAGTACCAACACTGCTACTTAGTACCCATTTCAAATTTTGAAGTCAAATCTTCATAGAATCTTATTTTCTTTATGTTTTTTATTTATATGGGTGACTATCAAAGTGGAAATCTATCTCTCATCCAGCTTGTTCAGAATCAGTAATAGGGATAAAGGAGCTCTGATAGGCTCTCTGGAATGTTGTTTATACATTCTTTCCTCTGCATTTTCCTATTTGCTACTTCATGCAGTATCAAGCTCTCTTTTCTTTTCCTATTCCAAACTATTCTAATCAAATAATGCAATGTATTGAATCTGAATGCCTGCCTTAAGCCTTAAGTATAAATTAAGGAAATTTTCTTTTTTTTAATTTTTCTTTTCTAAAATATATGTAAAAACAAATTTTGACATCAGTTTAAAAAAACAACAACTTTGTGTACCAACTTTTCTTCCTCCCTCCCTTCCCACCCCACCCCCAAGAACTCAAGCAATTCAATATAAGTTATGCATGAATAGTCATGGAAAACACCCCCACATTAGCTAGGTTGTTAACAAAAACAGACAAAAACAAAACTTCAGATTAAGGAATTGTCAAAGAAAAAAATATGTGTTTCAATCTGTTTTCAGATACCATCACTTCTTTCTCTGTAGATGGGTTGCAATTTTCATACATCCTTCAGGGTTATATTGGATCATTTATTGCCTTGCTGAAAATAATGACATGCTTCCCAGCAGATCATCTTACACTATTGCTGTTATTTTGTACATTTCACTCTGCTTCATTTCATGTAGGTGTTTCTAGGTTTTTCTGATGCTATCCTGTTCATGATAACCTGTATATAGTACCTTAAACTTGACAAAGAATTTTCTTCATAATAGCCAAACAGACACTTAACCCCAATTGCCTTACCAAAAACAACAACAACGACAACAACAAAAACAACAAACAAAACATAATAGCCCAGCAAAGTAGGTACCATATATTTTGCCATCATAATCAATCATCATATTTCCCACTATCCTACTCCCTTCCCATGATTTTTACTCTATTTTCTATCTTTATTTACCCTATTCCTCCTCAAAATATTTTACTTCTGACTGTCCCCTCCCCTTCCCTGCACTCCCTTTTTTTACCCTTCCCTCCTTATCCTCTTCCCCTCTTCCTTTCCTGTAGGGTTGAATAGATTACTCCTCCCAATTGGGTGTGTATGTTTTTCCCTCCTTGAGCTCACTCTGATGACATTAAGGTCTTTGAGCTAATTCTGTATTCTAAATAAGTCTAAATATTTCTTCCTTCCTCCATCTTCAACCCTCCCTATGAAATCAAGCAACTCAATATGGCATACTTGTGCAGTTATGCAGAACATCTTTACGTTCCTCAAAAGTGTTTTCCTTTTACTGCTCTCTCCCCCAATATGCCCTTCCCTCCTTCCCCTTTTTTCTCCCCCAACTTATCTCTCTCCCCTGCCACTTTCCCTCAGAGCAATAATATATTACTATACCCACTTGAGTATGTATGTTATTCCCACTTTGAACCAATTTTGATGATATTAAGGTTAACTCACTCCCCTACTTCCCCCTCTTCTGGTCACCTCCATAAGCTCTTTTCTTGTTTTCTTCATGTGAGCTACCTCTCCAAAGACCATCTCTCCCCTTCCCCCTCCCTCAGTATTTTCCTCCTACCCCTCAAACTTATTTTAAAGATGTCATCATGGGTTAGTTAGATGACACAATGGACAAAGCACCAGCCCTATATGCAGGAGGCCCCAATCCCAAATCAAGCCTCAAACATAAGACACCCCTCCCTGTTTGACCCACAAAGAACAAAACATAAATGCTTTACAGATATAATTCCTTCATATTCAGTTAAAATCTGTCTCTTCTGTGAATTCCTTACTAAGAAAGTTCTTATGAGTTTGAAATATTATCTTCCCATGTAGGAATGAAAACAATTTGACATTTTAATATCCCTCATGAAGGCTTTTTCCTGTTTACCTTTTTATGCTTCCCCAGGGTCTTGTATTTGAAAGGCAAATTTTCTCTTCAGTTTAGGTCTTTTCATCACAAATTCCTGAAAGTCCCCTTTTTCATTTAAGTCCCATTTTTTCCTCTGAAAGAGGAAAACAAAAGTTTTTCTGGGTATGTGATTCTTGGCTGTAGTCCTAGTTCCTTTGCCCTCTGGAATATCATATCCCATGCCCTCTGTTCCTTTAAGGTAGATAGCAATTATGACAAAATGAGATAACATTTAAAACTCTTTGAAAACCTTAAAGTCTTATACAAATCCTATTTCTTTTATTGTCACTAAAAACTCAGATAAATCTCCATTCTTTCAGAATTGTAAGACTTGCCAGAAATATAAATGTTATTTCATTCCCTGGCCCCTGGCCCTACCTCTCAAAGTCATTCTTTTTTTTGCTGTAATATAATTTTATTTACTAAGGAATCAAAGAATGCTAAAATGAATTCTTTTCCCTTTTGAAAAATCTTTGTTCCTAAAGATAGTTCATTGGTTAACAAGAAATGATGGTGATAGGAAAAAAAAAAAAAAAAACAAAAACGAAAACATCACCAAATCAAAGAGATCTATAGCATGATATCACCAAATCAAATGGAATAATACTTTCATGTACTGTTAATGATTAAGCTCCTCCTATGGTGGGAAAAACAAAAAAACAAAAAGTAGAAAGTAACACAAAGGGCCATATTGCTAGATTTGCTCATGATATCTTGATGAATTGACATCTAGATGTCAAATGCTGGATGACAGTGATAATTAAATCAAATTTACTAAGGCCAATAGTGAGACTATAAGGTTGATGTACCTTAGCTTTCAGTAGACCTGAGATATTTTATTTTGAGTACAGAGAGGCATTAAAGAAAACAGTATGCTATTTATTATACCTTACGAGATAAAATTAATATTGTAATCGAGGAGTATCATCTTTCAGCATTAAATACTTCAGGATTTCTCCTTTCTGTAAGTTTTTCACTTACTCTTATCTCAAAAATTTAAATTCATAATGTTGGATTTATCAAATTATGTTATGGAACATAATGAATACATGATTTCATTAATTTAATAAGTACCATTGATAAGAATACATTATATAACTGTGAGATTTAAAATTGGATACTAGAGCATTAATTTCCCCTCTTTAACCTTTCCCTTAATTTATCTCTCAGACTAGTAAATGGAAGAAGCTTCTGATTTTCTAGTTAGAGCTTTTATTGTGTGGTAGTTACCAGGTGATGTTGATTAGAGGGATAGGAAAGTAGAAATACAAAACAAATAGTCTTAAGTCTAAGCTTAGTCTATATTCCATATAAAACTCACCAAAAGCCCAAGGCCACCTTTGGGGAGAGAGAGAGAGACCGAGTACATGTTGCAACCATCCATGTTTCTCATTCTATATTCCTGTGTTCAGTTCATCAAACTTTTATTAACTACTTCCCCTCTGTGATGTACATGTTGCAGCTACACATACAAAAACCAAACAGTCCGTATTCTCAAAGAACTTACAACTCTACCACAAAAGACCTTCTCAATGTGCTCTAATCTTGGTCAGTTACTATTTTATGGATACCAGTGCAGAATTTGGGCTCTTCATCTTTTATGTCAAGTATATTAGATAATACTGCTCTAAAGTCAATAACTTCAGATACTATGTTCTATGCACTACAACTTATGTTGTTTTCCTTATTTGACCATGAGATCCTCGAGAATAGGTTCTATCATCTACCTTTCTTTGTAAATCCAGAACTTAGCACAGTGTCTGGAACAGAAACATCTATTTTTATTGCTTAATAAATGTTTATTAACCTACTGACTCACAAGTATATTAAGAAGTCAGAAACACCATTTCCTTGAAGAAAAAAAAGTTCACTTTCATTCATATTGCCCACCAAGAGTTTTCACTTTATTCTCTTGAAAAATATAAATACATACTTTGAGTATTTTAAAGTAATGTCAAATGTTTGATTTCCCTCTCATTCCCATATTAGCTCCTTAATTTACCTAACCAAATGAAATCATATTCTTACACATCCCTATCTATATTCCCACCTAAAATGGCAGTGGAAAAAATCAAATTCAATCTTTATCAGCTTTTATAAGATTCTCTGCCACAGAATCCCTATTTTGGAGAGATATGATTTGCAAATTTGGATCTCTTTAGCATTTAAAAACTGTGGCATAGTCTATCCTTTGCCTTTTTGTCAGGCAACATGCACATCTGCAGTTAAGTTGTATTTCAGCTCCCTGTGTTAAGAAGGGCAGCCCTTTTGCCTCTGTACCAGCTTGGGGAAACTGGAATATTTCCTTTTTCACAGATGAACATTTATAAGGCACATCTGCCTCCTACTCTACATTTTGCCAACTGGCCTAGTGCATGATAGTTGGCAGCATGTCTAGTCTGAGGAAGCTAGCCAGCAGGCTTGGGCCCCATAGCAACAACTTCTAGGTGTTATGACCATCATTTCTGATCAGAGGCAAAAAAATCTAGATATTAGGGATATCAAGATTCCAGAGTACATAATCAGTTTAAATGTCAGTGAATATAAAATTCTATGGTATTTTGGAACTGAACAATAGCATTTTATTTAGTGACTATTGCCAGCATTCTTGTGAAGAAAACTGAGTACTTATGACTACTTACCATAGTCAGAAAAAAAATCAAATGTGGTTCATCAAGTAATATTTTTAAGGATGTAATTGTTATTTATTCCCTAAATCTATTGATGTCTTTATATATCATGGAGAAAGAGTGTTACTCCAATGTGACTGGGAGTCATCCTTGATGATTTGGCTCAATGATCTGATACTGGACCATTGAATTATTTTCTTAAGTTGGAAAGGCCAAACTCACTGGGCTGGAGTGGATCTCCAAGCATCACAAGGACATTCACCTAGAAAAAGTATCAACATAGATTTCTTATTCCGATAAGTAAATATTGGTAACATTCTGGAGTCTTTCCTCATTTTTCCATGAAGGATCAATAATCTTCCAAACAATACTTTTTCAAGATCATTTAAGAAATTATAATAAATATAATATCTTTTAAAATTGTTCTTAGTTCTTCTAGTTTATCAGGATGAGCAGAAAGTAATTTCCATTTACTTCTTTTTTTCTTTTCTTTTTTTTTTTTGAGGGCATTTTCCATCATGAGTCCTTTGGAACTATCTTGGACCACTGTATTGCTGAGAAGAGTTAAGTTTTTCACACTTGATCAACATACATTGTTGTTGATACTGTGTACAATATTCTCCTGGTTCTAGTCATCTCACTCAACATCGGTTTATATAAGTCCTTCCAGATTTCTCTGAAATCAACTTGCTCATCATTTCTTCATGTTGATTTTTAAAAAAAAAACTCTGTGTTCTAAATTTTCTTCCTCCCTCCCTCCTTAACTCTCCCTATGGAATCAAGCAATTCAATATAAGGAAAACACGTGCAGTTGTGCCAAACATCTTCACATTAGTCAAGCTGTGAAAGAAAATAGAATAACTTTAGAAAGAGGAACTAACAAATAAAATAATACTTCAATTTGTATTCAGATACCATCAGTTCTTCCTCTTTTGATGGCTTGCATTTTTCAGATGTCCTTCTGATATCAACCTGTTCATCATTTCTTTCACAATTGCTGTTGGTACCTGTATTACCCTCCATCCTATTCCCTCCCCTTCATATTTACTCCATTTTCTGTTTTCTAATACCCTGTCCCTCCCCAAACTTGTTTAGCTTTTTACTGCCCCCTGCCCCAATCTGCCCTTCCTTCCTTCACCTATCACCCTCCACACACACACATACACACACACTCACTTTTCCCCTTCCCCTCCCACTTTCCCTCAGGGCAAAATATATTGCTATACCCACTTGAGTGTTTATGTTATTCCCTCTTTGAACCAATTCTGATGAAAGTAAGGCTCACTCACTCCCCTACTCTTTCCCCATTTCCCCCTCCACTTCATAAGCTTTTTCTTGTCTCTTTTATGTGAGCTTCTTACACCCTTCCACCTCTCCCTTTCCCTTTCTTCCAGAGCATTTCTCTTACCCCTTAACTTTATTTTAAAGATGGCATCATGGGTCTGCTAGGTGATACAGTGGACAAAGGAACAGCCCTGGATCCTGGAGGGGCTGAGCCCAAATCCAGCCACAGACATAAGCAATCCCATCCTGCCTGCCCCACAAAAAACATGGGCAAATGCTTTACATAAATCATCCTTTCATATTTAATTCTCATCTGTGACCTCTGTCTATGTATATTCCTTTCAGCTGCCCTAATACTGAGAGTTCTGATGAGTTGGAAGAATTATCTTCTCCAGTAATAATTTTTAACCTTTATTGCCCCTCATGACTTCTTTTTCCTTTTTAGCTTTTTATGCTTCTCTAGTGTCTTGTATTTGAAAGTAAAATTTTCTATTCAGTTGAGGTCTTTTCATCAAAAATGCCTGGAAGTCCTCTTTTTCATTGAAGTCCCATTTTTTTTTTCACTGAAACATTATATTCAGTTTTGATGGGTAGGTTATTTTAGGTTGTAGTCCCAGTTCTTTTGCCTTCAGGAATATCATATCCCATGTCCTTTATTCCTTTAATGTAGAAGTTGGTAAATCCTGCATTATCCTGACTGTGGCTCCACAGTATTTGAATTCCTTTTTTCTAGCTGCTTGTAATATTTTCTTCTTGATCTGGGATCTCTGAAATGTGGCTATAATATACCTGGAAATTATCTCTCCTGAGTCTATTTTTCAGGTCAGCTTTTTTCCCCAAGGAAATATTTCATATAGCCCTCTATTTTTTTTTTTATTCATTTGGATTTGCTTTACTGTATCTTGATTTCTCATAAAGTCACTAGCTTCCATTTGTTCAATTCTAATTCTTAGGCAATTATTTTCTTCAGAGAATTTTTCTATCTCCTTTCCCATTTGACTTTTCAAGTTATTGACTTTTTTTCTCATCACTCTCTTTCATTGCTCTCATTTATCTTTCCATTCTTTCCTCCCTCTCCCTAAATCTTCCTTTTACCTGTCCTACTTGCTCTTCAAAGTCCCTTTTGAGATGTTCCAAGGCCAGAGACAAATTCACATTTTTTTCTTGGAAGCTTTGGATGTTGCAGCTTTGATTTTGTTGTTATCTTCTTCTGAAGTTGTATTCTGGTCTTTCCCCAAAAGAAGCTCTCTAACTTCGACTGTTTTCTTTGCCAACTCATCTCAAGCCAGAAGTAGATGTCTCACTGAAATCTGATTCTCTATGGTTGGAAGCTTGGTGTGTCTGTGCCCTGCCCAGGCCAAACCATTGCTACTATATTTGGCCCACTGGTTCAGAACCAGTGCACTTCACCCCCTCTCCTACAGAGACTACAATCACTTCACCCCAGCCAACCCCTGAACCCCCTCACCAGTCTGCAAGACAAGCTGGCACTGAAGACTCAGAGGTGTCTGTTCCTGTGTGCATCCAGGCTACACACTGAGCTCCTCTTTCAGCCTGGTGGGTAATCCCAATTACTGTTTCTGTCTGGAAAATAGTCTCACTCTGTTCTTATGTGACTTAGGCTGCTGTTCTTTTTAATGGCATTATTTGGGAGTGTGTTAACAGATTTTTGGGAGCTAGGGGGAGTCACAGCTTCTCCTCCAACACCTTCTACTTCCTTTTTTTTTTAATAGCTAAAATTATTTAATGCTTTTAGGTTTAGAAAATATTCCACATATTATCTCATTTTATTTTCTTTCACAATCCCATTATTTTAAATAAAAATATTTATTATTTTCCTGTTTTCAGCATTTGTATTTCTGCATTAGTCATATTGTGAAAGAAGAATCAGAGCACAAGGGAAAAACCTTAACAAAGGAGTGGGGGGAAACAGTGCAAAAGTAGAAACAGTATGGTTCAATCTGCATTAATAATTCACAGTTCTTTTTTTTCTGGATGTTGAAAACATTTTCTATCATGGGTTATTTGAAATTGTTTTGGATTGTTGCATTGCTGAGAAGAGCCAAGTCTATCACCATTGTTCATCACACAATTTTGTTGTTATTGTGTATAGTGTTCTCCTGTTTCTGCTCCTTTCAGTCAGCATCAGTTCTTGTAAGGCCTTCCAGATTTCTCTGACCTCTTCCTGCTCATCGTTTCTTACAGCACAACAACATTTCATTACATTCATATACCACAACTTGTTTAGCCATTCCCCAGTTGATGGACATTACTTCAATTTCCAAAACTTTGCGTCCACAAAGGGAGCTGTTATAAATATTTTTGTACATGTGGGTACTTTTCCATCTTCTATGATCTCTTTGGGTTACAGCCATAGTAGTGATACTGCTGGGGCAAAGATATGGACAGTCCCATAGCCCTTTGGGCATAGTTCCAAATTGGTTTCCAGAATGGTTGGATTATTTCACAGCTCCACCACCAATACATTAGTGACCAATTTTTCTGCAGCTTCTCCAATATTTATTATTTTCCTTTTTTGTCATATTAGCCAATCCTATAGGTGTGAGGTGGTATGCCAGAGTAGTTTTAGTTTGTATTTCTCTAATCAATAATGACTTAGAGCATTTTTTTTCAAATGGCAATAGATAGATGTTGTTTCTTCATCAGAAAACTGCCTTTTCATATCCTTTTAACATTTCTAAATTGGGGAATGATATGGATTCTTATAAATTTGATTTAGTTCCTGATATATTTTAGAAATGATCAGAAATACTGGTGGGAAAAATAGTTTCAAAGCTTACTGCCTCCCTTCTAATTTTGGATGCATTGCTTCTTTTTGTACAAAACTTGTCCATTTAATATAATCAAAGCCATCCATCTTGCATTTCATAATGTTCTCTATCTGTTGTTTGAACATAAATTGTTTTCTTCTACATAGATCTGAGAGGTAAACTATCCCTTCCTCTCCTAATTAATCTCTGGTATCACCTTTTATGTCTAAATTTTCTTACTTTGGTATATTTTGAAAGATGTTGATCTATGCATAGTTTCTTCCATACTATCTTCCAGTTTTTCCAGCAATTTTTGTCAAATTCTGGGTTCCTAGTCCAGAAGCTGGAATCTTTGGGTTTATCAAACAGCATAATACTATAGTCATTTTCAATTCTGTCCCCTGTGCCTAAGCTATTCCATTGATCCACCACTCTATTTCTTATCCAGTACCAAATAGTTTTGATGACTGCCGCTTTGTAGTATAGCTTCAATTTTGGTATGGCTAGCCTACCTTCCTGTGCATGTTTTTTTTTTTTTTTTGCCAATAGTTCCCTTGATATTCCTGACATTTTGTTCTTTGAGATGAAATTTGTTATTATTTTTTCTAGCTCTATATAATAATTTTTATGTAGTCTGGTATGACATTTAATAAGTAAATTATTTTATCTAGAATTGTCATTTTTATTACATTAGCTCAGCCTATCCATGAGCAATTGATATTTTTCTAATTACATAGTTCTGATTTTCTTTGTATTAAAAATGTTTTGTATTTGTGTTCATAGATTTCCTGAGTTTGTTGTGGCAGGTAGACTCCTAAGTATTTTATATTGTGCAACATTACTTTAAATGGAATTTCTCTTTCTATAACTTACTGCTAGACTTTGTTGTTCATATATAGAAATGGTGATGTATAGAAATGGTGATGATTTATGTGGGTTTATTTTAAATCCTACAATTTTGCTAAAGTTGTTTATTGTTTCAAGTATTTTTTTTTGAGTTGGTTATCTAGGATTCTCTAAGTATACCATCATATCATCTGCAAAGAGTGATAGTTTTGTTTTCTCCTTGCCTATTCTAATTCCTTTAATACCTTTTTCTTTTCTTATTTCTAAAGCTAACATTTCTAGTACAATATTAAAGAATAAAAGTAATAATGGACATCCCTGTTTCACCCCTAATTTTACTGGAATGTCTCTAACTTATCCCCATTATATATAATGTTTGCTGATGGTTTTAGGTAAATACTCCTTATTATTTTAAGGAAAGTTCCACCTATTTCTATGCTCTTGAGTGTTTTTCATAGGAATGAGTGGTGTATTTTTTCAAAGGCTTTCTCTGCATCTATTGAGATAATCATATGATTGTGGTTAGTTTTGTTATTGATGTGGTTGATTATGTTGATAGTTTTCCCAATGTTGAACCAGCCTGGCATTCCTCATATAAAACCCACTTGGTCATTGCATATTATCCTGATGATCGCTTGCTGTAATCTCCTTGATAATATTTTATTTGAAATATTTTTACATCAATATTTATTAGGGAAATTGGTCTGTGATTTTCTTTCTCTGTTTTGGCTCTTCTTGTTTATGTATCAACACCATATTTATATCATATTTGGTAGAACTCTTTCTTCACCTAGTTTTCCAAATAATTTGTATAGTATTGGAATTAATTGTTCTTTACATGTTTAGTAGAATTCACTTGTAACCCCATCTGTCCCTGGAGATTTTTTCTTCGGGAGTTCATTGATGGCTTGTTCAACTTATTTTTCTAAAATGGGTCTATTAAAGGATTTTATTTCCTCTTCAGTTAACCTGGGCAGTTTCTATTTTTGTAAATATATATCCATTTCATTTTAATTGTCAAATTTATTGGCATACAGGTGGACAAAATTATTGCTTTACATGTTCCCTTAATTGGACATGAATTCCTCCCTATCATTTTTGATACTGGTAATTTTTTTTTCTTTTTTTCTTTTTTTTAAACAAATTAGCCAAACATTTATCTATTTAATTTTTTCATAAAAGCAGCTCTTAGTTTTATTGATTAATTCTATAGTTTTCTGGTTTTCAATTTTATTAATTTCCCCTTTGATTTTCAGGGTTTCTAATTTAGTATTTAATTGGAGATATTTAATTTGTTCTTTTCCTAGCTTTTTTATTTGCATGCCCAATTCATTGATCTCCTCTTTCTCTTTTTTTATTTATGCAAGCATTTAGAGATATACAATTTCTCTTAAGCACTGCTTTGACTGCTTCACATTTGTTTGGTATTTTGTCTCATTATTGTCATTCTCTTGGATGAAATTATTGTTTCTAAGATTTGTTGTTTGACCCACTCATTCTTCAGGATGAGATTATTTAGTTTCCAATTAATTTTCTTTCTACCTTTCCATGTCTCTTTATTACATGTATTTTTTTTAATAATGATCTGAGAAGGATGCATTTACTATTTCTACCTTTCTTCATTTGACTATGAGGTTTTTGTGCCCTAATACAGGGTATATTTTTTAATATGCTCCATGTACCACTGAGAAAAAAGTGATATTCCTTTCTATCCCAAATCAATTTTCTCCAGACACCTATCACCTTTTATAACTTTCTATTCACCTTTTTAACTTCTTTCTTATTTATTTTGGGTTTAGATTTATCTAATTCTGACAGGGGAAGATTTAGGTCCCTCACTAGCATAGTTTTGCTGTCTACTTCCTCTTGTAACTCATTGAACTTCTCTACGAATTTGGATGCTATACCACTTGGCACATACGTTAATATTGTTATTACTTCATTATCTCTCACACCTTTTAGCAAGACGTAGTTTCCTTCCTTTCTCTTTTAATTAGATCTGTTTTTGCTTTTGCTTTGTCTGAGATAAGGATTGTTACCCCTGCTTTTTTTGTTGTTACTTCAGTTGAAGCATCATATATTTTGCTCCAACCTTTTACCTTTACTCTATGTGTATCTTTCTGCTTCAGATGTGTTTCTTGTAAACAACCTATTGTAGGATTCTGATTTTTAATCCACTCTGCTATTCACTTCCGTTTCATGGGAGATTTCATCCCATTCACATTTACAGCCAAAATTATTAACTGTTTATTTCCCTCCATACTCTTTTCCCCTTTGTTTCTATACTTTTTTTCTTTTTCACCCTATTCCTCCTGACCATTGTTTTGCTTCTGACCATTGTCTCCCTTAATCTGCCCTCACTTTTATCAGAGCAATGAGGAAAAACCTTAAAATAGAAAAACAACAGCACCAAAAACAAAAGAAATAGTATGGTTCAATAAGCATCTATACTCCACAGTTCTTTTTTTTCCCCTGTATTTGGAGATCCTCTTCCATCATGAGTCCCCTGGAACTCTTCTGTACCATTGCATTGGTGAGAAGAATATAGTCCATCATAGTAGATCAACACACAATGTTGATGATACTGTGTGGGGCAGCTAGGTGGCACAGTGGATTGAGCACTGGCCCTGGAGTCAGACGGACCTGAGTTCAAATCTGACCTCATACACTTAACACTAACTAGCTGTGTGATCCTAGGCAAGTCACTTAACCTCAATTGCCTCACCAAAAAAAAAAAAAAAAAAAAGTTGATACTGTGTGCAATGCTCATCTAGTTCTGCTCATCTCACTCATCATCAGCCCACACAAGACCCTCCAGGTTTCTCTGAACTCCTCCTCCTCATTGTTTCTTACAGCACAATAGTATTCCATTGTATTCATATACAACAACTTGTCCAGCCATTCTCCAATTGATGGGCATCCCCTCAACTTCCAATTCCTTGCCACCACATAAAGAGCAGCTATAAATACTTTTGTACATGTGGGTCCCTCTCCCCTTTCCATGACCTCTTTGGGAAAAAGACCCAAAAGTGGTATTGCTGGGTCAAAGGGTATGCCCAGCTTTAAAGCCCTTTGGGCATAATTCCAAATTGCCCTCCAGAATGGTTGGATCAGTTCACAGCTCCACCAATAATGCATTAGTGTTCCAATTTTCCCACAGCTTCTCCGACATTTATTATTTTCCTTTTTTGTCATTTTAGCCAATCTGATAGGTGTCAGGTGGTACCTCAGAGTTGTTTTAATTGACATCTCTCTAATCATTAGTGATTTAGAGCACTTTTTCATCGGAAAACTGCCTGTTCATATCCTTTGACCATTTCTCAATTGGGAAATGACTTTTGTCAGGAAAATTTTAAAGTCCAATGGAAGAACAAAAACAACAATGTTTCCAGGCTGAAGCAAATAAGTTTATTGAGAGGGTTTTAGTCTCCCAATAAAGCCAGTCATCCAGGTGTTGGACCTGAAAGACCCAGAATTACAAAATCCATGGGTTTATATACCGTTCCAAAGTTACACTTGTACAGTATTTTATCATTAGTTGTGCTTCTAAAATTAAAACATATTCTTAGGAAATGTGAGGAACTACCTAAATGAACATAATTGTCAGCATTATGATGACAATAGGGTGGGTCATTGTCAGGCCACTGGTCAGCAGTGTGAACTCTATAGAAAAGTATGTCACGCGTGATTAGTAAAATATAGCATTGCCGACTACTTGATCTTGTGATATTACCTCATGCTTGACAATGGAGAGTTAGGAAATATGAGGAAAGACTTGACCTTTTGACCTTATGTAATCTAAATATAATAATATCTAAATATAATAAATCACAATTTTTAGTTAATATATTGATTATTATCTTAAGCAAATCACTTATAACAATGGTGAATCTCTTATAACTAAGGGATGGGGAAAATCTCACTCACACTTTGATTCTTATAAATTTGATTTAGTTCCCTATATATTTTAGAAATGAGGACTTTATCAGAAGTACTGGCCATGAAAATTGTTTCCCAGCTTTCTGCCTCCCTTCTAATTTTACATGCATTCCTTCTGTTTGTACAAAACCTTTTAAATTTAATATAATAAAAATCATCCATTTTGCAATTTATAATATTCTCTATCTCTTGTTTGATAATAAACTATTCTCCTTTCCAATGAGCTGAAAGGTAGACTATTCCTTTTGTTCCTAATTTAGCTATGGTGTCACCTCTTATGTCTAAATCATGTATCCATTTTGACTTTCTTTTAGTATAAGTTGTAAGATGTTGGTCTGTGCCTAATTTCTGCCATACTATCTTCCAGTTTTCCCAGAAGTTTTTGTCAAATACTGAGTTCCTATCCCAGAAGCTGGAGTCTTTGGGTTTATCAAACACTACATTACTAGTGTCATTTCCTACTGCATTTCCTGAGCCTAGCCTATATTAGTGATCCTCCACTCTATTTCTTAGCCAGTGCCAGATAGTTTTGCTGACTGCCACTTTATAATAAAGCTACAGGTTTGATACAGCTAACCCACTTTTGTGTGCATTTTTTGCATTATTTCCCTTGATATTCTTGACTTTTTGATTTTCCAGGTGAATTTTGTTATTATTTTTTCCAGCTCTATAAAATAATTTTTAGGTAGTCTGATTGGTATGGCACTGAATAAGTAAATTAATTTAGGTAGAATTGTCATTTTTACTATATTAGCTCTGCCTATCCATAAGCAATTGATATCTTTCCAAGTATTTAGATCTGATTTGATTTGTATGAAGAATGCTTGGTTATTGTTTTCATAGAGTTCCTGGGTTTGTCTTGGCAAGCAGACTCCCAAGTATTTTATATTATCTACCATTACTTTGAATGGAATTTCTCTTTCTATCTCTTGCTGCTGGACTTTGTTGGTCTTGTATAGAAATGATGATGATTTATGTGGATTTATTTTATATCCTGCTACTTTGCTAAAGTTGTTAATTGTTTCGAGTAATTTTTGAGTTGATTCTCTATGATTCTCTGAGTATAGCATCATATCATCTGCAAAGAGTAATAGTTTTGTTTCCTCCTTGCCTATTCAAATTACTTTAATTCCTTTTTCTTCTCTGATAGCTAAAGCTAAGATTTCTAGTACAATATTAAATAATATGGGTGATAATGGACATCCCTGTTTCACCCTGGTCTTATTGGGAAGGCCTCTAATTTATCTCCATTTCATATAATGCTTGCTGATAGTTTCAGGTAGATACTGTTTATTATTTTAAGGAAAGCTCCACCTGTTCCTAAGCTCTCTAGTGTTTTTATTAGGAATTGGTGATGTATTTTGTCAAAAGCTTTCTCTGCATCTATTGAGATAATCATATGATTTTGGTTAGTTTTCTTATTGATGTGGTTGATTATGTTAATAGTTTCCCTAATGTTGAACCAGCCCTGCATTCCTAGTATAAATCCTACCTGGTCATAGTGTATTATCCTGGTGATCAATTGCTGTAATCTCCTTGCTAATATCTTATTTAAGATTTCAGCATCGATATGCATTAAGGAAATTGGTCTATAATTTTCTTTCTCTGTTTTTGCTTTGCCTGGTTTTGGTATGACCAGCATATTTGTATCATAAAACAAATTTGGTAGAACTCCTTCTTCAGCTATTTTTTCAAATAATTTGTATAATATCGGAATTAATTATTCTTTAAAAGTTTGGTAAAATTCACTTGTAAACTCATCTGGCCCTGGTGATTTTTTCTTAGGGAGTTCCTTAATGGCTTGCTCAATTTCTTTTTCTCATATGGGTTTATTTCAGGATTTTATTTCCTCTTCAGTTAACCTGGGCAGTTTGTATTCTTGTAAATATTCATCCATTTCATTTAGATTGTCAAATTTATTGGCATACAGTTGTCCAGTTTTAATTTTTAAGGCATTGTTTTATTCAATGTGATTATTTACCTTTTTTCCATTTGGCCAAATAAATTTTTTAAGGCATTGTTTTCTTCAGTGAAGTTAATCACCTTTTTTCCATTTGGCCAGATGAATTTTTTAAGGAATTATTTTCTTCAGTCTATCTTTGTGCTTCCTTTTCCTAGCTGCTGATTATTTTTTCCTAATTTTCTTGTGTTGCTTTCATTTCTCTCATTTGATTTTTAAAATCCTTTTTGAGCTCCTCCCAGAAGGCTTTTTATTCATGAGACCAATTCATCTTCCCTCTTGAGGCTTCACATGTAGACAATTTGGGAGTATTGTCCTCATCTGGGTTTGTGTTTGCCTCTTCCCTGTCAACACAGAAGCTCTCAATGGTGAGAGTTCATTTTTTTGTTTTTTGCTCATAATGCAGCTTATTTTATTTTTCATTTTTTTTAAATTGAGGTCTCCTCAGGGGGCACCAGGATCCCTGTTTCAAGCTTCTTTGCTGGGATATAGGGCCTGTGTCACTGGCTCTCTACACTGAGGCCTCTATGGCTTGTAGTTTTTTCAGCACCCTGGGCTTCCTGTCTGAGCGTGCTGCCATCAGTCGGCCTTCTTGCTCCTGTCCTGTGGGTATCCCTCCAGCTGGCAACCTGCCCTCTCAGGTGGTACAGGTGGGTTTTGCCACTGTTCTGCTGTGTCACCGGCTTGTTGTGCCAGGATCCATGGGCCTCAGTTGATCGACTGTGTCCCACAGTTTCCTGCTGACTTACCCCACCCTCCTGCATGCTGTGCTGCAGTGACCTGAGTCTCCCTTTTTCCCGAGGGAGATCGACCTTTCCTGAAGTCTTCTAAATTATCTCTGGTTAGAAGACTGTGTCTCTCTGTCTACTTGAAGGTTCTGTAGTTTCAGAATCCATTTACAGGCTTGATTTAATATTCTTTTTGAGTGAACAGAAGGAGAGCTCATGCGATTTGCTGGCTACTCTTGGCTCCGCCCTCTCAGAAAATCTTTTCAAGAGTCAAAATAACCTGGCTCTTTTTGTTGACAGCATATGAGTGGACACCAGGAAATTGTTTAAATTCAGATTAGAAAGTAGACAGGGTATGGCATCTAACATACACCTTTAGATTGCTCTCTCTGACCTGGCATATTTAACAAGCTATAAACTGTCACTGGAAAGTTATGGATATATTCCCCTCACATAAACTATCCCTTCTTGTGTAGTTCTCCATATAGGTAAATTTAGTACCTTAAATATGTACCTACCACAACTGTAAGAAAACTTAGGGTATTGAAAAGTAAAAAGGGAATTTGGTATTACATAGGATTACATTAAACAAAAAAAAAGTGATTTTTAGGATGAAAGAATTCTGGTATTAAGGACTATGGGTGAATCATTTTATAATTATAATGAACTTGCTATGGAAATTATTTTTTTGTATATTTCATTGATTTGACTATGCTGGTGGATAATGGAGTGATGAGAAGTCACTTTAATTTGAAAATGTAGGTGATTTCCAAAAACTAATTAAGTCTACTGGTATCATAATATTTTATGTTTAAATAAATTTTTGTATGATTCATGTTTTGTATCCCAAAGCCATTGAAATTTATCTCTGCATCCCATAGCAATAAGGAAATTCTGACACCATTTTTCCTCTTTGAGTAGAGTATCTTACTGGCAAACTGCAGTCATTTGTCATCCTTCATATTCAACTACAATTGATATCTCATTGAACATCAAAATGGAAGGAATAGGAAAAAAAATAAATTGGAAAGTTATTTTTTTCCCTAGGAATTGCAAAAAGCTGTTATGGAATGTCTCTCACTGTCAGAGAGATCTTTCTTGTGTTAGGCAGCTTACTTAACATCTCTTTGAACCCAGAATGAAATGCCATAAAATGTTATTCTTATTTTTTTGCAATTAAATAAAATATTGCACATGTTAAAATAGTCAGACATATATCAGTATGTAATTTTCCCTACTTTGATTACTATTTACTCCCTGTTACTTTGATAGACACAGGATGCAAGGCAAAATAATATTACTGAACTTTCTAAGGAGTAGTTTCCTTCATTAGCATTATCATTTAAATATTGAGATGGAGGTTAAAATGTATGAATTACACAGGATATCTGAAAAAAATAGGTTAAATCTAAGACTTTTTGACTTAGATGCTTATGCTGAACTAAGATTTTTATTACACCTACCTTCCATTTCTCATTTACAGACTAAATTGTTTAGCATTAGTTGACATATTGGACATATTGATTTCTTTGTCTATGAATTTAGGGATAAAAATGTATCTTGAATCAAATGATATGAGCATTCACTTCAAAGGGAACAATATGAAGTGGTCAAAGTAGAAGGAAAAATTGTTAGAAATCCATTGTTAAGGGCTAAAATTCTAGCTAAACTGTCTAAAATATCTAATGAGTGGTCGCCAATAAATTATAAGCTTTAGCAAGAGTTAGACTTTTAAGCATTTATTAAGGAGAATAAGAATTTGGTAAAGAGAGAGAAAAAGGCCTAGATTCCTATCTATTAAAGGGAGAGCACATTTCTAGCTCCCTTCTCCGCCAGAGTCCAGAGGAAAAAGAGTGAGACCGAGCGCCCGTCTCTTCCTTCCTCCTCCCACTAGTCTGCGTCACTTCCTGACTCCTGGTCTTGCCCTCAAAGACCTTCCCTTCATGGGCAGAACTCTTCTACAGTAAGTATCCAGCAGGTGGCGTTATTCCAATCGTTACACCATTAATCAGTTCTCTATATGTTAGTAATCCACAAATACTATGGCAAGTACGATGAAAGACCAAAAAAAATAGTACTAGTTATTGTTGTTATATTTGTTGAACAATTTTATATCATATTTTGTTCAAATGCATAATATATACAACAAGTGTAATGAAAGGTAGGAGAAGAGAAAGTCTTAACTTTCTGGCTTGATTTTCTCACCAAAAATGACTGCATTATGGGCACATTTGCAGAATAATGAATGAATTTGATAGAGCTTTATCAAAGACAAGGTTATAAAATATTTGAAATGTCACCTTGGAGAAACCTGATGCCAAGGAAAAGCCACAATGCCTCTGAGGCATTTTCCTCATGGTGGAGCTTTCCCACAGCAAGTCTCCAGTAGGTGGCGTCATTCCAATCATTACAGTATGTAACCTTAAGTAAGTCTAACTGCCTGTGAAGTTCAGTTACCTCATTCCTAATATGGGAATAACATCCATGTAACTACCTGATGTTTTGAGACCAAAAGAGAGTGTTTTTTTTTTAAATCATAAATGTATTTTATTATTTTCCAATTGCATGGAAAGATAGTTTTCATCATTTTTATAAGATTTTGGGTTCCAGATTTTTTTCCCTCTCTCCATTCCTTCCCCCCTCACCAAGACAGAAAACAATCTGATATAGTTTATATACGTGCAATCGCATTAAATATATTTCTGCATTAGACATATTGTGAAAGAAGAATCAGAACAAAAGGGAAAAACTTCCAAAAAAAGACAAAGAAAGTAGAAACAGTATAGTTCAATCTGCATTCAGATCACAGTTATTTTTTTCTTGATGAGAAGAGCATTTTTCATCATGAGTCCTTTGGAATTGTCTTGAATCAAAGTATTGTTGAAAAGAGTTGAGTCTATCACAATCGATCATTACATAATGTTGTTCTTACTATGTACAATGTTCTCCTGGTTCTGCTCAATTCACTCAGATCAGTCCAATTAAGTCTTTCGATATTTTTCTGAAGTCTGCCTGCTCATTATTTCCTATAGCACAATAGCATCCCATTGCATTCATATACCACAGCTTGTTGATCCATTGCCCAATTGATGGGCATCCCCTCAATTTCCAATTCTTTGCCACTGCAAAGAAAGCTGCTATAAATATTTTTGTAAATGTGAGTCCTTTTCCCTTGTTTATGATCTCTTTGGGATACAGAACTAGTGGTGGTATTACTGGGTCAAAGGGTATGCAAAGGTTAATAGCTCTATGGGCATAGTTCCAAATTACTCTCTAGAATGGTTGGATCACCTCACAACTCCACTAATAGTGTATTAGTGTTCCAATTTTTTTTTGCATAACTTCTCCAACATTATAATGTGTTTTTAAAGCAATTGAAAAGGCTTTAACATGTTCAGGAGATATTTGTCATTGTTCCTGTTGTTTTAGTTGTTGTAATAATATCTGTAGTAATTGTCGTCATTGTTATTGTCATTGCTATTATCATTGTTGTGATCATTTTGCTCTAAGAGAGTAAGGCATAGATGATGAAGACCTGGGCTTGAAAACAGAAATGCCTGGATTCAAGTTCTGCATCTGACTCATTGTGGCTATATGATGCTCAGAAATTAATTTAACCTTTCAGTGTTCTAGGCATTTCTTAAAGACTAAGTGAAAGAGTTAGTGCCATCCTTTATTAGTGGAGAGATTTTCCTAAACTGAGAGTCCTCTATAGTATCAAAATCACAGATCCAGCCCCTGGACCACCACCATCGTCATTATTATCATCATCTTCCCCCAATTTCCTCAAAACCATGGATTCTGAACCATTTTAATGTTTCATACTCTTTAACAGCCTGATGAAATATGGAGATTCCTTCTCAAAATATTGTTTTAAAATGTACAAAATATGATAAGATCACATCATATATGATATTAGCATATGATCATTAAAGAAGTAAATTATATTAAAACATAGTTATTGAAATATTTTCATACGTTTATAGACCCAAGGTTGAGAAATTTGTATATAGCCCTATGCAGCCCCATCCTTTTTTAGCTCTTAGGATCAATCTCTTCACAATTACCTGGGTGCTAAGATAACTGAATTACAGTTATATCTCAAAACCCAAATCACATTTGAGGATTCCTGCTGGGATTTCACAGCTATTGTAAGAGTCTTAAAGGCCACAAAGTCTCTATTCTACATCACTGTTCTTTGAGTTCTCTAACTCTTTTACTGCCATCCTTTACCCACCAGCAACATGGTTGATGATTTTGATAGGGGTTTACCACTATTATCATTGTTATATCAGAGTATCATCTTTATCCATTGGTTTTATTTTATTCTGAAATCAAGCTGAATGTATTTGATCTTTATTAGTCTTTGGAACACATAAAATATACTAAGTATGTCAAAAGTATGTTTTCACATCATTGAACAAAACTTAGATACAATAATCTAACTGTAACATGTGTTTTTGTAGTGGAGCCATATAATTGGATAATCTTAATGCATATCAAGTGATTGAAACAATATTTTCTTATAGCAATCTCTTTGACCAGAAATTCATATGTAGGCCTCTATTCAGAAGTGATGATAGTAGCTTTAAAGTGAAGAAAACTGCATGTTTCTTTTTTCAATTATCCTTGACATTACAATATGAGTGACATAGAATTAGTAAACAAAACAAGACACTGGATGTTAGAGTCAGAAAATCCCAAGACACAGGATCAGGGGAAGATAATTCTATATTTTTCCAACATCAAAAAGAAATTACTGAAATCAATAACACAGCTTGGCTACTACTTGGTAACTTTTCAACAATTGTCCAAGTATAATTGCACAAAATTTCACAAATAAAAGCAGAATCAAAAACACATTAAATAATCCAGTAGTAAACACAAAGGAACAACATTAAATTTTAAAAGGGGACATTGAAAAAAATTAAAATTTTATTGGAGTTTTAAAATAATGTGAAAGAATTAGGTGGTGAGAGAAGAAATCATAGAAACAAATTTCATCAAATAAAATAACAACAAATAAGACAACACTTGAATTCTTTTTTTTGGGGGGGGGTTAAGGGAAGAATGCACCAACATATCCCTTAGCTATCATCCTTTCTCATCCCCTTTCTTGGCTAAACTATTTGAGAAAGCCAAGTACACTCATTATAACTGTTATTATCTCTTCTTAATCATTTCTATTTTTTCCAGGGCAATGAGGGTTAAGTGACTTACCCAGGGTCACACAGCTCGTGAGTGTCAAGTGTCTGAAGCCAAATTTGTACTCAGGTCCTCCTGAATCCAGAACCAGGGTTTTATCCACTATGCCATCTAGCTGCCCCCTCTTTTTATTCATTTCTAAACCCTCTGTAATCATCTTCCAATCTCAACCTCCATATGAAACTATTTTCTGTAGTCACTATTGATCCCCTAATTTCTAATTGTAATGTCTGTTTCTTAATTCTTTTTCCTCTTGAATTTTCTATAAGCCAATAATTCATCTTTTGACAGTGTCTACCACATCGTTCTTCAAGATAAAATCTCTTCTCTAGATTCCAATTACACTATTTTTTCATGTTTTCTCCTCCTACCTTTCTGACCGCTTCTTGCTGAATCCTCATCCAGGTTACTTCCACAAACTGTGGTTGTCCTCTCTGCCCCAAACCTTTCTTGGTCTTCTTCTCTTCTCCCGCTATACTATTTCACTCAGTGATCTCATCAGCTCTCATAGGTTTAAAAGATCATATTTATGCAGACTCTTTCTCCTGAACTCTGCCATAATATCACTAATAGCCTTCTGGACATCTTGAACTGGATTTCAATAGGCAGCTCAAACTCAACTTGTTCAGAATGGAGCACTTTAAATCTCCTCTCAAAATGTTTTCTACTTCTTTCAAATTTCTCTAAGTAATAGTAATTCTCCCAGTCTTCTAGATTTGGGGAATCTTTAAACTCAGCAGTACAGTCTGCTGTTAAGTTTTTCAATATCAATATTCACATCTTCTATATGAGTTCCTTTCTCTCCATTCACAAAACTAACCCCTTAGTACCTATCTTCATCATTTCATATGTGGGTTATTATAATAGCTTTCTAGTTCATCTCCCTGTTTCAAGGTCACCCTACACTAGAATCAATCCTGCTATCAGCTGCCAAAATATAGTATAAAATACTTGAATTTTCCTAAAGTGTAGTTTTGGGTTCTCAGGGCAATGAGGGTTAAGTGACTTGCCCAGGGTCACACAGGTAGTATCAAGTGTCTGATGCTGGATTTGAACTAAGGTCCTCCTGAATCCAGGGCCTGTTCTTTATCCACTTTGCTACCTAGCTGCCCCTTAAAGTGTAGTTTTGAATATTGCATTACAGTCTCTCTCTGTCTCTGTCTCTTTGTGTATATTTCTTTATATCTCTGTCTCTGTCTCTGTTCCTCTGGCTCTTTCTTCCTCCGGCTCTGTCTCTCTTTATCTGTCCCTTTTTTTTACTGTTTCTTTCTCTGTGTGTGTCTTGTCTCTTTTTTGTGTGTTTAACTCTGTGCCCATCTGTTTCTCTTTCTCTTTCCCCTCTCTGTCTCTGTATCTGTCACTGTCTCTATTTCGCTCACTTTCCACTTCTCTATTTCGCTCCCTCTATCTCTTCTCTGTCTCTGTCTCTGTCTCTGTCTCTGTCTCTCTCTCTCTTTCTCTCCCTCTCTCTCTCTCTCTCTCTCTCTCTCTCTCTCTCTCTCTCTCTCTCTCTCTCTCACACACACACACACACACACACACACACACACACATACATACGGATGAAACAAAACACTTCACTTGCACACTATTACCTATTACCTTACATTTGACTCTTAAAATTTTCACAACCTGGCTTTAACATAGCTTTCTTATCTTTTTACATTTTATTTCTCTTCATATAGTCTATGATCCAGTGACACCGATTTTCTTGAACATTCCAAAAATATTAAACTTTCATCAAAAAAGAAAGTATCAATCAATTAATTGGGCATAAAACTAAAATGATAAGCATATTAAAGTAAAATAGAAGATAAATTTAAGAAACTTAAGAAAGGACTAATATAATTGCAGTAAAAACTGCTCAAATATTAATAGATGAAACTGGAGGCTGTTTTAAAACAGTAGTTAAACTATCATTTTCTTTTATTTAAAATAACAAAAAGGAAAATCAGTGTAAATAAAACCAGTAATTCAAATGAAATGAAGTAGTATAAATCAAAAAATAAATTATCTATCTTGATAGAAAATAGATAATTGAAATAATCCAAAATAAATAAAGCAGACTTGAAGTAACCGCAAAATCAGGGAGTGGGAGAGAGTGAGACAGGAATGGAATGATGCATAAGTGACTTTCAAAAATAATCAGAAAAGATATGGTTTCCAATATTATACAAAATATTTACAAAAACAGGAAAAAATAAATCCTAAAAATATTTTATTATTATATAATTAGAAATATAACTTAAATTGGAACACTAATGCATTGTTGGTGGAGCTGTGAGATGATCCAACCATTCTGGAGAGCAATTTGGAATTATGCCCAAAGGGCGATAAAGCTGTGCATACCCTTTGACCCAGCAATCCCACTTTTAGGTCTTTTGCCCAAAGAAATCATGGAAGGGGGAAAGGGACCCACATGTACAAAAATATTTATAGCTGCTCTTTACGTGGTAGCAAGGAATTGGAAGTTGAGGGGGTGCCCATCAATTGGGGAATGGCTGGACAAGTTGTGGTATATGAATACAATGGAATACTATTGTGCTGTAAGAAATGATGAGCAGGAAGAGTTCAGAGAAACCTGGAGGGTCTTACGTGAGCTGATGATGAGTGAGATGAGCAGAACCAGAAGAACATTGTACACAGTATCATCAACATTGAGTGTTGACCTACTGTGATGGACTATATTCTTCTCACCAATGCAATGGTACAGAAGAGTTCCAGGGAGCCCATGATAGAAGAGGATCTCCAAATCCAAGAGAAAAAAAAAGAAAGAACTGTGGAGTATAGATGCTGATTGAACCATATTATTTCTTTTGTTTTCGATGCTGTTGTTTTTTTTTTCTTTCTATTTTGAGGTTTTGCATCACTGCTCTGATTCTTTCTCTTGTAACAGGATTAATGCAGAAATAGGATTAATGTTATTATGTGTATATATATGTGCATGTGTATATATATCTATATGTATATTATAGAGATATATAGATATAACCTATATCAGATTACCTGCTGTCTAGGGGAGGGGGGAGGGAGGGGTGGGAGGGAGAAAAATCTGAAATTGTAAAGCATGTATAAACAAAAGTTGAGAACTATCTTTACATGTAATGAAAAAAATAAAATACCTCATACATTAAAAAAAAAGAAATATAACTTAAACCACAGAGAGAAAAATACTGAAAGATATGTACTAATATCCAGAATGAAGACAAATGCTAAAATGTTTAATAAAATATTTGTCAAGAGACTATAATGACATATAAAATATATATTCTGTGATGTTGAGTTTTTTCTGAACTATGCAGATTACCATATAAATAAATAAATAAACAAAAAGCTTTTGACAAAATCCACCTATGTGTACTAAAAGCACTAAACACCATACTAATAAAGGAATCAGCCTTTAAAGTACTTTATATAGTATCCATTTAAATCCAAAAGTCAGTATTATATATAATAGTGTATTATATATGAGATAAAGTAGTTTTTTAAAAAATCTGTGTTAAACCAAGAACATATATTATCAACCTGATCGAGTATTACATATACCATACTTTAACATAATATTTTAATATTATATACTTTTAATATAATATAATTGTATATGCAAACAATCAAGAAAGGAAAAAAAAACTAAGAAATAATAGTAAAGAAGAAATAAATTATCTTTTTTTCCAGATTATATTAGGGCAGACTAGAGCACATTAAAAGTCTAACCGACTTCAAAACAGTTATAAAAAATAAAATAAATTCACAAAATTATCATTTATGTATTTTATCAACAATATACAGTAATAAGAGTGACAAAGTAAAAATAATTCATTTAAAATTCATTCTAAATAATATATAATATGCTTTGTTCTACATACAAAGACACACAGTGGAATTATATAAACATAATTATAAAATAATATTTAAGAAATCTAAACATAACCAAGTAATTGAAGAAATATCAATTACTTAGGAATTGGTGGAACTAATGCACAAAGATGACAATAATATCTAAATTGACATACCTATTAAGAGTCATTGTAATCAAACTTCCAGAAAATTATTTTCTAGGCTTAGAAAAATTAAACAGAATATTCATCTAAAGCAACAACACAACAAGAATCTCAAGGACTTTTTTTTCAATCTAATTTTTTGTGTTTTTTCCAGTGACATGTAAAGAGAGCTTTCAACATTTGTTTTTTGTTTTCATAAATGTAATTTATTATTTTTCAGTTACATGTAGAAATAGTTCTCAACATTTGTTTTGTTGTTGTTGTTTTTATGTGGTTTTGTTTTATTTTATTTTGTTTTGCTTGTTTTGTTTTTGTGGGGAAATGAGGGTTAAGTGATTTGCTCAGGGTCACACAGCTAGCAAGTGTCAAGTGTCTGAGGCCAAATTTGAACTCATGTCCTCCTGAATCCAGGGCTGGTGCTTTATCCACTGCACTGCCTAGCTGACCCTCAACATTTGTTTTTATAAGATTTCTAGTTTGAAGTTTTTCTCCCTCCCGCACTTCCTTCATCCCTCCCCAAGACAGCAGGAAATCTGATATCAGTTATATATGTACAATCACATTAAACATATTTCTGCATTAATCATGCTTTGCAAGAAGAAACAGAATAAAAAGGAAAATCCTCAAAAAAGAAAAACAAAAAATAATAGAGATAGTATGGTTCAATCTGCATCTAGATTCCATAGTTCTTTCTTTGTATTTTGTTTGTTTGTTGTTGATTTTTTTCTGGATTTGGGGAGCATTTTCCATCATGAGACCTTTGGAACTATCTTGGACCATTGTATTACTGAGAAGAGTCAAGTCTGTCATATTTCATTAACACACAATGTTGTTGATACTGTGTACAATGTTTTCCTGGTTCTGCTCCTCTCACTCAGCATCAGTTCGTGTAAGTCCTTCCAGGTTTTTCTGAAATCTGTCTGCTCATCGTTTCTTACAGCACAAAAGTATTCCATTACATTCATATACCACAACATGTTCAGCCATTCCCCAATTGATAGGCATCCCCTCAATTCCCAATTCCTTGCCACCACGAAATATTTTTTGTACATGTGGGTCTGTGTCCCTTTTTTATGATCTCTTTGGGAAAAAGACCTAATAGTAGTATTGCTGGATCTAAGGATACGCATAGCTTTATAGCACTTTGGGCATAGTTCCAAATTGCTCTCCAGAATGGTTGGATCAATTCACAGCTCCACAAAAAAATGCATGTGTTCCAATTTTTCCACAGCTTCTTCAACATTTATTATTTTCCTTTTTCATCATATTAGCCAATCTGATAGGTGTCAGGTGGTACCTCAGATTTGTTTTAATTTGTATCTCTCTAGTCAATAGTGATTTAGAGCATTTTTTCATATGGCAATAGATAGCTTTGATTTCATCAGAAAACGGCCTATTCATAACCTTTGACAATTTCTCAACCGGGGAATGACATGTATTCCTATAAATTTGATTTAGTTCCCTATGTATTTTAGAAATGAAGCATTTATCAGAAATATTGGCTATAAAATTGTTGCCCAGCTTTCTGCCTCCCTTCTAACTTTGGATGTATTGCTTCTGTTTGTACAAAACCTTTTAAATTTAATAAAAACAAAATCAAACATTTTGCATTTCATAATATTCTCTATTTCTTGTTTGGTCATAAGCTCTTCTTTCTAAAGTTTGCAGGGATAAACTATTCCTTCCTCTCCTAATTTACCTATCATATTACCCTTTATATCTAAATCTTGAACCCATTTTGACTTTATTTTAATATAATGTATAAGATGTTGGTATGTGCCTAGTTTCTGCCATACTCTCTTCCAGTTTTCCCAGCAGTTTTTATCAAATACTGAGTTCCTATCCCAGAAGCTAGAGTCTTTGGGTTTATCAAACAGTGCATTGCTAAAGTAATTTACTACTGTGTCTTCTGTGCCTAAACTTTTCCATTGGTCCAGTACTCTATTTCCTAGCCAGTACCAAGTAGTTTTGATGACTGCCACTTTATAGTAAAGTCTCAGATTTGGTACAGCTAGCCCACCTTCCTGTACTTTTTTTTTTTTCATTAATTCCCTTGATATTCTTGAACTTTTGTTTTTCTAAATGAATTTTGTTATTTTTCTAGCTCTATAAAATAAATTAATTCAGGTAGAATTGTCATTTTTATTATATTACCTTGGCCTATCCATGAGCAATTGATATTTTTCCTATAATTTAGATCTGATTTCAACATTTGTTTTCATAAGATTTTTGCATTCCAAATTTTTCTCCCCCTACTTCCTTCATGATCCACTCTCTAACACAGAAAGCAATCTGCTATAAGTTATGTAGTACAATTATTTTAAACATTTTCCCACATTTGGTTGTGAAATAATAATCAGAACAATAGGAAAAATTAAAGGTCAAAATAGAAGGTTTATTCTGTATTAAGATTCCACAATTCTTTTTTCTAGATGTGGAGAGCATTTTCCATCATGATTCATTTGGGATTGTCTTGGATCATTGTTTTGCTTAGAAGAACTAAGTCTATCCCAGTTGACCATCGCACAATGTTGCTGTTATTAGCATCTGTACATGGAAGTCTTTCCAGTTTTTTAAAATCTACCTGTTCATCATTTCTTTTTCCTAAGTTATACAATAAATATTTCTTAAACACATTTTCACATTATTCATGTTGTAAGAGAAGAATAAGAACAAATGTGGTTTTAGTTCTAGTACAGCTAGGCCACCGTGCTTTGCATTATTTTCATTAATTCTCTTGATATTCTTGACCTTTTTTCCTTCCAGATGAGTTTTGTTATTATTTTTTTATATCGCTATGAAATAATTTTGGCAGTTTTGATTTATATGGCACTAAATAAGTAAATTAATTTAGATGGAATTGTCATTTTTATTTTATTAGCTCAGGCTATCCAAGGGAAATTAATATTTTTCCATTTGTTTAGTTCTTATTTTAAAAGTGTTTTGTAATTGTGTTAATATACTCCCTGGGTTTGCCTTGGCAGGTAGACTGCTAAATATTTTATATTGTCTACAGTTATTTTTAATGAAATTTCTCTTTATATCTCTTCCCATTGTGCTTTGCCATATGTAGAAATGCTGGTAATTTGTGTGGTTTTATTTGTTATCCAGCAACTTTGCTAAGGCTGTTGTTTCAAATCATTTTTTTTTGTTGATTCTCTAGGATTCCCTTAGTATTACATCATATCATCTGCAAAGAGTGACTGTTGTTTCCTCTTTGCCTATTCTAATTACTTTTTTGTTTGTTTTGTTTTGGTTTTTTGTTTTTGGTGTTTTGTTTTTGTTTTTGTTTTTTGTTTTTTTTGTGAGGCAATTGGGGTTAAGTGACTTGCCCAGGGTCACACAGTTAGTAAATGTCAAGTGTCTGAGGCCACATTTGAGCTCAGGTCCTCCTGAATCCAGCGACGGTGCTCTATCCACTGCGCCACCTAGATGCCCTTATTTGATTTTAAAAATCATTTTTGAGCTCTTCCAAGAAGACTTTTTCATCTTGAGACCAATCATCTTCCTAATTTTAGCTTCAGATGTAGGCATTTTGACACTTTTGTCCTCATTTGGGTTTGGGTTTTGGTCTTCTCTGTTACCATACAAACTCACTATGGTAAGGGTCATTTTTATGTTTCTTACTGATATTTTAGTTTATTTTGCAACTTTTAAAGTTGAACTTTGCTCCTGGGGCACAGGGGCCACTGTTACAAACTTCTTGTTCTGGGAGCCAGGGGCCTTATCATAGGCTTTCTGCTCTAAGGCCTCTGGGGCTTTGGGATTCCTCATCACTCTGGGCTTGCTCTCTTCCCTGTGATAACTTGATCTAATTCTGCCTGTCTTGTGGGTGGTTCTCTAGCTGAAATTAATCCCTCTCAACCATGGCTGGGGGCTCTCACTACTGGCTTACTATAGCACCATCCTGTTGATCTATATCCAAGGGGCCTCAGCTGCTGATCTTTGGTGTGGGCAATAACCTCCTGTTCACTCACTTAGACACACTCTGTGCTGTGCTGAGCTGCATTGTGCTCCCTTTTCACCCAAGTGAGACATACCTTTCCTTAAGTCTTCTAAAGTATCTCAAGGTGGAAGATTATAGCTCTCTGAATTTTTGTAGCTTATATAGGTACAGTATCCATTTAGAGGCCTAATTTAATGTTTTTGATAGAAACTTGGAAAAGCCCAGGCAACATCCTGACTTCTCTCAGCCATCTTGGCTCCACCCCTTAGGAATTTTATTTTTTGTTTTTTAGTGAGAAAAGGAAACCTAGAAGAATTAGTAATAGATTTAAAATTTGGCAAAAAAGCTTTTACCAAAATAATTTGTGTGTCTAAAACTTCTTAGTAAATAGATTGTGATCACAAATTAAAAAAGCAAATAAACTAATTTTATGTTTGATAAGTACAAAATCTCAACTACATTAGAAAATACCTATTATTTAATGAAAATTTTTGGGAAAACTGTAAAGCAATAAGGCAAAAAAAATAGGATTAGACTGATATGTCACAAAATATTTTAACGTAATCTCTATATGGATACATGATTTAGACATAAACAGTCACAACACAAATTAAAAGAAATTAAATTTTGTTCTGTAGATAGAGGAAATAATTATAAAAATGAAAGAGAGAAGCATAGAAAACAAAACAGGCAATTTTAATTACATAATTTTTATAAAATTTTTCAACACATAAAACCAATGTAACAAAACTTATAAGGGAAACAGTTAACCAGGAAAATATAATTAAAACATTTATATGATAAAGGGATCACATTCAAGATATAAGTAGACATTTTTCAAATGTATACAAACAGGAATCTTTCCCTAAAAATACTCAAAGAATATAAAAGATAGCTCTTAAAGGAAAAAAATAAATAAAATGTTCCAAATCACTAATATTTAGAGAAGTTTAATTTAAATTTCAAATCCCATTTTATACACGTCAGGACTGGTAATGATGTCAAAATGATGTGAGATATGAAGGAAAAAACAAGCAAAAAATTAAAATCCAATTAAATGATCTGCTTTTTTTATTATTATTTTTGTTTTTGTTTTGTTTTGTTTTAATAAAGTATTTGTAAAGTCCCTGAGAGGAAAATGGAGCAACACATCCAAATGGAAACTTGGAGAAATATAAGAAGGTCCTGTCCTCCAAAAAATTGTCTTCCAAAGGACAGAATTGTGTCTTGGTTTGCCTTTCTATAATTAAGAATCTTTCTCACAGTGATGATATCTTAAAAACAAAAACAATGGAATATTGCACTGTATGAGAAATAAAAGGATAGGCATATAGAGCACCTCTTTCAAATATATGTACTCATAATCACCCTTCTAGTAAGACTTGAACTAGCATCCTTGTGAGGGGTGGTGGTGCTAAGTTGTTAAGGGTTTGGGGAGTTTTGTTTTCTTTTTAACTTAAAAAGACTTATAAAAGGATCAAGACTAGGGAGAAGAGATTTCAGGTATAGTGGAAATTTAAAAAAAATTCTTTGGAGAAGGAAAAGAATGCAAAGAGAAAATTTACATTGGAGAGAATAAAGTAGCAGGTAGGGGTAGCAACTACAGCAGGAGTGGCAAAACTCTTCCTAGGAGACTGGTTCTAATCCTATAGCAAATAAAGCCTTCTCTTAATAAACATTTCTAGAATCCAGCAGGAAGCAGCTTAATTTGGTCTTTTAGACAAATTACAGGAACAGATGTAAATCTATTCTACTCTTGGTTTCTTCATTTTGTTTTAATGTCTTGTGTGATGGGCTTTCAAAATTTGCTGGTGTGTTATTTCTATTTTAACAATAGTCTGCTAGATAAGCATAACAAAATTTCAAATACTTCCCAATGTTTCTCTGTTGTTTTTTTTTTTTCTGTAGAGAAATGGAAGAGAAATATGTGAATAAATTGACATCTTCAGTGACATGCTATGGCTTTCTGTCATTTCTTGGCCTTGCTATGGCTTTCTCTTGCTTGGCTTTCTCTTCTTATAAGATTCCTTGATGCCATCCGTTACTTGTGTTATTTGAAATTCCTCTATGGTAAAATGTTATAGTTTATTAAAGTCTACCATTGGTCTTTCCATTGTCCTTTGGATAATATTCATTTTAAATTCATCAGAGACTGTAGTTTTCCTTGTTTTCTTGTACACAGCCATGCTGGTAATATGTTAGTGTGAAGAAAAATCAAATAAAACTATCAAATAAACAAAAACACTTGGCATTCATGGGTAGTGAGGGGTCCTTAAAGGAGCTTTTTAACTTCTCAAAGACAAATAAGGCCATCTTTCTCTTCTCATTCAACGTTTTGTCTTTAACTCTCTGCTCTAGATTTACGTACTGAGAGGCAAGCTAAAGTTTCACATGTAAATGTATAATATAAGCAATAGATATTCCTCATGTACTTATCATTTCTTGTCTATATGGTCAGGCAAAAATTCTGAGGAAAAAGTAGTTTTGGGGCAATTCTGTTATTTTTTTAAATACTTTATAGTATTATAATATTAAACTAGTCCTTTTATGGAAATTACTTAAGTTTTAAAATAACTTAAATTTTATGTAATCATAACAAAATAATCTATTTAGGGTATTGGGAATAAGAGAACATATTTCTATTTTTTGTATTTCCTTTTCAAAAATGGAGATGTATTGTTGAGTATTAAAGCGATATGATTGGCTAGGACAAGAGACAAACAATTGGTATAGTGTTGGTCACATTTTTTCCATGATAAAATAAATATTTTCCCCAGAACTTCAGATTTTTAAAAAATTAGAGTTATAGTGGAATAGGGAAGGATATTTGGTTAAATAAAATTATTGTTTTCCCTATGAATATGACCATTTAAAAATATAGTGTATTAGAAATATATCAATCACACTCTCAGGATTGACCCTCTTTTTGGAGGAAGTTATTTGGTTAACTTTTTAATGATTTAAAATGTTCAAATCCTCATGGTTAGAGGGTTTTTTTTTAATCATAAAAGTATTTTATCATTTCCAGTTATATGTAAAGATAGTTTTCAACATTTGTTTTTATAATATATTTAGTTCTAGATTTTTCTCCCTCCCTTCCTTCCCTCCCCCCTCCTCAAGAAAGAAATATCATATTGGTTATATGTGTCCGATCACATCAAACATATTTCTGCATTAGTCCTGTTGTGAAAGAAGAATCAGAACAAAAGGGGAAAACCTCAAAAAATAAAAAAAAAATGAAAAACAACAACAAAATAGAAATGATATGGTTCAATTAGCATTCAGAATCCACAGTTCTTTTTTCTGAATATGGAGAACATTTTCCATCATGAGTTCTTTGGATTTGTCTTGGAATGAGCTCTTTTGAATTTCTGAGAAGAACTAAGTCTATCACAGTTGATCTTCATACAATGTTGTTGATACTGTGTACAATCTTCTCCTTGTTCTACTCATCTCACTCAGCATCAGTTCATGTAAGTCCTTCCAGGTTTTTCTAAAATTGTTCTGATCATAATTTCATAGAGCACAATAGTATTCCATTATATTTATATAACACAACTTGTTTAGCCATTCCCCAATTGATGGGTATTCCCTTGATTTCCAATTCTTTGCCATCACAAAGAGAGCTGCTATAAATATTTTTATACATGTAGGTCCTTTTCCATTTTTCATGATCTCTTTGTGGTACAGACATAGTAGTGGTATTACTGGGTAAAAAGGGTAAGCACAGTCCCATAGTACTTTGGGCATAGTTCCAAATTGCTCTGAAGAATGGTTGGATCAGTTCACTATTCCGCCAACAATGCATTAGTGTTCCCATTTTTCCACAGCTTCTCTAAAGTTTATTATTTTCCTTTTTTGTCATATTAGCCAATCTGATAGATATGAGGTGGTACCTCAGAGTAGTTTTAATTTTCATTTTTCTAACCAATAGTGACTTAGAACATTTTTTCATATGACGATAGATAGCTTTGATTTCATCATCTGAAAACTGCCTGTTCATATCCTTTGACCATTTCTCAATTGGGGAATGACTTGGATTCTTATAAATTTGATTAAGTTCCCTATATATTTTTAAAATGAGAACTTTATCAGAAACACAGGCTGAAAAAATTATTTCCCAGCATTCTGCTTCCTTTCTAATTTTGGCTTTATTGTGTCCCTTTGTACAAAACCTTTTTAATTTAGTGTAATCAAAATCATCCATTTTATATTTCATAATATTCTCTATCTCTTGTTTGGTCATAAACTGTTCTCCTCTCCATAGATCTGAGAGATATACTACTAGTATATCTTTCTCTAGGTCAGTTGTTTTTTCAATGAGAAATTTTACAGTTTTTTCTACCAAATGACACCATATTTTTTCTCATAAAAGGAAGTTGGTAGAACTCCTTCAACTATTTTTCAAAATAATTTGAATAATACTGTAATTAATTGTTCTTTAAATGTTTGTTAGAATTCACTTGTATACCCATCTGGACTTGAAGATATTTTCTTAGGGAGTTTGTTGATGAATTCTTCAATTTATTTTTCTAAAATGGACTTATTTAAGGATTTTATTTCCTCTTCTCTTAATCTCGGCAGTTTATAATTTCATAAGTATTCATCCATTTCATTTAGATTGTCAAATTTATTGGCATATAATTGGGCAAAATAGCTCCAAATTATTGCTTTAATTTCCACTTCATTAGTGGTGAATTCGCCCCCTTTCATTTTTGATAATGGTAATTTTGTGTTTATTTTTCTTTTTTTTAAGCAATTTAAAGAAAGATTTATCTATTTTGTTGTTTTTTTCATAAACCATCTTAGTTTTATTTATTAATTCTTTTTCAAAAATCATAAAAGTATTTTATTATTTTCTAGTTACATGTAGAGATAGTTTTCAACATTTGTTTTTATAAGATTTTTAGTTTCAATTCAGATTTTCCCTCCCTCCTCTCCCTCCCCCTCCCATTTATTTGTTAATTCTATGATTTCATTATTTTCAATTCTATTAAGCTATCCTTTGATTTTCAGGATATCTAATTTAGTATTTAATTGGGGATTTTTAATTTATTATTTTCCTAGGTTTTTAGTTGTATACCCAGTTCATTCATCTCTTCTTCAGATTTTTCAAGAAATGTTACACTAGAATAGGGAAGGATATTTGATTAAGGAAAATTGTTCTTTTCCCTATGAATATGCACATTTCAAAGTAGAGTGTATTTAAAAACATATCAATCACACTCTCAGGATTGACCCTCTTTTTGGAGGATGGATATTTGGTTAACTTTTCTATGATTTAAAATGTTCAAATCCAGAAGTGTCTGGTCAATTTGAGATAACTAGTTAACTAATCTCATAATAGACTGTGAACCTTGATTTATAAAGCTATGTGGGAAGGATGAACCTTCACTCAGATGCATGGGCCTTTTTTGCTAATAGAACCTAGAAATTCTAATTGATTCTAAGTATAAAGGTGCTTAAGAAGTCAAAGAAGTTGCACTTCTCCTTGGTTGAAAAAAACTGAGTTGATGGATAAGCTCAGGCTCATCTAGAGATTTTTTTTCTCCTCTTTCCAGAAGACAGATAAATAAAAGAACATGGTAGCACATAAAAGAACATACAAGTCTTTCCATGGGTGGATGAATGCTGTTTTGGGAGTGGGGTTTTCTAGATCTCTAGGCATTATGTGAATAGCAATATAGTCCCTGATTATTTCTCTCTCTTGTTATATTTCTAGCCATTCTTCTTTTTTACTGTTTTTTTTTGTTTTGTTTTTTATCTGCTTATGAAGTTTCTAGCAACATTCATTTTTGTTTTTATCTTGCACATTTCCTACGTTAGAATGGGTTGTTCCCTACTCATTTCAAAGATCCCCCTTTCTAATGTGATCTTTGCTTAAATTTTCACTCCAATTCTTTAGAGATTATGGTATTACAATAATTGTCATAAAAATAAAATTTTAAATGAATAAAATTCAAATTAGTCAAACTTTTTTTTAAGAAACCTTAAAAATCCCTGGAAAAGTGGAGAAGAAAAAGAAAAAAGACCAAAAAACCAGGATATTTTATCAATCACCTTAATGCAAATAATCCTAACCCACACATGAACACACATATACACATGTGTCCATATACACACAGAAACACACATATACACATGTGCCTTTACACACACACTCACACACACACACACACGCACACACACATGCACACACATACACCATGGTGGCCAAACAGACCTGGGAAACAGAAACATAACTTGCTTAGGGTGATAAGGAAATAACGTGAAAAAATAAAGCCTTACCTTATATTGATTCATACATTTTTACTCAGACCTAGATTTTAATTAATTTTATGAATTTACACTGCATTTAGAGGCCCTGCTATCTCTGAAAAGAACTCATCCCTCTTGCATATTAAATTGTTTTTCATCTTATCAGCAAAGTAGAAAAGTGTCTCATAAAATGGGGTTCTAGGTAATGGTGTGTTCCCTCTGAGGGAAACCAATGAGAACAAAGAGAAGTTATTAAAGGTTTACCGTAATGACTTTATTTGAAAACAGAATTAATGAAAGATAAAAATCAAATACTGAGGAGAAAATGATATTCAAAACTCAAAATGTTCCCTGCATTTCTTCCATGAAAAGAGGTTACATTAGTATCCCCTCTGTGATGGGTAGTCATCCCTCAGTGTTTCAAAAGCTGCATTGTCCCATATGCAGCTTTCTCTCTCTTTCTCTCATTCAGATTGATTATGACTGAGATTCTCAGCAGTCAAAACATCTTGCAAATGACTTCTTAGCCTGGAGAGCACATCTAGAATGATGTTAACTTTTGTGTCTGCCTAGCTTGTCTCCCATCTAGCCATTGAAGCATTCACCAGAATGGTTTTATTAAATTTTCTTCAACATGTGTTCAATTAGATGAAATCTTCTGAAATATTGCGCTAGATGTGATTTGGGAAAAAAACAAAATTGTCTCTATTGTTGTTAAGTCTATTTTCTTAGGTGGGTGACACTATTAAATATCATTATATCCAAACAATCATCTCAAAAGGGAAAAAAATCCCTTTAGTTTGCTGTGTTTATATTAAAAAAAATCCTTCTCTGAATGTATTAGAATTTATTTAATGAACTGAATAGAAATGTAAAGCTTTGTATTCCATGCTAGCATCTTACAAATATTCTTTATTTTATATTATTCAGTGGGTAAAAAGTATATACTATACAAAATCGTTTAAGGATTGGTAAATGAAAGTTAAGACTTTATTAATTCATGAAGGCTGATTTTAAGGTGAAAAGGTAATGATACTTTCTTTTTTGGTGGGGCAATGAGTGCTAAGTGACTTGCCCAGGGTCACATAGGTAGTGTCAAGTGTCTGAGGCCAGATTTGAACTCAGATCTTCCTGAATCCAGGACTGGTGCTTTAATCTACTGTGCCACTTACCTACCCCATGATACTGTTCTTAAATGATAAATATTTACACTTCTTATTTCATTTGTTCAAATATTAACATATTTTACTACCACTTTTCGTTACTTGGAAATTAAAATAAAAACATGAATAATATGTGATTTTATGAAAGAATTGTTCATTTCAGTTAAAACCAATTTCATTTAAATGAACATTACACATTTATCCATTTGTTTTAAGGTAAAATGTCTTTAAGGTGTTATATAAAAATGGAAAAGTCTTAGGGAAATTAGGAAAAAGGAAAATATATGTTCAGGGTCATACATCTATTAATGGTCTGAGGCCAGATTTGTACTCATGAAGATGAGTCTTTCTGTTTCCAAGTCGAGTGCTCCCTCCACTGTGTCAACTCACTGTCCTTTAACAACTAGTTCTCCAGAAAAACAAAATGCTTAGGACAGACACACTTTTCAGTATTATTTGCACTTTTATTGTTTTCTCCATCAATTTATGAGTGTAGACAACCAAAACAACATTAAAATAAGGCCTAATTTGTTACATTTGCCAATTTTCATGGTGTAAGTTCTCTCATTAAAAATTGAATCATAGTAGGAGCTGGCTCCATTACACCCCTAAAGTGCTCCAAAAGATATCTAGACTAATTGTCTCCTTCTACTTAATTCTTAAATATCCTTTTTTTTCTATATAATGTGTCTTGACAAAGTATTTATGTAAGGGTATATGTTTGTATATATATATATGTATATATATATATATATTCAAAGAGAGATATAGATAGACAGACTGAATCATGAGGCTTTCTGCATAAATTACATTTTGTAATGAGGGTGATATCAATTTTTCATACACCCTTTTTCCTTGAGAGAAGATGGTTAGCTCTATCAATATCCTACGTTTTTACATTGGATAATCTTGCCATTGATAGTAAATTTTTCTTCCTTCTGTTCTCTATAAGGAGATACTTACATACTATTTGCAAACTCACAATACTGAATATGTGAGCTTCCTCCTTATATTAATACTCCCCTGTTCAGGATGACATAGTAGAAAATGCATTGGCTCTCAATCAGAGGATTTGGGTCCATTACTTAAACCAGCTTGGATAAATGACTATGATACTAAGTTATATCTGTGATTGAACTCTCCAAGGAGAACTTATATTTATTTTCAATAATTTTATGTCTTTATCATCTATGTATAATTAGAATTTCAGTAAGGATTTCAGTGTCTCTAATTTTAAGTGAAATTATTCTTATTATTGAACCAAAAAATACCAAACCACAAATTAATAATAAAAATAGTTAAGCTCTTTCTAAAAGACCAAAAAAACCACGTGTGATTCTGAACACATTCTTTGTTCTTTCTTACTACCATGCCAACACCATCACTGAGGAAGCAGGGATGACTAAACTAATGTTTGGTAAAGTTCTCTATTTTTGTCTCTTTCATGAGTCATAGAATGTGATGAAATAAACAAATAAAAATGCTTTAAAAATTCACAAAATAATTTATATGATTTATATGTTTTGTGGCTTACAAAAAAAGGTGTGGACTAGGTGCTATACCAATTATGATTCACCATTTTACACATTAGGAAACTGAGGTTCTGAGAAGTTAAATATCTTGCTTATGGTCACACAGCTGACATGTTTTAAAGAAGTGAGAGTGAAGGTTTTCCTGCCCCCAAATCAAGCATCTCACCCTCCATGGTCTACTGTTATTCAAAATTGAAAAGGTTTTTAAAGATTTCTAGTTTGAGTCCCTTGAGCTACTAATAAGGAAACTGAGACCCACATAGTTTAAGTCTGACTTGTCAAAAGTGAAAGAGATAGTAAGTATAAGGGCTATATTAAACTCATGCTATTACTCTAAATCTAATATTCCTTCTATTACAATGTTCATCTGGACTGGGGTAGGGGGATGGCATGGGATACATAATTTATTAAAAAACATTTTCACACTAAGTATTTCCTTTATTAAGAAGAAGGTTAAGTTCTGGTCCTAGATTCAGGAGGACCTGACTTCAAATCTGGCCTCAGGCACTTGACACTTACTAGCTGTGTGCCTCTGGGCAAGTCACTTAATGGTCATTGACCTGCAAAACAACAACAACAACAACAACAACAACAACAACAACAACAACAACAACAACAACAAAACAAAGAAAGACAAGAAAAGCATTCTCCTCCCAGAGGGAACAGAGGAAAGGCAAAAGCTTTTTAGAGGATAGATGGGGGTTTCCACTCAAAACCCTCATTATTCTGCCCCCACAACAAAAATGAAAAAAAAAAGTTTTTGTTTTGTTTTTGTTTTTATAGACTGACAGTCTATTCCCAATGACCTCTTTTTTTCCTGGCAGGGAAATGAGAATTAAATGATTTACCCAGGGTCATAGAGCTAGTAAGTGTCAAGTATCTGAGGTCTGATTTGATCTCAGGTCCTCTTGAATCCAGAGCCGGTGCTTTATCCACTGTGCCACCTACCTGTCCCCTTTCCCATCCAATGGTCTCTTTTCAAAGCCTTTCCTATTAAATATATTTTCATGAACCTAAGTTTCAATGGAAGAACCTCATGAACCTAGCACCAGCATCATACTGTGATGACACGTTAGAATACAAGTTTTATTTTTTTAATACAGAATTTTGATTTTAAACAGTAAATATTGGATTGTCTGTGTCTAGAAATAATTATTTAGTAAGGGAGATTTTTGGGTCAGATCACCATTAACATCCTCATCATCATGATCATTATCCTTATGATTGTTATTTTAAAATGATGATTTCTATGATATAAAATGGTGTCTGTTTGCTACTGGTTTTGAGTAGAGGAATTTCTCATACAATTTTTTTCCTCCAATATGTCACCATGAAATATGAAATATCGTTTCATGTAACTTTGATATTCTTAATGGCAACATTGTTTATTGTTATAACAATGGTCCTATCTTCCAATTATTTTTATCTAACTCAAATTTTTATTTGTTCTTTTTGTTATTTGGTTGTTCAGTCACATTCAACTCTTTGTGACCCCATGTACCATAGCATAGCAGGTCCTTCAAATTTCCATTATCTCTCAAAGTTTGTCCAAGTATATATTTATTGTTTTCATGACTCTATCTATCCATCTAATCCTATGCTGTCCCCTTTTCCTTTTGCAATCAATCTTTCTCAATACCAGGGTCTTTTACAGTGAGTCATGTCTTCTTATTTTATGGTCAAAATATTTAAACTTCAGCTTCAGTATTTGAACTTTCAGTGAATAGCCTGAATTAATTTCTATAAGTATTGACTGATTTAATCTCCTTAATTTCCAAGGAACTCTCTTCCCTGATTTCACAATTTGAAAGTGTTACTTCTGTGGTTCTCAAATTTATTTATAGTTCAACCCTCAAAACATTGCTACTGGAAAAATATTTGCCAGGAAGTGATGGCACCAGTTGCCAAGATCTCAATTGCTGATATTTTCTTTTTTAAAAAAATTTTTAAACTTCAAGAAAATTTTTCCACTTTGCTCTTTCCCCCTCAAGAGGCTTCTTAATTTCTCTTCACTTTTTCGCATCAGAGTGGTATCATTGGAATACATGAGATTGTTGATATTTCTCTCAGGAACCTTAATTCTGGCTTTTTATTCATCCAGCCTGACATTTCACATGATGTGCCCTGCAAATAAGTTAAAAAATGAAATAAGATAATAATGTGTAGCCCTGTCCAGTTTTCAGACTATGAAATCACAGCTATCTATAATCATATCAAAAAATGCTCTAGGTCACTATTGATCAGATAAATGCAAATTAAAACAACTCCACATAGCACCTTACACCTATCAGAGTGGCAAATATAACAAAAAAAAAAAAGGAAAATATTGAATGTTGGAGGTGAAGTGGGAAAACTCGGATGCTAATCTAATTTTTGTGGAGTTGTGAAAAGATCCAACCATTCTGGAGAAAAATTTGGAACTATGTCCAAAGGGCTATAGAACTTTGATCCAGCAATACAGTTGCTAGTTTTATATCCCAAAGACATCACTGAAAAGAGAAAAAAAGACCTATTTGTACAAAAATATTTATAGCAGTTCTTTTTGTGGTGATTTAATATTGGAAATCAAAGGAATCCCCATCAATTGGAGAATGGCTAAATGATAATATGATGGTGATGGAAAATTATTGTGATATAACAAATGACAAGTAGCATGATTTCAGAAAGGCCTGTAAAAAATTGTATGAACTGATGTATAGTGAAGTGAGCAGAACAAAGACAACATTGTGCACAGAGATAGCAATGTTGTTTGATGAAGAATTGTAAATGACTTAAAAATTCTAAGCAATAAAATGATCCAAAACAATCCCAAAGGACTTATGATGAAACATACCATCCACCTCCAAAGAAAGAACAGATATCTATGGAAGACAGACATGGGATTTTTACTTTCTTTCATTTTTTCTTTTATTCATTTTCTTGTACAAAATTAATAATATGGTAATGTTTTACATAATTGCACATGTATAAGCCTTATCTGCTTATCTTCTCAGGGAGGAGGGAGGAAAGAGTATGGAAGGAAGGAGGGATAAAATTTAGAACTTAAAACTATTAAAAAAAGTGTATTTTTTAAAAATTGTAGTCTTGTCATACTTTCCTCCCCCACCCCCACCCCACCCAGTCTTAAACTAATCAGCTGTTCCATGTTTGGGTCTAACTGTTGCTCCTTGGCTCACATAGAGTGTCCTCAGGAGACAAATAATATAATCTGGTATTCTTTTTTATAGGCCTAGCCACACTTTGTTGTGATCAATGCAGTTAAAGCTTTAGCATGGTCAGAACTCATGACCAATCACTCCAAAAAAACATCCAAATAATGCCAGAGAACAATTCCTGGAGAAGCAAAATTCAGAGAAGAGTGTGCTGAAATCATTTTCCAACCAAGGACAGCTTGGAAGGTTGGAAGGAGGGAGCTGCTGTGCTGAGACATAAGTGGAACCAACCCTAGAGTCACACTGACAGATCCAGTCCCAGGAAGGCCTTGCCAGAGAAAGAGAGCCCCAGAGCCTCTGAATCAGCTGCAATGCCAATGTCATCTGGAATTTAGCTCACAATCTGGTGAGAGGACTCAGCCTTTGGCAGGGGGGAGATTACAGGGGTCTATGCTGGTGCTGAGGCAGAACTTGGGTTTCTCACCCCTGCTGAGAACCAGGAGGTAGGCTTGAGTAGCAGTCTCCTCAGAGCTGAAAAACACAGCACACAAAGCTGGTTGATTAGTAAGTTGATCTGGGATCATCTACAGACAAAGTAAGAGGCCAGGTGAGTGAAGAACCTGCTCCTCCTTAAATCATACCCCCTGAGACCTCTTGAAGCTTGCAGTCTAAAAACAATTCCCCACTTGAAGGGGCAAAAATGCAAATAAAAGAAAAGCAAGATGAGCAGACAGAGAAAGGTGAGGACCATAGAAAGTTTCTTTAGTGACAAGGAAGATCGAGGTGTACCCTCGGAGGAAGATGTCAACTTCAGGGCCCCTATATCTAAAGCTTCCAAGAAAAATATAAATTGGTCTCAGCTCATAGAAATACTCAACCAGGACTTTGAAGATAAAGTTAGAGAGGTAGAGGAAAAAAGGGAAATAGAAATGAGGGTGATGCAGGAAATATATTAGAATATATTAGAAAATAGTCAACAGCTTGAAAAGCCAAATTGGTCAAATGGAAAAGGAGGTACAAAAGCTCTCTCATGAAAATAATTGCCTAATAATTAGGATTGAATAAATGGAAGCTAGTGACATTATGAGAAACCAAGACACAATAAAGCAAATCCAAATAAATAAAAAAATAGAGGGCAATGTGAAATATCTTCTGCGAAAAACTGCTGACTTGGAAAATAGGTCCAGGAGAGATAATTTGAAAACTATTGGTCTACCTGAGAACCATGATCGAGGAAAGAGCTTAGACATCAATTTCTAAGAAATTTTCAAGGAAAATTGCCCTGATATTCTAGAAGCAGAAGGTAAAATAGAAATTGAAAGAATCCACCAATCACCTCTTGAAAAAGACCCCGAAAGAAAAACTCCTAAGAATATTATAGGCAAATTCCAGAGCTCTCAGGTCAAGGAGAAAATACTGCAAGTTACTAAAAAGAAAGAATTAATGTACTATGGAGCCCCAGTACAAGATCTAGCACAAGATCTAGCAACTTCTACATTAAAGGACTGGAGGACATGGAATATGATATTTCAGAGGGCAAGGGAATTGGGATTACAACTATGAATCACATATGCAGCAAAATTGAGAATAATCTTTCAGAGAAAAAAAATGGGACCAATGGAAAAGAGAACTTTTTGGTATTTGTGATGAAAGGATCTGAATTGTATGCAAATTTGACTTTCAAATACAAGACCCTAGAGAACCATAAAAACTTGGTGTTGGGGGATATACCTGGGGTCATGCAGTAGGTGACTGTCTTGTGTCTGAGGTTGGGTTTTGGCTGGGATTCCCCTAGGTCCAGGGTGTATGCTTTGTCCACTGTGTCACCTAGCTGCCCCATGATGACATCTTTAGGGTAAAATTGAGGGGTGAGAGGAATGCACTGGGGGAGGGGAAGGGCAGAAGTATCATGGGGTGAAATACCACATCAAAGAAACAGGAAAGGGCTTATGGAGTGGGGGAAGAGATGGGAGAAGAGCAGGGCAGTAAATGAATTTTACACTCATCAGAATAGGCTCAAAGACCTTAATTTCATCAGATTTGCCTCAAGGAGGGACACACACCCAATTGGGTAGAGTAATCTATTTAATCTGGGCAGTAAATGAGCCTAACCCTCATCAGAATTGGCTCAAACACCTCAATCTCATCAGAATTGGCTCAAGGATGAAATAACATGCACACTCAGTTGGGAGGAGTAATCTATCTAACCCTGCAGGAAAATAGGAGGGGAAAGGGATAAAGAGAGAGAGGCAAAAGAAGGAAGGGCAGATTGGAGGAGGGGACAAAGAGAAGCAAATTCCTTATGAAGAGGGATAAGGTGAAAGAAGATATATAATAGGGTAAATAACATGGGAAAGGGAATAGGATGGAAGGGAAACAGTTAAGAGTAGTAATCATGAAAAAGAGAAAAGGGGGGACATTGTACAAAAAATATTTATAGCAACTCTTTGTGGTGGCTAAGAATTGGTAATCAAGGGAATGTCCATCAATTGAGGAATGACTAAAGAAGCTATGGTCTATGATTTTAGTGGAATGGTATTGTGATTTAGGAAATGACAAACAAGATAATACCAGAAAAACCTGAAAAACTGAAGTGAGTACACCTGGGAGGACATTGTGCATAGTGACAGCAGTATTGTTTGATGAGTAATTGTGAATGCCTTAACTACTCTCAGCAATACAATGATCCAAGACAATTCCAAGGGACTAATGAGGAAGCATACTATCCACCCCCATAGAAAGAAGTGATAAAAAGAGCACTTGTGGATTGTATATATATATATATATATATATATATATATATATATATATATATATATATATATATATATATATATATATATAAAACCTATATCACATTGATTGATATCTGGTGGATGGGGGAGGAAAGGGAGGGAGGGAGAAACATTTAGAATTTTTTTTTTTTAAGTGAGGCAATTGGGGTTAAGCGATTTGCCCAGGGTGACACAGCTAGTAAGTGTTAAATGTCTGAGGCCGGATTTGAACTCAGGTACTCCTAACTCCAGGGCCGGTGCTCTATCCACTGTACCACCTAGCTTACCTAGAATTCTAAATCTTATGAAAATGCATGTTGAAGACTACCCTTACATGTAACAGGAAGAAATGAAATGAATGTTTGTTGCACTGAAAAAAATAATCCTTAGCATGTTCAATGAAGCAGACATAAATTTTTTTCCCCTGGAATTATTTTCTTTCTCCAAAATTCAGGAAGTTTTGGCAGTTTGTACTTTACTTCCTCTGCCTTGTCAAAAACCAGGCTGCTCTTCTGGTAATTCTCGGTTCACATATTACTGAAGCCTAGCTTGAAGAATCTTATGTGTAAACTTTCTGGCATGTAAAAAGAGAATAACTGAAAATTTCAACATTCCTTGGAATTGCCCTTCTTTAGGATTGTGATTTAAAATGATCTTTTTCAATCCAGTAACCACTGTTGAGTTCTCCAAATTTTGGGGCATATTGAAGTGCAGCACTTTTGGAACATTATCTTTTAGCATTTGAAATAGTTCAGCTGGCATTCCATCACTTACATTATTTTTAGCAATGCTTCCTAAGGAAGGGAGGAAGGAAGGAAGAAGCAGAATAGCTAGTTGTTTTTCCATTGTTTTTGACAATGCTCCACCTAGGTGGAGCAATGAGTAAAATTGTGATAATAATGTCACCTACATCCCAGAATTACTGTGAGGATAGGAGGTAATATTTCCAAGTCACATATAGTACATGTCCATTAAATACTTGTTTCTTCTCTCCTTCTATTAGAATACAATGAAATAGGCAAACATATATTAAACATCTATTTTATTTCAGGAATGGTATTAGACCATTAAGTATGTATATAAACAGTTTCTTACTATGGGCTAACCTCTTTAAAGATAATCTTAAGGGGGGCAGCTAGGTGGCACAGTGGATAAAGCACCAGCTCTGGATTCAGGAGTACCTGAGTTCAAATCCGGTCTCAGACACTTGATACTTACTAGCTGTGTGACCCTGGGCAAGTCAATTAACCCCCATGACCCTGCAAAAAAAGATAATCTTAAGATGATTTTCAAACACTTTGGTAAATTCTGATTGTTGATGAGATAATTAACAAAACGACAATTCTTTGACTATATCTGCAACTTTTCACTAAATATGATCAGTTCACTGTCAGAGAAGAATGAATTAGATGAACTTGTCATTTTGCATCATGTTTAAAAAACAATTGGCATATTTAATTTTTCACAGTTCATTTTTAATTGGTATTAAAAAGCAGGTTTCTAGGGAAAGAATTCTTCCCTGACTTTATCTGTATAGGCAGAAATGAAGATGACAATGATTCCAATCTCCAGTCGATATTATAATCATAACTACAAGGTGCACTGATTAAGGAAACCACATATTAAACTAAAAGTTAAAATTCATAGGTATTGTCAACTTTATTCTTTATTAACTCTTTAACCAGACTTCTCATTAGTTACAGTTTCCTTTAAAGAGAAATGTTTCCTTTATTTTCTTCTACCTTAGCTTGGGTGTTGGGGAGTTTGGAAAAGTGCCAATGAACTATTTGGTATGTCAACAGGTAATTGAAGGAAAAACAGGTTATATTTTTGAACAAAAGACGGTATAAGAAGTCAAAAATATTCTGGAAACAATTAGATTTTTTTTTTAAATTCTGGTGAATTCAGCATTCTTGTAAATAACCTTTTTTGAATGGTCACTTATTGAGGATGCCAATCCTCTTGTAAGGAGGGCTTCATTGAATTTTAATTTCTTAATAGTTAGAAGACTATAACTTTAATTCAGGTATTATGTGATTTGAGCTGACAATGTGGTAGCTCAGTCAATAAAGAAGAATACAAGATATACTTTGGGTGTAGCCTTTGTAAGGATGAGCAACTATTCTCAGGCTATTTTTTTTTCTCCCTGATTCTCTTATACTGTGATTTGAAGTCATTACACTTAATTAAATTAAAACTGTACTCCTGCCCCTTGGTCATTAGGTCTATGCCCTTAAAGCTGCCTATATTAAAGAAAATGGGAAATCTAACTAGCTGAGACACCTAAGCCACAATGGTATATAGGTTTGAAGAGACTTCCAAGAAGTGGGATATGGGGGTCAGAGATACAAACAGAGAGAGAGAGAGAGAGAGAGAGAGAGAGAGAGAGAGAGAGAGAGAAAATCAAAAAGAGAAAGAACAGGGGGCAGTTAGGTGACACAGTGGATAGAGCACCGGCCCTGGAGTCAGGAGGACCTGAGTTCAAATCCGGCCTTAGACACTTAACACTTACTAGCTGTGTAACCCTGGGCAAGTCACTTAACCCCCATTGCCTCACTAAAAAAAAAAAAAGTAAAAAAAAAAAGAGAAAGAACAATTGTTCATTTTTTAAACATTAATAATGAATTTGTCTTTTAGGGACATCATTTCAGAGTCATGTGATAATCTTATTTATGAACACAGTATACACACTAATATTCTCAGCAAGATAAATTCATTGTTTTTTGCTGTGGTGTTTTTCTCTTTTTGAGTGATTTGGTGATTATGGTATTTTTCTTGGATGTCAGTTTGATTCCTACGTATTTGGATTGAAAAGTTATCTAGTATTTTTAGCCATTCTTTAATAGAACAACCATAAGAGAGTCCTATAGGCTACTGATTTCAACTTTTTCTTTCATTTACTCATTCTAAATTTTTATAAGAAGCAAGAAATTGTATATTTATTTGTTTATTTCAATAAAAAGTCTTCTTTGTGTAAAGATAGAGCAATATAACAATCCAATTTGAATGGGTTAGAAGTGCGAAGTGTGAGACATTTTTTGTATATTTCCTACCTAATGATTAGTTTTACTTGACTATATTCTTTTTTAAATTAAATTAATTTTTTTTACAAAGGAAAGCATATATTTTTAAAGAGTATGGAGATTAGAGGGTCATAATAGTAATTTAAAAATAACATCTTGTCAATAAGATAATAAAGAAAAACAGAGACCAGAAGGAAGCTCAGAAAGAGAACTAGATAATGAATATAGTTTGGTTACTACTGTCTTAAATTTATTATATAGTTAAAATAGACTAGGTATTAGAAGTTCGCAGTTTCTTATAATCATTATATTCTGTTTTCATATTGACATGTTTATTTTGGTTACAGTTTATTAAACTGATAATAAAAACTTTAAAAAGTAAATCAAATCTGAACTGGATTGTAATGAGGATTCAATCTCTACCTCCACTTTATTTTGTCTCCAGTTCAATCATTAAATCATTAGGTACAGATCTTCTTTTGTTAAAATTCAGGAAAATGGGGCAGAGACAAGATGGGGGAGGAAAGACAGTAAATGCACAGAACTCCTGACACAATTATCCCCCAAAAGAGCAATATAACGAGCCCTGGAGCTGCAAAACCAACAAAAAGATAGGCTGAGATTATTTTGCAGATTAAAAGGGTCCTTACTGGGTTTTGAGGAGAGTCCAACCCTATGAACTTGCTGATACATACCCCAGACATGCTGCAAAAGAAGAACTTACCCCTGAGCCTCTGAATCAACTACAACACCAGCATCTTCTGGAACTAAGCTTATGGTTGGGTGAGAGGGCTAAACAGCTTAGCGGGGGTGAGGGAGAATAATACAGGGGAGTCTGTGGGACCTAAGTGGGAATTCAGCTATCCCACCCCAGCAGGAACCAGGAAGAAATCCTGAGCAGCTGTAGGCCCAGGTGGGAGAGGGGTGCAGGCTCATTGAAACTGAGATCCACAGCACACATAGTTCTTCTGACTGGTTAATTAGCAAGTTGGCTTGAAGTTATCTTTAGACCAGAGAAAAGGCCAGGCAAGAGAAAAACTTCTTGTTCCTCAAACCAAAGCATCTGGGACACTCTGAAGCTTGTGAGAGTGTATCTTTGCAGTAGGGCCCCATTGTAAGAGAGAGGTAAAAGTCAAATAAAAGAGAGCACGATGAGCAAGCAAAGAAAGTTGAGGATTATCAAAAGTTTCTTTAGCAACAAGGAATATGAAGGTGCATCTTCAGAAGAGGATTGCAACCTCAGGGCCACTACATCCAAAGGTTCCAAGAAAAATATGAATTGTTCTCAGGACATGGAAGCCCTCAAAAGGGACTTTGAAGAGAAAGTAGTAGAGATAGAAGGAAGATTTAGACAGGTGAAGGAAAGAATGGAAAGAGAGATGAGAGCCATGCAGGACAGTCATGAGAAAAAAAGTCAATAGCTTGAAAAGTCAAATGGAAAAGGAGATACAAAAGCTCTCTGAAGAAAATTATTGGGGGCAGATAGGTGGCACAGTGGATAAAATGCTGGCCCTGGAATCAGGAGTACCTGAGTTCAAATCTGGCCTCTGACACTTGACACTTACTAGCTGTGTGATCCTGGGTAAGTTCAAATAATCCTCACTTCCCTGCTTAAAAAAATATGTATATATATATAGCCTAAGAATTGAACAAATGAAAGCTAGTGACTTTATTTTTCTTTCATTTTTAATAAACATTTTATTTACTGACCAACAGAGTAGTTTTAAAACCATAGCTTCTGGAAGAACCACTTGTTTTTGCCTGTCTGGTACCTTTCCTCAAACTTGACCTTGGCCTCCCTTCTCTCCTTCTGTTTAATGCAGGGTCAGGGAACATATCATTGTTGACAACTGTTTTGTCCAATGGGATATCCACGGAGTATCTGGTGGGCATGAGGTGGTTGTAATTATAAATTTTCACAAATGACCTGATTTTATATCTCTTGGCAATCTTCTTTTTGCCAATTGCTGAGGTCACCTTTTGAGGGTAGCAGTCAATGCTTGCCACCAAGGCATGGCTGTAGGGCCTGTCAGATGTCCCATTATCAATGTTCTTGACAATGACAGCTTTGCACCAGGAGTACCGCCTGGCCAGGACTAGCACCACCTTCCCAGGCTTCATGAACATTTCGACACGAAGCAGAATGCTCCTACAGCCAAAAGGCAAAGCTAGCGATTTTATGAAAAACCAAGACATAGTAGAGCAAATCCAAATGAATAAAAAAAACATAGGGGGCAATATAAAATATCTCTTTGGAAAAACAGGTGCCCTGGAAAATAGATCCAGGAGAGAAAATTTGAAAATCTTTGGACTACCTGAAAATCACAACCAAAATAAGAGTTTAGACAGCATCTTCTAAGAGATTGTTAGGGAAAATTGCCCTGATATTATAGAAGCAGAAGGCTTCATGAAAGAATCATGTCCTGAAACAGATCCCAAAAAGAAAACCTCGAGTAATATTATAGCCAAATTCCAGACCTCCCAGGTCATGGAGAAAATATTGCAAGCTGCTAGAAAAAAGGAATTCAAATATTGTGGACTTACAATAAGGATAAAACAAGATCTAGCAGCATATAGATTAAAGGACCAGAGGGCATGGAATATGATATTCCAGAGGGCAAAGGAACAGGAAATACAGCCATGTATCACATGCACAGAAAAACTGAGTATAATCTTTCAGAGGAAAAAATGGTACTTCAATAAAAAAGAAGACTTTCAGGCCTTTTTAATGAAAAGACCTGAGCTAACTAGAAAATTTGTCTTTCAAATACAAGGCCCTGGAGAAACATAAAAAGGTAAACAGGAAAAAGAAATCATGAGGTATAATAAAAGATTAAACTGTTTACATTCCTACATGGGAAGCTAATACTTTGAACTCATAAGAACATTCTCAGTAACAATACACAGAGGACACAGGTCTGATCTGAATAAGGGATGATAACTGTAAAGCATTTATTTTTTGTTTATCCTTGTTTTTTGTGGGGCAAGCAGTGTGAATTGTCTTATATATGGGGCCAGATTTGGGCTTAGGGCCTCCTGGGTCCAGGGCTGCTGCTTTGTCCACTGTGACATCAAGCTAAGCCATGATGACATATTTAAAATAGGGCTGAGGGGTAGGAGGAATGGATTGGAGGAAAGGGAAGGGTAGAGGTGGACTGGGGAGAGGTAGTTCACATGAAGGAAACAAGAGAAAGGCTTATGGAGGGGACTGGATGAAGAGGAAGGGGTGGCAGAGTGAATGAACTTTACTATTATCAGAACTGGCTCAAAGAGGGAATACCATACATACTCAAGTGGGTATAGTAATACATTTTTTCCTTGAGGGAAAGTAGGAAGGGAAGGAGATAAGGGGATGGGGAGAAGAGGTGAAGGAGGGAAGGGTAGATTGGGGGAGAGAGCAATAAAAAGCAAAAGAACTTTCAAGGAAGGTGAAGATGTTCTGCATAACTGCACAAGTATGACATATTGAATTGCTTGATTTCATAGGGAGGGTTGAGGAGGGAGGGAGGAAGAAAAACTTAGAACACAGAATTATCTCAAAGACTTTTAATCCCATCAGTGGGCTCAATGAGGAAATAACATTCACACCCAATTGGGAGGTGTAATCTATTTAACCCTATAGGAAAGTAGGAGGGGAAGAGCATAAGTAGGGAATGGTGAAAGAAGGGAAGGCAGAGCAAGAGTGGGGACAGTCAGAAGTAAAACACTTTTGAAGAGGAATAGGGTAAAAGAAGATAGAAAATAGAATAAATATCATACTATTAGATCCTTGACTGAGTAAGGTGTTAAATAAAGATAAAACTTTCTTATTTGTGTTCTGAGGGAAAACAAACAAACAAACAAACAAACAAAAAACTAAGCAATATTTGATCCATATTTGTGCATACCCAAAATTTCACATTTAGGAAAATACGGATATTTTCTAATATAAGTTTACAGGGTATTTGGAAGATCTTTAAAAAGAATAATGGTTAAGTGTGTGTGTGTGTGTGTGTGTGTGTGTGTGTGTTTGTAATAATTTAAAAGCAAATTAAACTTGTTAAAGTTCCGGCTTGTTTATCTGAACTTGGTAATAATATTACAATTGCAAACTAACTGATGAGTAATTTATATGGGATCTATATTTTCCCATTTACCCTACCAGAAAATTAGGCCTTTAGAAAAGGAGAAAGCTGTGAGTCATATTACTGCATCAGGGGGTATCTTTCACTTGTATCAGTGTTGGGCCTCATGGATTCAAAACTGAAGTTTAAGGAGGTAACAATTCTCCTCAGATATAATATACAACTTGAAATTCACAAAGTGAGAAATTTTCTCTTATACTTCAGGAGTGATGAAGAGCAGAGAATAGAAATTCTATCAAGAAAAAATTTAGTTACATGTAACTGTAACTATGTTGGACAAAATTGGGAAGACTTAAGAATTCACTGGCCTTGTGAACTATCTTCCTTTTACTTATCCCATGTTTTTTTCTTTTTATCTTCTTGATGATGGTTAGAGGAAGAACTGATAGTACTTTTTGTGTTCCTGTTTCTCTCTCCTTTTCTCTTTTATAGTGTGCAATTGGGAAGTCTAGAAAGTCTTTTGTCGCAGAGGCCCAAGTAGACCCTGAAATTTTAATATAACTCTATTCTATTTGCAGGAATGATGTTGGTTTTGAACTTTTATTAATACAGTTATATATACTGTTTTCATTTTATAATTTTGTTGTTGTCATTGTCATTGTTGTTGTTGTTGTATTTGCACTGTCTGAAATTTCCTCCAGACATGTGCTTGCTAGTGCTCTTATTATAGCCTCCCCCACTCCTTGCTTAAACAATTGTCTGTGTTTATTCAATTGAATTCAGCCTATCACTGTCCAGCGATTAAAGATTTTGACTTTCTAACTGGTTAAAAGAAATTACCTACATGCCAATACCTTTTTAGGCAGCTTTATCAACTTTGTAGAAAACAATACAGGGGTAAAAAGTGACTTTAAGGTAATAAAACAACTAAAATTTAATGGCAAGCTATATAAGAGGACATGTCTAATGATGCAGGATAATTCCTGTTTCCAGCAGTGTGATTTATAGGCAGTGCTATTCTAATTTAATGATTAACATGAATGAGTGAAGAGCTTAATATGAATTTAAAAATAAAGATGTGCTGTTTTAGGTCCTCAATTAGATTCATTTCCATTAACAATAAAATAATAAAACATGCCTCCATTTTACCCTTGGATGTGATAGTTCAAATACAGCAAGAATAAACTAATTTAGGAAAGATTTAATTGCTTCTGAAATGGATAATTTGAACTATGTAAAACTGCTAGCCTTCATCTAAATAAGACAATTCTAATGAACTTAATGCCAATTTAGGGGACTTAAAAAGATATAAAGAATAACCTAGCAAAATCTGGAATAGCTAAGCTTCTATTTGTGCTATTGAATAGTATCTTTTTATATACTGTTCTTATTTTAGGGCTTTTTTGCAGTAGACTTAGTTTTCCCTATAATTATCAAATAATGTATAATGTAGTAAGGCAAACATTCATGGAACATATGTGACACCTCTCCAACAAGGATTCAATGTTCTTTTCTTCTCATGAAGTCCTCATTCTCCACTTCCCATTAGTGTCTTTCTATGTATGTTACTCAGGGTCTTCTCCTCTGTGTAGTTTGTCTTTTGTTTACCAGAAAAAAAAAAAAAAAACATTCTCCTGAGTCCATAGCTGGCTCTCTTCTTTGATGCCAGAATTGTCAGTCTCTAAAGTTATTTGATCACTACTTCTCTTTGTCTCTGTCTATAGAGCATGTGTCTCTGCTACTTGCTGGTTTTGATGTCTCCAACTGGTCAAATATCTCCTCTTCAAACACCATGTCTCATGAGAAGGGGAAGAAAGAACTCTACCTCTTACCTCAAGAGACATTCTCTCTCAAGGATTAGCTTTTACATTAAATTCTTATTCCTACTCGAACTGCTTTGAACTCTGTGTATCCTCACTTTTGAGCTGGCAGGCTTACTTATTTAAAGAATTCCAAAGGGGTGTCCAAATTTCACCTCATGTGATGAGTATATAATGAAGATTACAGAATGATCAAAACACTTTTTTCTCTTGAGGACTAGAGGAAGTAAGCCAGAGAGAGAGAGAGAGAGAGAGAGAGAGAGAGAGAGAGAGAGAGAGAGAGAGGGAAAGAGAGAGAGATTACAAAATAAATTCATAGTATTGCCTTTATAATGATGTCAATAATGGAAAGGAACTCTTTTTTTAATATTTATATAGTGCTTACTATGTGGCAGACACTGTGTTAAGCACTTTACAATTATTATTTTATTTTATCCTCAAAACCATTCTTGGGGGTTGGGGCTATTATTAACCCCATTTTACAGCTGAACAAACTGAGACAGAGATTAAGTGCCTTGCTGAGTGTCACACAGCTAATCTGAAGCCAAACTTGAACTCAGATCTTCTGACTCCAGTTCTAGAGATGAGAACTGGCATCAACATCACTATGTATAGCAACTATCTTGATGCCCACCTTCTTGCAATTCTTAATAACCCTACAAGCAATTTCTCCTCTATTAGCAATAAGAAGTTTGTCAAAAATCTTTTCATTAGGATCATATTGTACCGATGACAGACTACGGGATTGCTGCTGGCTCTGCCACCCCGCAGCCCCTAACACCGTGACTCCAATGCACAGTCCCACCATGGAAGAGAACTCTTATGGCTTTATTAATCTAAAACTATTTCAGTCATTTCTTTTATATGACACTGCTATGAAGAGTATATTGAGCACTAGAATAAAATTGATTCTACAATTAGATTATTGTTACTCTAGTCCCTTTATTTATGACCTGGAGTGGCAGTGGCAGTGGGTGAAGGAAAGCAGCTACACTAAATTCTTAATTTTTAGTATGGAGCAGGGTATACAGTAAGGTTGGTTGGTAATAATTTCTTTTTCCTTGTTATAAGACAATAAGGCAGAAATTTGGGTTTTGTGGAAGTAGATTAAATCCTACTTTTGTTTCTTGCCTCTTTCTATAATTCTAGATGTGGTAATAAAAATTGGGTATACAAAGGCAAAAGTCACTATACTCAAAAAGCTTGTATTCTAATGGGGTATCTTATAAGGGAAATGTACAACAGGAAAACTAAATAGTCAATTTTTATATAAATCTATATATTTAAGGAAGTCCTAGAATAGACTTATTCTGTGTACAGGATTTGTATCAATTCAGACAATCACTAAAGTATCACTTTAAGCTCAGTTCCAAGAAGTTGAGAGAAGTTCCCCAATTTTTTAAAGTATAATATTAACAACAGTCCCCATGTCAACTTTGTTAGGAAGAGTTTTTGCTCAAATTTAATGGACCAGAGACATTTCCTTGTTCTAAATTCAGGAACTTAAGTTTCTTTGAATCTCTTTCTTTCTCTGTCTCTCTCTCTCTGTCTCTATCTCTCTATTTCTTTCTCCCTCTCCCTCTCCATCTGTATCTATACCTATACCTATATTCATACACATACATATACACATGCACATGCAATACACATTCACACACATATATATGTAAATATGTGTGTGTATATACGTATACACACACACACACACATACCACTTGCCTACCTGATTATAACAGCATGCTTTAGATACCATTCACTGATAGAAATATATAATTAAATCTTAATAAAGAAAAATCATCATGAAACAGAAGATAATATTTCCAATTTACACCTAGAAAAGCACTTAAAATTAAGACACTAATAGTATTTCCTTTAAATGGATAAGGCTTTGAACCAGGTCCAAAAAGAAGAAATTGTTTTAGGAGTTTGTGAAGCTTTATGTTCTTGTATTATTTGATATTAATTTGGAGAACCTATGTGTTCCCAACTCCATTTATAATTCTAATCATTTTATTCCCTGATTGCAAAAGGCAAGTTTTATATGTGTTATGATTTTAACCAATTGCAACTACTTATTTTTCTCCTTCTAGAGAGAGCTGAACAAGCCTTAAAATAATCCTGAGAAGGGATTTACTAGAAGAAATGTGTCTTTAGTAGAAGATGAAAGGTGAAACTTACAGAGAAATGGAAGGAATAAGGATCATCACTGTATGAGTGAGCGAACACAAAAGACTGAAATGAAAACCAACTGACCAGAACAACTTCTAATAGTGACTGAAGAAAGTGCCTAAAGTAGAATTGAAACTATTACAATAATACAATGCTATGTACAGAAAGGTTTTCTAGTTGAAGGGAAATTTATATAGATATAGATATAGATAGATATAGATAGATATAGATAGAGAGAGAGAGAGAGAGATGTTCATATAGATATATCTTATTTTTATTTAAAGGCTTAATTTTTTATTTCTCTAGAGATAAATAATTTTAGATAAATTTTATTCTATTCTTACATAAAAAACATTTAGTATTCCTATTTTAATATTTTCCTCCTCTCAAAGACCACTGCCTTTCTTTTCTCTGCATTCAGTCTGCATCCCTACATCAATCCCTTTTCTCTTCTCCATGACTAAAATTAATATATACCTTCATTTCTAAGACTCTCTGCCACTTTTGTTTGGTATCAGTGCCCTTTCCCTGCTTAAAAAGCTGCTGTCTTGGCCTGGCAGCAGTTAGTTATTAGTGTCATTGGGTAGTTTTGTTTTCAGCAATAGATGTCTATTATATAATATATATGTATGCATGCATGTGTAGGGACTAATTTTTAATTGGGGAGTGTTAGCTATGCGGCTCACCACAATATTGGGGTAAGGAATGGGACCAACAGCCTCCCTCAAAAACAGAACAGAATTTATTAACAAGAAAGAACTTAAAAACACAAGCAAGATCAGTATAATTAAGGGAAAGGAAATAAAATGGGGTAAGGGATATGATACAACCTGAATAACACCACTGCCCAGGAATCAACTGAGAACACATTGCTTTGTCCTGTCACCTTCCAGCTTCAAGCTAGAATAACAAATCTCCTCCCTTACCCAGGCTGATCACACACAGCCCCAAGCCAACTGGCTGAAAGCGCTGTCACATGACTACCCTCACTGGGCTTGCAGTCATTATAATTTTTCAAGGCCAATGTAGGCATTGGCAAATGGTGATGACATAAGGTGCCAGCTCCATGGCAATGGCTACAACCAGTGGGTATAGCATGTTTGCAGAGGTACTGAGCCTGAGCCCCAGGCTATTGTGAGCACCAGGGTTTTTTAAATTCTAACCAAAATATGGGCTCATAAAAACCTCAAATAACAATGAATTCTTTACACGTGTGTGTGTGTGTGTGTGTATATATATATATATATATATATATATATATATATATATATATATATATATATATATATATATATATATGTATGTATATATTATGTGTTTATGTATGTATATATGCATGCACATATGTATGTCATCTTGTTAATGGTACAGCCCAGTGACATGGGGTTCCCTTAAACTTGACTGTTTATTAATCAACCTACAACCACATCACAAACTAATAATTCCTTCCCTATTTGCATACACCTCTGAAATCTTCATGGATGCTGACTCTCTGAATTCAAAGATTGTGTGTGTGTGTGTGTGTGTGTGTTTGTCTTTGTGTGATTGTGTCTGTGTGGAGGTAGGTGATTATGTCTATGTGAGAGTGTATGGATGTTTGGGAAGAACTAGTACCTCTGGTTTGGGAGCTCACTTGGCCCTTTTCATGGCTGCTCAACTACTTTTGTGTCCACTTGCAATGAACTCTCACCTGTGACTCCAAGGATCTGTGGCATGCACAGTTCCAGAGATATCAAACTTTCTTAGCAGACAGGACAAAATCAGGGATGAGGATAATCAACAACCTAGTAAATCCAGTGATGAGTTAGAGTGAGTCTACCCCAAGACATGTAAAGACTTCCCCTGGTGGAATGGGTGGATGAGAATTTATTCCAATGGTCATGTAAGTGACTGAAGCAAGGTACTATGGAATGCTTAAAGCTTAATCAGAGTATTGAAGATAGCAAGGCCATCCACTGCTCCCAGGCATGGAAAGTCACCTTGAACTTTTTTTCCTGCTACACTTCTTTGATGATTCTGGAAGAGTGAAACTTAGAATTTTGTGTAACTATGCCTCACTTAAACCCTATTCACATGTTAGTCAGAAAGAACAAAATTACCCTATATGTCTGCAGTCCTATTCAAGAATTAAAGAACAAGACAAAATAATGGAGGCAAATCCATATTTTTTAGTCCATCATTTCTAATGTATTGCTGAAATACTATTTGATATATACATGACCTCGAGAAAATCATTTAATATACTCAGGGCCTCAGTGTTACCCATTTTAACATGAGACTGGACTATATCATATCTATGGTCCTTTGGAATAACAAAAATAGGCTGTTATAATCCTAGTTTTGTTAAAATAGAGAAAGCTTTACAAAAAATAAGGAAGCTTTTCCATCTGTAAAACCATCTTTCCTATTCATTATGTTTTTGATAAAATAGGAGGTTTCTATGATGAATATACTTTGAACATTCCTCCTTTAGTGTGGGTTGTTTTCTTATCATTTATCTCCCCTAAGTCCCAGGAGTAAACAAATCTTTTAATCATTTTGTAATCTTTATATACACTCTAGACTAAACCTGTGTAAGAAAGCTTGTAACTTGTGGAACCGGTGCAGCCAGAACAAATACAGAAAATTAGATGCAGAGATATGCAAAGTAGTAACTGTTCTGTAGATAAGAGTTGAACATTAGAATTTTCCCCTGCAGTAAGCTTTTACAAACCCTATTAGTTCCCAAGTTAAGTGATCAATTTGCAAGTTTCCACAGGCTGGAACTCACCATTTCTTTCTTAACTCTTTCGTTTACTATAGCTATGAAAAAAAGTTCAGTTTATTATTAAAAATGATAATACAGGGGCGGCTAGGTGTGCATGGATAAAGCACTAGCCCTGGATTCAGGAGTACCTGAGTTCAAATCCGGCCTCGAGGCTCAGACACTTAACACTTACTAGCTGTGTGACCCTGGCAAGTCACTTAACCCCAATTGCCTCACTAAAAAAAAAAAAAGAAAAGAAAAGAAACAGAAAAAAATGATATACAGTTTCTCATTTTTTTTAATGACAATTTTCAATTAACCTGGCCTATTAATAGGAGATCCATTTGTTTGTTTAGGACAAATAACATTATTTTAATTACTTATGAAAGAACAAATGTGAATAAATTTAAATCTACATAAAATGATGATTAATATAGATATACATATATAAACATTTTTGTTGAACACATACATATGTATGTATGTATTCATATATGCATTTATATATGTATGTATGTATTCATATATGCATTTATATATGTATGTATGTATTCTGGATGGTGTAGAAATATATGCCTTAACTACCTCTATGCTTATCTAAAGTTTATCTTTCAGATAGGCATATATTTCCAAGAATGAGCTATTTGGGGGTCAAATTTTGATATTAGACCTGAAAAGGAATCTAGAAATTTTGGTTTGAGGGTTGGCTTTCTGTGACATAGGCAGACATCTTGAGAAACTAGCCTTGGAGGCTTAAAAAAAAGTCCTCTATGAAAAGTAAGTAAAAAAGTAATTTTAGAAGCAGCTAGGTGGAACAATGGCTAGAGTTCTGGGCCTAAAGTTAGTGATTTCTGATTTAAATTCTCAGATATTTTTGACCTACATGACTCTGGGCAAGTCCTTTAACCTGTGTCTCCATTTCCTCTTCCATAAAATTGCAATAATAATAGCACCTATCCCCTAGATTTGCTGTGAAGATAAAATTAAGTATTCTTAAATTAATTTGCAAAATTTGAATTAGTTTAGGGAAATGGAAATGCTTCTATTAATAGCAAAATTATATTAAATATCAGGTTTGGCAAAAAAACTATCTAGATTTATGTTTTTTTCTTTTTCAACTTTTATTTCCATGTTGTTATTACAGATAGAAATAGAGAGTTAAGGCTTGAGTTTTCAAGTTATCAGTGGAATGTTTGATGGGACGTTGCTAATAATTCAAGAGTACCTTCTGATTTTACTTTCCAGAATAAATTTTGTGTCACTGTTTAAAGTACATTGATTTTTTAAAATATATCTGACACATACATATATATTACAAACTATATATAGACTTATGCATTGTACATGTGTGGTATATAGATGTATATTTACATATATAGTCTGACAGAGAGAGGAGAGAGAGAGAGAGAGAGAGAGAGAGAGAGAGATTAAATGTTAGACTGTTTTTGTTGTTTACATTTTACCTGGGAGTTTTCTGAGAAAATTTCTTAACTATAATCTTTCTGAAAATATTCAAGTCAAAAATTCAATCCAAAATAAATAGTAATTCATAGATGAAGGATAATGAGGATCTGGTTATTGATAGATATGTAGATTTGATAATAGCAAAATAAGGAGCAGAACAGATCATCAGTGAGCACATCTTTGAAGATGGACTTATTTTCAATTTAGGAAAACACATCAACTTATGCACCTAGGATTCCTGTAGCTTCATCAAGTGTAATACAAGTAATCTTGATTTTAAGGGGCCATGCAGCTAAAAGGGATTAGTGCCTGAAATTATACACACACACACACACACACACACACACACACACACACACACACACACACACACACACACATATATATATATGTAAAGGAAAATTTCCATAATATAATTAATGTGAAAGTATGTACTGAGGGATTAAATTTTAACAACAATCAGAAGGAGAAGAATATTCAAAAGGATAAAAGCATTTTTTCCTTTTTTCCTTCTTTTTTTTGTTTGCAAAGAATGAATTTTGACTTTTACTCATTTGAATTTTAGGAAATAACTTTAAAAAGTAAATAGTAATTTTCAAAAACACTTCTTGTGTATTCTGAAATCAATACTGAAAGAGAAAGAGAGGACATTTATGGAAAATTATATAGAAATGACTACATGAATAGTTTTATTGTTTTGAACTGTTCTATCAAAATTTGCTTTCTTTCTCAAGCAAAATTTTAAAGTATTTAACAGTCCACCTATGGGCTTTTCATAATATCAGCAATATAAATAGGAATTATTTACTTGAGAATTTCTCATAGTTTTTATGAACAATGTCAAAAGGTTATGGTGGATCAAACATTTGAAGATCTTTATTCATTATAGAAGTGTTATCCTTTATGATGCCCCTCAATATCCATGATAGTTTTCCTCAATAACCTATCAAATGATTGATAAGTTATACAATTCTGATTCTAGGATTAGCCTTCTTCAGTAAGGAATGTAATAGGGACATGGCAAAAGCAAATACATGAACTTGCATACTAGAAAAGTTTAATCTCAGAAAAAAAGGAAAATGTCCTTTCCATCTTTGCAGAAGGAAGATTCTATGAATTTTGATGAACTGTTTTCTCTGCCTTGTCTTTTATTTTTCTAATTATTTTTACCGTGAGTGACACATTGGTTATGGGTAAAGGGACATATTTAGAAATGAAGGCAACTTATAGTGTGAATGCCTATAATTTCAATGATCTTTTGCACTCTGGAGTTTGAGCTTTGTGGGCTTAGTCAATTACAATTTTCATACTAAATTTAGCATTAATATGGTGGGGGTCCTTAGAAATAGAGAGCTAGTAGAGAGCCTAAGCAGGAATGAAATGTCTCAGGTCAAAAAAATAAATAATTTCAAAATTGCCATGCCAATCAAAGTAGATTGAGCCCAAAAGTAGCCCCTGTAATTCCAACATGGGTGAGATAATTTTATAAATGATAGATAGATAGATAGATAGATAGATAGATAGATAGATAGATAGATAGATAGATAGATGGTTAGATGGATAGATATATAGAATATAGGGTATGAGTTTATAGGTATAGTTATCGGTATAGGTATAGTATAGATATAGATATAGATATAGGGTATAGGGATAGGTATAGGTAGAGGTATAGGTATAGGTATAGGTATAGATATAGATATAGATATAGATATAGATATAGATATAGATATAGATATAGATATAGAGATATAGATATAGATATAGATATAGATATAGATATAGATATAGATATAGATATAGATATAGATATAGATATAGATATAGGATATAGATATAGATTATAGATGTAGATGTAGATATAGATATAATAACAAAACTCATGACATATTTTTGTGGATTTTTTTGGGAGACAAAAGATACAGAGGATTAAAACTTAACAAACAGAGATGGTGTTACTAAGAAATTGGTCCCATATTCTGTAAAGAGCAACATATAGAAAGCTAAAATCCTTGTTACATATTTGAAATTGTGGGAAAATAAAGGGATTTGGCAGATCCTCAAATGCTCACCTGGAGATCAATCTAAACTGACTGTATTAAGTGAGAGTGATTGACTTTGCTGATTAGCCTACTTCAAGTTAGATTGTAACCACACCTGGCTAGCCCTTAAGAAGGTATTGTTCTCAGAAGCTAAGAACTTGAACTCAACTCAAGACCATCTATAAGTCCAGTGAACCAATGGATTTGGATGATGCCTACCAATCAGCTTGAAGCAGTGTTTAAGGACTGCCTCTGCTCCAGACCTACAAAAAGCTTCTACACTCAGATTTGAGGAAAGTTTGTGGTTGAAGCAGGCTCATGATGGAGGACTTGAGGAAGAACCAGACCAGGCTGGAACTCTAGGCTAGATAGGCCTTTTCTTAATTTTCTGAACTCCACGTGTTTTCCTTTTTACTAATACCTAGTATGCTTTAATAAATGTGTAATGCCCAAACACTGGTGCTAAAGCTTCTAATTTAAGGCAAGCACACATTTAGATTTTAAACATCACAAAATGTAATGGAAAAATATTTATTATTTAATTTAATAAACACCGTTCAATTTTACTTCAATTCATTTGGGTCAATTGTCTGTAAACCAGGGTCTGAGTAATAGGTTATAATTATCAAAAATAAAGTAAGTATCATCAGCTAGTTAATAAGCATAAATTAACACTTACTATGTGTTCAGGAACTTTGGTCAGGGTTGTGATTGCTGCTTGTCCTTCAGTCTCAAAGAGGACCATGACATTGGGGTGATGTCATGACTTTCACTGAATTGTATTTAAGTGAGGAATGGCTGTAAAAAGTCACCAACTTCACTCTCTTTTCCAGAGCCATCTGGGTCCAATGGCAAGACATAAATCAGGATGATTGAAGATGGCCCCAGGTGTTTAAGGCAATTGGGGTAAAGTGACTTGCCCAGGGTGACACACCTGGTATGTTTCTAAGGTGAGATTTTAACTTAGGTCCTCCCGACTTCAGGGCTAGTGTTCTGGGAATACAAAGAAGGTTAAATATAATCCCTGCTCCCCCGACAAAGCCCATAATCTAAAGGTGGAATAAACATGAAAACAACAATGAACAAATAAGAGATGTACAGAATAAATGGGAGATAAGAGAAGGAAGAAATTAGGTTTAAGTGGGAGTAGGAAAATCTTATGGAAGATAAGATTTTAGCTGGAACTTCCATGTGTTCTTTAAAGGGCTTTGTTTTATACCCAGAGTGAAAGTATTAATGAAAGATCTGTTTCAGTAAGGACAATCATTGGTACATTTAAAGACAGTGATTTTTTTTTCATGCAGTTGCTATTATACCTATGATGACATGCTATTTGTCACTCTGACTGAAAGCTGAAACCCCAACCATGCAGGTCTTCTAGACAATGGAAGAAACACAAGTTAATATCCTCATCAGGAAATAGCAAAAAAACAAACAAAAAAAACAAAAGAGTTCTATGTGCATTGAGGATGCGTATTTCTCATCTAAATACCGCAATGATAGTTTTGTAGTCCTTAGAACCTTAAAACAGTGACTGAAAGTCTCTTTTAATAATGTTAAATATTGATTACTAATATATTTCTGAATTAAAAAACAAACTACTTTTACTTAAAACAGGAAGGTGTGGCAGATGGGCCAAGTTTTAAACAAATTATTAGACTTCACAACAAAATTATAGGCTCCTAAAGCATATGTTAGTATGTTAGTATGTTAGTATTTCTTTATTTAGTTAGTTTTGAAAGGAAACAGATTTAGAGAAGTAATTCCACAGTCACTGAGCTAATTACTGGTAGATCTGGCAGAGGAACTCAGGTCCTTTTTTTCAATTCTAGAGATCATTCCTTTATAAAATGTTACTTTTCTTATACAGTACAACATTCTTATAGAATATAAAATCCCAAATCTGTAGATAAGCTACTCTATATAATATATATTCTTTTTAAAAATAATTAATTAATTAATTTTAGTTTTCACATTTGTTTAGATAAGATTTCAAATTTCAAAATTTTCTCCCTCCCTCCCCTGCCTCCCACCGTCCCCTAGACTGCAGGCAATCTTATATATATATATATATATATATATATATATATATATATATATATGTATGTATGTATATGTATATATATATGTATATATATGTATGTATATATATGTATATATGTATGTATATACATGTGTATATATATGTATATATGTATGTATATATGTGTATATATGTATATGTATATATGTGTATATATGTGTATATATGTATATGTATATATGTGTATATATGTGTATATATATGTATATATATATAACATTAGACATATTTCTGCATTAGTCATGTTATATGAGAAGAATCAGAGCAAAAAGAAAAAAAAAACTCAAAAAGAAAAACAACAGCACTGAAAATAAAAGAAATACTATGGTCCAATCAGCATCCATATTCCACAGTTCTTTTTTTTTTCTCTGGATTTGGAGAGCCTTTTCTATCATGAGTCCTTTGAAATTTCTTATACCATTGGATGGTGAGAAGAATCTAGTCTATCACAGTTGATCAATGCATAACGTTGATGATACAGTGTACAATGTTTTCCTGGTTCTGCTCATCTCACTCAACATCAGTTCATGCAAGTCCTTCCAGGTTTCTCTGAACTCCTCCTGCTCATCATTTCTTACCGCAAAATAATATTCCATTACATTCATATACCACAACACATTCAGCCATTCCCCAATTAATAGACATCCCCTCAATTTCCAATTCCTTGCCACCACATACAGAGCAGCTATAAATATTTTTGTACATGTGAGTCCTTTTCCCTTTTTCATGATCTCTTTGAGAAAAAGACCCCAAGTGGCATTGCTGGGTCAAAGGGTACGCACAGCTTTATAGCTCTTTGGGCATAATTCCAAATTGCTCTCTAGAATGGTTGGATCAGTTCACAGCTCCACCAACAATGCATTAGTGTTCCAATTTTTCACAGCTTCTCCAACATTTATTATTTCTTTTTTTTTGTCATATTAGCCAATGTGATAGGTGTCAGGTGGTACCATCAGAGTTGTTTAATTTGCATCTCTCTAAACAATAGTGATTTAGAGCATTTTTTTTTATATGGCAAACAGATAGCTTTGATTTCTTCATCAGAAAACTGCCTGTTCATATCCTTTGATCATTTCTCAATTGGGGAATGACCTTAAATTCTTATAAATTTGATTTAGTTTCCTGATATATTTTAGAAATGAGACCTTTATCAGAAGTACTGGCCATAAAAGTTGTTTCCCAGCTTTCTGAATCCATTCTAATTTTGGATGCATTGCTTCTGTTTGTACAAAAACTTTTTAATTTATTGTAATCAATATCATCCATTTTGCATTTCATAATATTCTCTATCTCTTCTTTCATCATAAACTGTTCTCCTTTCCAAAGATCTGAAAGGTAGACTATTCCTTCCTCTCCTAATTTACCTATGGTATCACCTCTTATGTCTAAATCATGTACCTATTTTAACCTTATTTTAGTATAAGGTGTAAGATGTTGGTCTGTGTCTAATTTCTGCCATACTATCTTCCAGTTTTCCCAGAAGTTTTTGTCAAATACTGAATTCCTATCCAGAAGCTGGAGTCTTTGGGTTTATCAAACACTACATTACTAATGTCATTTACTGCTGTGTCTCCTGTGCCTAGCCTATTCCATTGACTCTGCACTCTATTTCTTAGCCAGTAACAGATAGTTTTGATGACTATCGCTTTATAGTAGAGCTTCAGATTCATTTACTTTTGGGGGGGGGCAGAGCAATGAGGGTTAAGTGACTTGCCCAGGGTCATACAGCTAGTAAGTGACAAGTGTCTGAGGCTGGATTTTAACTCAGGTCCTCCTGAATCCAGGTCTGGTGCTTTATCCACTGTTGCCACCTAGCTGCCCCTATAATATATATTCTAATAGAAGTTTAAACAATTAGTGACTTTTCTTCCTGAGACCTTTCACCCCCAATCTTAACTCCAGGATGTTATAATGAGAAAATTGAAAAAAAAAAACTGAAGGAGAAAACAACACTAATTTTCCTTGTCAAGGTCAAGGATGAGTTAGGTGGATTTGTCTCCATTCTGAAGAATCAAGTGATTTTTGTCTAGCTCAGTAGTTCATAGAGGTCCAAGTTCAACATTAACTTTCAAAGCTCAGATATGCACTAGGACTTTCCATGACACTTTTTTTTTTTTTGTAATAGGAAACTATAATTATTTGAGTTTAAATACCTTCTCCAAGGTCACAAAATAGATTATTGGCAAAGCAGGGATAAGAATACATATCACTAGAAATTGTGCCTCATAAAGAACAGTGCCAAATCTCCTCAATTCATTAGCACCTTGAGTGCAGGCTAGTGAAAGACATTGAGTAAACAGACTGGGGTTTGAAACTTGGTTTCTGCTGTTAATTTTCTTTAAAAACTTGAACAAATCATTTAAACTTACTCAGTCTCTCAATTTCTTCTTCTAGAAAAAGGATGATGATACTTTCGCTACCAACCGAGCACAGAATTTTGAGAGGCTCACTTGAGATAATAGAGGTGAAAATCCTTACTAATGCTGAAACATTGCATGTATTTAAATATAAGTAACAACACATGGTAATTACAAACTACAGAAGCATTTTTGTAAATTAACTGGGTTCAATCCAAGGAGATAAGAAAATCACGCAACCTTCTTTGCCCTGTGATGTATATACCTCCCCCCTTTTTAAGGAATGCAAGTTAACTCCTTCTATAGCTATCATCTGCATTGCTGACCTTTGAACGGCCAATTACATTTTAGTCCTGGAGGTGGAAACCATGGGAGTGAAGTGAATATAAGTTACAGAAATGGAAACAAAAAGTATAGATGGTATTTTATAGGAGTGACTTTCAAAGGAATAAAAGATATATGATAAAAGTTTGAGGGAATGACATCATTATATCAAGACTTTCAAAAGATGAGTGAAACGTGAGAATTTTTATAGGTAACTGGAAAGAATAAGAAGGTTACAAGAGAATGAAGATGAGAGAGAGCACAAATGATAAAAAGCTTTATGCTCCCTGGATAGACAGGAAATAATGGTACTGAGAACGCAACAGAATAGTTAGTTTGGGCATAGAGAAGGGCTATTTCATCAGAATCTGGAACAAAGGAGCAAAGAGAATACAGCATGATAAAAAAAGGATGTTGATAAGTAAAGTATGGGAGAAAAGAAACCTTATATTTGATGGTTTCTTTATTCTTAGTAATATAAGAAATGAAATTACCTTTAAGAGAAGATAGTAGAGGAGGTCTGAGGAAATCAGAGTTGGTTTGGATTTGCACTAAAAGAGAATGTATTATAGTTGATTAAGGATAAATGAAAGGATTGCCTGCTCACAATAATGAGATAAGATGATGTAAATTTCTAGATAATTCAATTTATATTGCTTTTGCTCTCATTTTCTCTTTCAAATATGAATGTATTAATTACTGTGTTAAAGGCACTGGAAACATAAAGACAAAAAACATAAGTGTCCATACCTTTTAAGAACTTTTATTCTACTGGATTCCCCCTATATTTTATCCAAGAAAGGCATTTTCCAGGAGTATTCAAAAATGAGTAGGAATAGAGATGATAGATTATGGGGATAATGTAGAGAAAACTGTAACTGATGAATGAGCAAAAGTAAAGGGTAATCAGGGTAAATTATGGTTAAAGTGGTCAACCTTAGAGTCAAAATCGTGAAGGGAGGAAGATGAGACAAGAATAGATTGATAAAGCAGGAAAATTGGAAATGTTTAAGAGATTTAAGTGAGGGAACATAATAGATTTTGGAGGGGTCAGGGTAGAAGAGAGATTGAATTAAAGGAGATTATGGAAAAAAAGAGACATTTCAGAGTTCTGAAACATGCAAGGGGAACAGTTATGGATGATTGCCATGTAACTCTTGCACACATCTTGTTTCTTATCTCCCTGTAGTAACTTTTTACTCAGTAAATATGACAATAATAATTTGGGGAGAAACATACTGGCCAAGATATAATGATAAAGCTCAGTCATCTTCTTATATTACCAGAAGTCTTGGAAAGTGCACCCAGTCTTGGGATAGAGAGGAAATCATATAATAAGATAGAAGTTGGCATGTGATATGTACACGAATGTACAAAACAATTTCGTCTTCCTTCAACTACCTTTGAAATTTTAAGGGCACCACCATACTCTCATTCACATAGGCTTACATCATAGATAATATCTTCGATTCTACTTTCATATACAGCTCACATATCCTATCTATTTCCCCAGTCTTGTCATTTCTACATTCACAGCATCTCTCTTTTATGTATCACTCTCTCCATTTTCAGAGCCACAACCCTGGTACAGGAAGATATGCAGAGGGTCAGGAAGGTAGAACCTGTACATTAACCTTAGATCTTTTTCAAACCTTTTGTCTATTGAGGGAGCCGGTGTCATGAAGGCAAAAAGAAGGCCCTGGAGGGGCGGAGCCAAGATGGCTGAGAGGAAGCAGCAAGCTGCCTGAGCTCTCCTTCTGTTCCCTCAAAACGAACATTAAATCAAGCCTCTGGACGGATTCTGAAACTACAGAACCTGCAAAGAGAAAGAGAGACACAGTCCTCCAACCAGAGATAATTTAGAAGACTTCAGGAAAAGGTCGGTCTGTCTCGGGCAAAAGGGAGGCCCAGCACAGGGCAGCAACCCAGCGCCGAGGAGGACGGGGCAAGTCAGCAGGAGCTGCGGGCCACAGCCGAACAACTGAGGCTCCCGGAACCTGGTTCAAAAATCTGGTGGCCAAGAAGGACAGTGGAAAAACCTACCTGCACCGGCCGAGAGGGCCACGAACGGTGGGATCAGACGCCGGGGTCTGGCGCCTGGCTGGCCACGCACAATAAGACAGGAAGTGCAGGGCAGGGGATCTCCACACAACATAAAGGCCTCAGAGTAAAAGCCTGGTCACACAGCACCTATACACCTGCACAAGAAGCCCAAAACAGGGACCCTGGTGCCCCCAGAGCAGACCTCAACTTAAAGAATAAATAAATAGGCTGCAATAATGAGTAAGAAGCAAAAAAGAGCCCTCTCCATTGAGAGCTTCTGTATCAATAGGGAAGAAGCCAACACAAACTCAGATGAGGACAATAGCCTCAAATTGGCTACATCTGAAGCCTCACAAGGGAAGGTGAATTGGTCGCAAGAACAAAAAGCCTTCCTGGAAGAGCTCAAAAAGGATTTTAAAAATCAATTGCAAGAGGTAGAAGAAAAAATGGGGAGAGAAATGAAAGCAAAACAAAAAAAACTATGAAAAAAGAATCAGCAGCTTGGAAAAGGAAGCTGAAGAAAACAAAGCCTTAAAAAATTCATTTGGCCAAATGGAAAAAAAGCTGCATAATCTCAGTGAAGAAAACAATGCCTTAAAAATTAAAGTGGGACAGTTGGAAGATAAGGAATCCACGAGACACCAAGAATCAGTCAAGCAGAATAAAAAAAAATGAAAAAATAGAAGAAAATGTGAAATACCTCATTGGAAAGACAACTGATCTGGAAAACAGATCAAGGAGAGACAATTTGAGAATCATTGGACTGCCTGAAAGCCATGACCAGAAAAGAATCTAGACACCATATTCCAGGAAATTATTAAGGAGAACTGCCCTGATATCATAGAATCAGAGGATAAAACCATCATTGAAAGAATCCACCGATCACCTCCTGAAAGAGACCCCAAAAGGAAAACTCCAAGGAATATTGTAGCCAAATTCCAGAATTATCAGGTGAAGGAGAAAATACTCCAAGCAGCCAGAAAGAAGCAATTTAAATATCATGGAGCCACAGTTAGGATTGCTCAGGACCTGGCAGCTTCAACATTAAAGGACCGCAAGGCTTGGAATATGATATTACAGAAAGCAAAAGAGCTTGGATTGCAGCCAAGAATCTATTACCCAGCAAAAATGTGCATTTTATTTCAGGGGAAAAGATGGACATTTAATGACATTGGGGACTTTCAATCATTCCTGGTGAAAAGACCAGAACTGAATAGAAAATTTGATCTCAACATACAAGACTCAAGAGAAGTTTAAAAAGGTAAACAGAGGGGAAAAAAAGTTACCCTATTAGGTTAAACTGTTTATATCTCTACACAGGAAGATAATACTCATAACTCTTAAGAACTGTAAATGTATTTGGGCAGAGAGAAGGACTTTATATAGAGGGTATAAATATAAATTGTCTTTGATGTGATGATACAAAAGAATTAAGGGGATAAAAAAGGGAGTCTATGGGGAGGAGAGGAAAGGGGAGGTGGAATGGGATGAATTATATCATATGAAGAGGTGGAAAAAAACCTATTACAATAGAGGGAAAGAAAGGAGGGGGGAACATGGTTTCAACCCTATTCTCATTAGATTTGACTCAAAGAGGGAATAACATATACGTTCATTGGGATAAAGAAACTTAACTCATTCTTTAGGGAAACAAAAGGGGAAGGGAAAGGGGGGGACTGATAGAAGGGAGGACAAAAGCAAGGGAGAAAAGGGTAAAGAAAAGAGAGGGGGGTGATAAAAAGGGAGGGCAGATCGGGGGAGGCAGGGGTAAGAAGTAAAAGGTCGGTGAGGAGGAATAGGGTGAAAGAAGGGGGGAAAAGTACAAAGGGGGTAAATAGAATGGAGGGGAATAGACAGTCAGTAATAATAACTTTGAATGTGAATGGGATGAACTCTGTTATAAAACGGAAGTGAATTGCAGAGTGGATTAAAAACCAGAACCCTACAATATGCTGTTTACAAGAAACACATTTGAAGCAGAGAGATACACACAGAGTAAAGGTAAAAGGCTGGAGCAGAATATATTATGCCTCAGCTAAAGTAAAAAAGGCAGAGGTAGCAATCCTTATCTCAGACAAAGTGCAGGCAAAAATAGATCTCATTAAAAGAGATAAGGAAGGAAATTACATCTTACTTAAAGGTACTATATATAATGAAGTAATATCAATATTAAATATGTATGCGCCAAGTGGTATAGCATCCAAGTTCTTAGAGGAGAAGTTAAATGAGTTACAAGAGGAATTAGATAGTAATACTATACTAGTGGGGGATCTGAATCTCCCCCTCTCAGAATTAGATAAATCTAGCCAAAAAATAAATAAGAAAGAAGTGAAAGAGGTGAATAGATTACTAGAAAAGTTAGACATGATAGATGTCTGGAGAAAATTGAATGGGGGATAGAAAGGAATATACCTTTTTCTCAGCAGTACATGGCACATTTTCAAAAATTGACCATGTATTAGGGCACAAAAACATCATAGTCAAATGTAGAAAGGCAGAAATAGTAAATGCATCCTTCTCAGATCATGATGCAATAAAAATTACATGTAAGAAAGAGCCAGGGAAAAGTATAATGAAAATCTATTGGAAACTAAATAATTTCATTCTAAAGAATGAATGGGCCAAACAAGAAATAATAGAAACAATCAATAACTTTATCCAAGAGAATGACAATAATGAGACAACATACCAAAATCTATGGGATGCAGCCAAAGCAGTGCTTAGGGGAAAATTTATAGCTCTAAATGCTTACATGAATAAAAAAGAGAAAGAGGAATTAATGAATTGGGCATGCAACTTAAAAAGTTAGAAAAAGAACAAATTAGAAATCCCCAATTAGACACTAATTAGAGATCCTGAAAATTAAAGGAGAAATTAATAAGATTGAAAGCAAAAAAAACTATAGAATTAATCAATAAAACTAAGAGCTGGTTTTATGAAAAAAACAATAAATAGATAAAATATTGGCTAATTTTGATTTAAAAAAAGAAAGAAGAAAACCAAATTCCAGTATCAAAAATGAAAAGGGTGATGTTACCACCAATGAAGTGGAAATTAAAGCAATAATTAGGAAATATTTTGCCCAACTGTATGCCAATAAATTGACAATCTAAATTAATGGATGAATATTTACAAAGATACAAACTGCCCGGGTTAACTGATGAGGAAATAAAATCCTTAAATAAACCCATATTAGAAAAAGAAATTGGAACAAGCTATTAATGAACTCCCTAAGAAAAATCCCCAGGGCCAGATGGTTTATGGGTGAATTTTACCAAACATTTAAAGAACAATTAATTCCAATATTATAAAAATTATTTGGAAAAATAGGTGAAGAAGGAGTTCTACCAAATTCGTTTTATGACACAAATATGGTGGTGAGACCAAAACCAGGCAAAGCAAAAACAGAGAAAGAAAAATATAGACCAATCTCCCTAATGAATATTGATGCTAAAATCTTAAATAAGATATTGAGCAAGGAGATTACAGCAAGTGATCACCAGGATAATACACTATGAACCAGGTGGGATTTATACCAGGAATGCAGGGCGGTTCAACATTAGGAAAACTATTAACATAATCAACCACATCAATAAGAAAACCAACCAAAATCATATGATTATCTCAATAGATGCAGAGAAAGCTTGTGACAAAGTACAGCACCCATTCCTAATAAAAACACTAGAGAGTTTAGGAATAGGGGGAGCTTTCCTTAGAATAAATAAACAGTATCTACCTAAAGCCGATCAGCAAGTATTATATGCAATGGAGATAAATTAGAGGCCTTCCCAATAAGATCAGGGGTGAAACAGGGATGTCCATTATCACCCCTATTATTTAATATTGTTCTAGAAATGTTAGCTTTAGCAATCGAGAAGAGAAAAGGAAATAAAGGAATTAGAATAGGCAAGGAGGAAACAAAACTATCACTCTTTGCAGATGATATGATGGTATACTTAAGGAATCCTCGAGAATCAAGTCAAAAATTACTTGAAACAATTAACAACTTTAGCAAAGTAGCAGGATATAAAATAAATCCACATAAATCATCAGCATTTCTATACATGACCAACAAAGTCCAGCAGCAAGAGATAGAAAGAGAAATTCCATTTAAAGTAACGGTAGATAATATAAAATACTTGGGAGTCTACTTGCCAAGACAAAGCCAGGAACTCTATGAACACAACTATCAAACACTCTTCACACAAATCAAATCAGATCTAAATAATTGGAAAGATATCAATTGCTCATGGATAGGCAGAGCTAATATAGTAAAAATGACAATACTGCCTAAATTAATTTACTTATTCAGTGCCATACCAATCAGACTACCTAAAAATTATTTTATACAGCTAGAAAAAATAATAACAAAATTCATCTGGAAAAACAAAAATCAAGATATCCAGGGAAATAATGAAAAAAAATTCACAGGAAGGTGGGTTAGCGGTACCAAACCTGGAGCTTTACTATAAGCGGCAGTCATCAAAACTATCTGGTACTGCTAAAAAATAGAGTGGTAGATCAATGGAATAGGCTAGGCTCAGGAAATGCAGTAGTAAATGACACTAGTAATGTAGTGTTTGATAAACCCAAAGACTCCAGCTTCTGGAATGGGAACTCAGTATTTGACAAAAACTGCTGGGAAAACTGGAAGATAGTATGGCAGAAAATTAGGCATAGACCAACATCTTACACCTTGTACTAAAATAAGGTCAAAATGGATACATGATTTAGACATAAGAGGTGATACCATAGGTAAATTAGGAGAGAAAGGAATAGTGTACCTATCAGATCTTTGGAAAGGAAAACAGTTTTTGACCAAACAAGAGATAGAATATATTATAAAATACAAAATGGATGATTTTGATTATATTAAATTAAAACATTTTTGTACAAACAGAAGCAATGCATCCAAAATTGGAAGGGAGGCAGAAATCTGGGAAACAATTTTTGAGGCCAGTGCTTCTGATAAAGGGCCTCATCTCTAAAATATATAGGGAATTAAATCAAATTTATAAGAATCCAAGTCATTCCCCAATTGAGAAATGGTCAAAGGATATGAACAGGCAGTTTTCTGATGAAGAAACCAAAGCTATCTATTCCCATATGAAAAAATGCTCTAAATCTCTAATGATTAGAGAGATGCAAATTAAAACAACTCTGAGGTACCACCTGACACCTATCACATTGGCTAAAATGACAAAAAAGGAAGATAATAAATGTTGGAGAGGCTGTGGGAAAATTGGAACACTAATGCATTGTTGGTGGAGCTGTGAGCTGATCCAACCATTCTGGAGAGCAATTTGGAATTATGCCCAAAGGGCAATAAAGCTGTGCATACCCTTTGACCCAGCAATCCCATGTTTAGGTCTTTTGCCCAAAGAAATCATGGAAGGGGGAAAGGGACCCACATGTACAAAAATCTTTATAGCTGCTCTTTACGTGGTAGCAAGGAATTGGAAGTTGAGGGGGTGCCCATCAATTGGGGAATGGCTGGACAAGTTGTGGTATATGAATACAATGGAATACTATTGTGCTGTAAGAAATGATGAGCAGGAAGAGTTCAGAGAACCTGGAGGGTCTTTCGTGAGCTGATGATGAGTGAGATGAGCAGAACCAGAAGAACATTGTACACAGTACCATCAACATTGAGTGTTGACCTACTGTGATGGACTATATTCTTCTCACCAATGCAATGGTACAGAAGAGTTCCAGGGAACTCATGATAGAAGAGGATCTCCAAATCCAAGAAAAAAAAAGAAAGAAAGAACTGTGGAGTATAGATGCTGATTGAACCATATTATTTCTTTTGTTTTGGGTGCTGTTGGTTTTTTCTTTTTCTTTCTATTTTGAGGTTTTGCATCACTGCTCTGATTCTTTCTCTTGTAACAGGATTAATGCAGAAATAGGATTAATGTTATTATGTGTATATATATGTGTGTGTATATATATATATATATATGTATATGTATAGAGATATATAGATATAACCTATATCAGATTACCTGCTGTCTAGGGGAGGGGGGAGGGAGGGGTGGGAGGGAGAAAAATCTGAAATTGTAAAGCATGTATAAACAAAAGTTGAGAACTATCTTTACATGTAATGGAAAAAATAAAATACCTCATACATTAAAAAAAAAAAAAGAAGGCCCTGATTCCCTAGGATGAGTTACTAAATCATTATCTCACATCCATTCTCTTATAGTACCTTTCTGGTTCTCCCCATCTCACCTCTTTCCTCATCATAAATCACCCTCCACTCAGCTTCCAAAATGATTTTCCTAAAGTTCAAGACTTTTCAAGTCACTCCATACCACTTACTCAGTAAGCTCCAGTGACTCCTTATTACTTAAAGCTCTTGACAAACTTGCTCTCTCCTTGCCTTCTTATCTTCTTACAGTTTACATGCATGCATACACACATACAGAATTTGCTGTATATGCATGCATGCATGGATACACAGACTGTACAATGTGTCTATAAGTACATTTTATACATACATGGTGCACATTTATGCATACACATGCATACATGTAAATATAATTATCTACATGTCGTATAATGTATATATATATGAGGATAAGTAATAACACAGTTTAAGTAGATATGGCTTTTATTGCATTATGTGGGCATATTTATGTAGACATATGTACACATGTGTCTATATGCTAATATTTAATCTAATATTATATTTCATCTCTTCAATAACTGTACACCTAGATATTCTTTCATTTGAACTTCTTTAAGACCCCTGCTGAATCATAAGCTTGGCAGTAGGAAAGGCTATCTAGATTCCTACAGGTTAAGTATCATATAGTATCCTGAGAGGGTACCTTTTATAAGATTATCCCATATATATTCTATGAAACAATGGTGTCAAACTCAAAGATAAATGGAGGCCACTAATCCATGCATAAGGATCCCTGAAAGTTGTACATCAGCTTAGTTTTAACATGTAAGATTATTGGGGGCAGCTAGGTGGTGCAGTGGATAAAGCACTCTTCCTGGATTCAGGAGGTCCTGAGTCCAAATCCGCCCTCAGACACTTGACACTTACTAGCTGTGTGATCCTGGGTAAGTCACTTAACCCTCATTGCCCCGCCAAAAAATTATGAATTATATTATCAACTTCTATTTTGTTGTATTATCTTGTTAAATATTCCCCAATTACATTTTTTTTTTTTTTTGCCCAGGGTAACACAGCTAGTAAGTGTCAAGTGTCTAATGCCGGATTTGAAATCAGGTCCATCTGAATCCAGGGCTGGTGCTTTATCCACTGTGCCACCTAGGTGCCCCTTCCCAATTACATTTTAATCTGTTTCAGACTACACTATGAGAGTTGTTGGCTATCTCTCACCCATGGTAAGCATGTCATATTTTTGAAAACTCTGCTATAGAAGAGCAGTTAATACATTTGTGGCTCAAAAAGTATCTCATCTGCTGCAAGTTCAGATATTTCACTCCCTTGAGTAAGAATTAATACAGTGATGCACTGCCCTCCTACATGCTTAAGGAAGGCAATATGTGAGACAATCTGGACATATTTTGCTACAGAGTTCTATGTGCCACTCAACAAGTGACCCCAGTTTAGAAAAGGTTATAACCATCCTTGTGAATTACTAAAGTCCAGAGAAACTGAAGGTCATAAGAATTAAAGCCTTTGATGAACTGAAAGGTTGGGATGTCTGTCTAAAGGAATATCAATATCTGTCATGTAGTCTATTAAAAGTAGAGGGGGCAGCTAGGTGGCACAGTGGATAAAGTACTGGCCCTGTGTTCATGAGGACTTGATTTCAAATCTGGCCTCAGACACCTGACACTAGCTGTGTGACCCTGAGCAAGTCATTTAACCCTCATTGCCCCCCCAAAAAAATAAATAAAATTAAAAACAAAACAAAAACAAAATAGAGGTTAGGTGTAGAGAAGAAGATTGTGAGCCACCTACTGAACCCCTTTTGAAGAGAAGGAAAGTTAACTGTAGACTAGTAGGTTATTGTTATCAAAAGTTGAAACAGGCCATAAAGATAGTGGAATCAAACTAGAAGAAGCAGCAGCTGAATGATAGTAGTAAAAGAGTAAGTATGAAAGGAATAGCAAGGAGTATGACTTCTTTTCGTTCTTAAGAATTTATTTCAGTTATTCAAGGATATGGAATCTGGGAAAAGCCAAGATTAAATAAGAACTGTTGTAATCAAAAGATGGAAGGACGGTAAGTTAGGACACATAGAATAAGGAAGGATTTTATTTTGTCTTCAACAAAAGATCAAAAATTTGTGGGACACAATGGTAGTGACGTCAGAGTAAGATAAAGATGTGAAGGTGTAGGCCAATCATGTGCTGGAACCAATTAATGCTACTTTAGAAACTCAGTTTTAAATTTTTCACTCAGAATTTACACCTAAGAAATTGGCAAGCACATTTTTCAAATCTATAGAAAGGCGAATCAAATCTATAAAACTAATCATTTCCCAATTGATAAATGGTCAAATGAAATTGAACAGGCAATCTTCAGATGTCATAATCAAAGCTATATTTAATCACATGAAAAATGTTCTAAATCACTATTAATAAGAACAATGCAAATTAAATCAACCCCCACACCTATCAGATTGCATGACAGAAATAGAAAATTATTTGAGGTGATGTCAGACAATTGAGACACAAATGCACTGCCTGAGGAACTGTGAACTAATTCAACCATTCTGGAGAAAAGTTTGGAACTGTGCCCAAAGGGCTATAAAACTGTGAATACCCTTTGATTCAGAAATACAACTAATAGGTATTTTATTCCAAGGAGATAAAAACCAAAAAGGAAATGAATCTTTAAGTACCCACATTTTTTGTGGTTAAAATAATTTTAAATTGAATGGATGCCCTTCAATTGGGGAACAGATAAGTTGTGGTTTATGATTATGATGAAAAACTATTGTGTGAAAGAAATGACAAGCATGTTGCGGTCTGAACAAAACCACAACAATCTGGAAAGATTTACAAGAAGTGATGCAGAGTAACAGTTTTGCAGAGTAACAATAATACAGAGTTAGACTGTGAATGACAATTAATTTCAGCAATACAGTGATCTGGGACAATTCTGAAGGACTACAAAAAAATTCCTATTCACCCACAGAGAAAGAACTAATGGAGTCTGAGGAAATTTTTTTGGTTTGTTTTCGTTTTTGTTTTGTGGGGCAATGAGTGTTAAGTGACTTGCCCAGGGTTACACAGCTAGTATGTGTCAAGTGTCTGAGGTCAGATTTGAACTCAGATCCTCTTGACTCCAGGGCTGGTGCCTTATCCACTGTGCCACCTAGCTGCCCTTGAGTGGAGATTGAACTATGCTTTCTAAACTTTCTTTCTTTCTTTCTTTCTTTTTCTTTTCTTTTTCTTTTTTTTTTTTTTTTGGAGTGAGAGATCTTTCACAACATGGAATGCAGAATTAAGTTTGGGATGATTGCACGTGTATAATTTCTATCAGATTGTTTGCCTTCTCAAAGAAGCGAGAGGGGAGAGAGAATTTGGAACTCTATTTTAAAAAGTATTAAAATTGTTTTGCATTTAATTGAGAAAAATAAAATATTAAATGGAGATTAATGGTAAACACTACAAATCAAGTCTTGGTTTATTATCTATATGTATGGTGCCAAGCTGAAATAGCAGTGGGGGGGGCCACTAATTTTTATGTAACATTCCTTAAAGGTGGAAGTATATTGCTTTAAATTTTCAATGTGTTATGTAAGGTTTATTATCTATTTACATGAACATTAAATATTTCCCAATTACATTTTAATCTGATGTGGCCTGCAGCCCATGAGCCTTGTATTTGACAATTCTCATCTACACTTAAGAAAGTGATAGGTAAAATGTTAATATAATATTAAGAAAAATAAATAATAATGCCTGATGTAATTTTCTTTTTTTCTTTTTTTTGGCTGGGCAATGAGGGTTAAGTGACCTGCCCAGGGTCACACACCTAGTGTCAAGTGTCTGAGACTAGATTTGAACTCAGGTCCTCCTGAATCCAGGGCCAGTGTTTTATCCACTGCACCACCTAGCTGCCCCTGTCCTTGTGAATTTTTGTTTTCTTTTGTTTTTCCTTGTATAATTTTTTATAGAGTCTACTGTTAACATTTTCCAGCAATATTGTTTTTTTGTTTTGTTTTCTTTTTGTTTGTTTTCTTTTTTTTGTTTGTTTTTGGCAGGGCAATGGGGGTTAAGTGACTTGCCCAGGGTCACACAGCTAGTAAGTGTCAAATGTCTGAATCCGGATTTGAACTCGGGTACTCCTGAATCCAGGGCTGGTGCTTTATCCACTGCGCCACCTAGCTGCCCCCCCTTTTTTAAATTTTGTTTTTGTTTTTTTTTTTTTTAAAGCGGAGCAATGGGGATTAAGTGACTTTCCCAGGGTCAGGGTTACACGGCTAGTAAGTGTCAAGTGTCTGAGGCCGGATTTGAACTCAGGTACTCCTGAATCCAGGGCCAGTGCTTTATCCACTGTGCCATCTAGCTGCTCCCAGCAAGTTTAAGGGTAGATAGGGTGGAGGTAAATAAAAAAACATAACTGAGAGAGGAAATATTTTTCCTCTTTAATGTTGATTTCATATCATCGGGATAAGAGAATGTGTAATTTATTCCCTCTAAGATGGAAAACCAATACCTCAAACTCTTTTATTGATATACTTCTATTTGGGTGCTGATATGACTTCAGTATGGACTAAATGCACACTGTGACTGACACTGAGTCCAAACATACAGAATCTCTTACAGATTTGAGGGTTATATATAATGGTGAAATTCATTATTACAATTAATATGAAAAAAATATAGTTAGAATTATTTCATTATAAACTTGAGAATAATGCCCACTTCTCCTATGTAAATCTGACTATTGGAAATAAAAGAAAATCATTTAAAATAATTTTAAAAATCATTTTAAAATAGGTTAGCAAAAATTTTAAGTGATAATTTTAACGTTGGATGATAATTTTTAGCATCTGAGATTAGATTTGTAGTTCTTTTTAATTATATCTTTTTTGTTTGTTTTGTTTTTCTTTGTTTTTTGCAGGGCAATGATGGTTAAACGACTTGCCCAGGGTCACACAGCTAGTAAGTGTGAAGTGTCTGAGGCTGGATTTGAACTCAGGTTCTCCTGAATCCAGGGCTGGTGCTATATCCACTGCACCTAAATTATATCTTTAAGGGAGAGAAATGAATAGGGGTTGCCATCTATTAGCATGAACAATAGCAACAAAAGCACAAGTAATCATTACCATTGAAAATTACATCTCACTGTAATCTGTTAACACATTTTTACTGGCTTTCCCGCTTAGTTCTGCATATATATGATGACAGTAAGGAATGTATAAAAATTATTTTGGCAAAGAGGCTAATAATTCTTCCTCCCTCCCCAAAAAAAAGATACATTTTAAATATATGTTTTTTTGTATGACATCCTTTCCCCCTTAGAATTTGCCAGAAGTACATAGGATTAACACAGATTGACTCTTCTTACATTGCTATTTATTGTTTTTGTTAATTGAATATATGGATCACCTGGATTTGATGGAGGTACTTTATTATCCAAAATTATTTTTATGAAACCCTGGGTTAATGGGAGCAAAATGTCCTTCAACTGAACTCCAAACTGAACCCAGATAGCTAGCAGATAAAAGACCCTACCTAGTGACTTCTTTTCACTCAGGATAGTAAGTCTCTATCTTATTGTAACTTCTGGGTATCCTAATCCTTGCCAAAGCCTTTTTTCAGAATCCTGTAGTCTTATCAAGATACATCTCTATTCCCTCCATACTTGTTATAAATGAAATTGTTAAACTTCTTTGCTTCTGGGTTGATTTTTTATCATACTATTGAAACTGACAACTCCTTGTAATTAGTGGAGAAAACACATATATACCCTCAGAAATGGGGGTCCCCCAAGCTTCTCTTTTAGGAGGGAAGCCTCCACATGATCATGTTGTGGTATCTTTCTTCTTGGGACAAATATTAAATTGATATTATGCTTTTCTGTCTGTCTCTGATCTGTTTCCTAGGAGGACAGGTATGGATATCATGTTCTCTTTCTAGTTAGTAGGAGATATTATAGTATGTTATAATTTCTCTGATCTGTTTATTAATTTTGTAGGAGAAAATAAATATTATTTCTCTGATCTGTTTGTAGGAGGCAGGCAGATATCAAAAATATATCTTAATATTCAACAGTTTGCTTTTGTTTTGTTTTTACCTGATGGAGGTAGTTCATGATCCCAAGCCCAAGGTACCTGGGAATAGCAATGCTTCCACTCCAAGGTCTTCAGCCAATATCCTGGAAAGTAACTCCTGTGAAGATGCAGACGAGCAACTTATTCTGCAGATATATCAGACAAAGCAACTTAAAAAAATTGAAAATAAAACTCTTGTTACCAGAATCCTTGGTCCTATCAAATAACTCAATATTAGAAATTGGTATTTTATGAGGGAAAATGACATTAAAAAGAGCTATTACCATCTTCTTTGTACCTACTCCCTAAGAACTTTAAGATCATTGTATCTGAATTGGAAATAAAAGCTATATATGATATCTCCCTCACTAGAATGTCAGCTCCTTAACAGCAGGAAATGTCTTGCTTTTCTATTTATATCCTCAGCTTAGCACAATACTTTGTGCAGAGTAATAACTTAATAACTGTAAAACAACTACATTATCACAGGCATGATTTGAATACAAGTCATCTTGATAGCCACTGTCCTACTTTGTCCCTGCTTATATCATTTAATATCATGTGTGTGTGTATGATTTATTCAAGCCCCAAAGTTTTAGATTGCCAGCTTTTTTGTTGGCTTTGTTACACTCCTCCAAAAAAAAAACTATTTTTGTCAAATAAAATAATGGGAATTGATCCATGTTTTGTTGGTTTTATAATGATTTTAGATAAATCATTTGTACTTTTTAAAAATAAAGTATTTTATTATTTATTTCCTGTTACATGTAAAGATAGTTCTCAACTTTTGTTAATACAAGCTTTCCAATTTCACTTTTCTCCCTCCCTCCCCTCCCTCCCCACTCCACTAGAGAGCAGGTCATCTGATATAGGTAATGTATATATATATATATATATATATATATATATATATATATATATATATATATATATATATATTTTGTAGGAGAAAATAAATAAATGAATAAATATATATATAACATAATATAATAGCATTAAACATATTTCTGCATTAGTCATGTTATGAGAGAAAAATCAGAACAATTAAGAAAAATCTCAAAATAGAAAAACAACAACAGCACCAAAAAAAAAAAAAAGAAATAGTATGTTTCATTCAGTGTCTATACTCCACAGTTCTTTTTTTTTCCCTGGATTTGGAGATCCTCTTCTATCATGAGTTCCCTGGAACTCTTCTGTACCATTGCACAGGTGAGAAGAATATAGTCCATCACAGTACATCAACACACAATGTTGATGATACTGTGTACAATGTTCTTCTGGTTCTGCTCATCTCACTCATCATCAGCCAACGCAAGACCCTCTAAGTTTCTCCTAACTCCTCCTGCTCATCGTTTCTTACAGCACAATAGCATTCCATTGCATTCATATATCATAACTTGTCCAGCCATTCTCCAATTGATGGGCATCCCCTCAATTTCCAATTCCTTGCCACCACATACAGAGCAGCTATAAATATTTTTGTACATGTGGGTCCTTCTCCCCTTTCCATGATCTTTTTGGGAAAAAGACCCAAAAGTGGTATTTCTGGGTCAAAGGGTATGCACAGCATTATAGCTCTTCAGGCATAATTCCAAATTGTTCTCCAGAATGGTTGGATCAGCTCACAGCTCCACCAACAATGCATTAGTGTTCCAATTTTCCCACAGCTTCTCCAACATTTATTATTTTCTTTTTTTGTCATATTAGCCAATGTGATAGGTGTCAGGTGGTACCTCAGAGTTGTTTTAATTTGCATCTCTCTAATCATTAGAGATTTAGAGCATTTTTTCATATGGGAATAGATAGCTTTGATTTCTTCATCAGAAAACTGCCTGTTCATATCCTTTGACCATTTCTCAATGGGGGAATGACTTGGATTCTTATAAATTTTATTTAGTTCCCTATATATTTTAGAGATGAGGCCGTGATCAGAAGTACTCGCCTCAAAAATTGTTTCCCAGCTTTCTGCCTCCCTTCTAATTTTGGATGCATTGCTTCTGTTTGTACATTTTTTTTTTAAATTTAATGTAATCAAAATCATCCATTTTGCATTTCATAATATTCTCTATCTCTTGTTTGGTCATAAACTGTTTTCCTTTCCAAAGATCTGAAAGGTAGACTATTCTTTTCTCTCCTAATTTACCTATGGTATCATCTCTTATGTCTAAATCATGTATCCATTTTGATGTTATTTTAGTATAATGTGTGAGATGTTTGTCTATGCCTAATTTCTGCCATACTATCTTCCAGTTTTTCCAGCAGTTATTGTCAAATACTGAGTGCCTATCCTAGAAGCTAGAGTTTTTGGGTTTATCAAACACTATATTACTAGTGTCATTTACTACTGTGTTTCCTATGCCTACCCTATTCCATTGATCCTCCACTCTATTTCTTAGCCAGTACCAGATAGTTTTGATGACTGCTGCTTTATAGTAAAGCTCCAGATTTGGTACAGCTAACCCACCTTCCTGTGCATTTTTTTTTTCATTATTTCCCAGGATATTCTTGATTTTTTGTTTTTCCAGATTAATTTTGTTATTATTTTTTCTAGCCCTATACAATAAATTTTAGGTAGTCTTATTGGTATGGCACTGAATAAGTAAATTAATTTAGGTAGAATGGTCATATTTACTCTGTGTATCTATGAGCATTTGATGTCTTTCCAATTATTTAGATCTGATTTGATTTGTGTGAAGTGTTTGGTAATTGTATTCATGGAGTTCCTGAATTTGTCTTCTCAAGTAGACTGCCAAGTATTTTATATTATCTACCGTTACTATGAATGGAATTTCTCTTTCTATCTCTTGCTGCTGGACTTTGTTGGTCATGTATAGAAACGCTGATGATTTATGTGGATTTATTTTATATCCTGCAACTTTGCTAAAGTTGTTAATTGTTTTAAGTAATTTTTGAGTTGATTCTCTAGGATTCTCTAAGTATACCATCATATTATCTGCAAAGAGTGATAGTTTGGTTTCCTCCTTGCCTATTCTAATTCCTTTTTCTTCTCTGATTGCTAAAGCTAACATTTCTAGTACAATATTAAATAATAGGGGTGATAATGGACATCCCTGTTTCACCTCTGATCTTATTGGGAAGGCCTCTAATTTATCTCCATTGCATATAATGCATGCTGATGGTTTTAGGTAGATACTGCTTATTATTTTAAGGAAAGCTCCACCTATTCCTAAATTCTCTAGTGTTTTTATTGGGAATGAGTGCTATATTTTGTCAAAAGCTTTCTCTGCATCTATTGAGATAATCATATGATTTTGGTTGGTTTTCTTATTGATGTGGTTGATTATGTTAATAGGTTTCCTAATGTTGAACCAGCCCTGCATTCCTGGTATAAATACCACCTGGTCATAGTGTATTATACTGGTGATCACTTGTTGTAATCTCCTTGCTAATATCTTATTTAATATTTTAGCATCAATATTCATTAGGGAAAATGGTCTATAATTTTCTTTCTCTGTTTTTGCTTTGGCTGGTTTTGGTATCACCACCATATTTGTATCATAAAATGAATTTGGTAGAACTTCTTCTTCACCTATTTTTTCCAAATAATTTGTATAATATTGGAATTAATTGTTCTTTAAATGTTTGGTAAAATGAACCTGTAAACCCATCTGGCCCTAGGGATTTTTTCTTAGGGAGTTCATTAATAGCTTGTTCAATTTCTTTTTCTCATATGGGTAAATTTCAGGATTTTATTTCCTCTTCAGTTAACCTGGGCAGTTTGTATTTTTGTAAATGTTCATCCATTTGGTTTAGATTGTCAAATTTATTGGCATACAGTTGGGCAAAATAATTCCTAACTATTAATTTAATTTTCACTTCATTGGTGGTAAATCATTTGTACTTTTTTTTTATGAGATATTTTATTTTTTCCGTTACATGTAAAGATAGTTCTCAACTTTTGTTTATACATGCTTTACAATTTCAGATTTTTCTCCCTCCCTCCCCTCCCTCCCCCCTCCCCTAGACAGCAGGTAATCTGATATAGGTTATATCTATATATCTCTATACATATACATATAGATATATATATATACACACACATATATACACATAATAACATTAATCCTATTTCTGCATTAATCCTGTTACAAGAGAAAGAATCAGAGCAGTGATGCAAAACCTCAAAATAGAAAAAAAAAAAGCAACAGCACCCAAAACAAAAGAAATAATATGGTTCAATCAGCTTCTATACTCCACAGTTCTTTCTTTCTTTTTTTTTTTCTTGGATTTGTACTTTTAAAAGTAAAATAAGCCCAGTCACATAGGGTCAAAATTTTCTTCAGATAATTATTCCATTCAATCCAATATGCATTTATTAAGCATCTCCTATTAGAACATCTCTGTGTTACGTCCTGGGGCTACAGGGAAGAAACAGCAGCTACCAACAGTCTGTGCCCTCAAGGAACATATAAATGCCCCCAGGTGGGAAAATGAATAGTATGGAAACATGAATCATGAAAACCAGTGCAGAAACTCTATTAAATTTGGAATGATTTTTCCCACATATTAAAAAAATGCTATGCTATTGGAATTGAATCATAACATAGGAGGTGAAGAAGTTTAGATCTGGTTATAGAACCGAAATAGAATTTAAATTGCATTTCTAATCTGGACATCATACTTAAAAGCAGAGATATCACCTCACCAACAAATGTCTGGTCCTTAGAGTCAAAACTATGTTTTTTGTTATTCTTTTTCCCATTAGCAATGTATGGCTGTGAGTTGGAGTGTAATGAAAAGCTGAATACTGCTTAATTGGTGCTTTTGAATTGTGGTACTGGAGAAGATTTTTGAGAGTCCTTTTGACAGCAAAGAAATCAAATCAGTCAATACTTAAAGAATTTAATTCAAGCTTTTCACTGAAAGGTCAAATACTGAAGCTGAAGTCCCATAATAGGAAGATGAGATTCATTGGAAAAGACCTTGATTTTGAGAAAGATTGAAGGCAAAACAAAAGGGGGATGGCATAGCATTAGATAGTCTCATGGAAGCAATGAACATGAACTTTGACAGACTTCAAGAGATAACGGAGTACAGTGAGGCCCTATGTGCTGTTGTCCATGGAATCTCAAAGAGTCTGACATGACTAAATGACTGGATAACAACAAATTAAAAGATAATGCTACAACATTAATAACTTTTAAATGGGTATAGAAGCTTTGTGTTAACAAATGGAAAGTATAAGAAATATATGCTAGAGGTAATACTATTTTAAAGGTATCCAGAGTTGAATTTTTTTAAGGTATTTCAAAATGGAGAGTTTAAAACAAAACATCATTTACTTTTTTAATTGAAAAAACTTGAGAAAATATTGCTAAGGAGAGATTCTTATGAATGGCCTACCTATAGATTATAGGTACCCTTTAGAAAATCCTGAGAAGAAAATAAAAGACTTTCACATATGATTTTTGACAACAGACCACATTTTTAAAAAATCTGACTGATAGGGGCAATGAATAAATGATTCCGAGATGTCTTTTTTTAAAGCTAAATTGTTACTAGGAGGATGAAAATGTAGGCATAAATGCTTTGTGCAGAAAAGATATCATATAAACACACATACTTGCATTCATCCGTATATGAACATATATGAGTACATACATGTGGTCATACTAATATAGCTGTATATGCATGCATATGCATGTGTGTTGTACATCATTAAGTGACATCTAACCATGGAGATAACTTTTTTCTGAGTGAAGCAAGACATACTTCTGTTAGAAAATCTCCCATCACAAATATGAGTAATATCTACTAGCACTAGGGACTAAAGCAATTCAATTCTCAGTCAACTGTTCGGTCTTCAATAAACAAAATGTTGAACAGGCCAAATCATTTTGAAAAGAATTTATGTAATTGTATAAATAGATAGATATAGGCATATACACATCTGTAAATATGTGTATGAATACACACATATATACATACATATATATCAGATGAGTTGGATGAAGTTTTACATATATGTGAGCTACTCTCTCCCGGGATTATTCATATATGTGCATATGGACAGTTTAATAGGAAGATCTTAGGCCTTGTTTTTAATAATTTAATTTTTTTTAAGTGACTGATGTATCATCCAGTTTGGTAAATTAAAAAAAAAATTCGTGGTAGGAAATCATTATTCTTCAGATCTGGTGAGATTCTCACCTCATTTCATATATTATTATGATTATTGGACATGGGATCAGTCTCCTTGTGATAGACAGATAAAGGCACAGGGATTTTGTCTGCTAACTAAAATTGCTTTTTATTCCTATTTTGTATCAGGTATTATTGATTTCTGGATACTTATATGATTCTCAATAAAGGTAAAGTTAGTGCTATTTTCTTTGTGACTGCTAATTCTAAGATAAATGTAGAACCTAACTTTTTAAAGGCCTAATTCACCCTAAATGCTATTTTGACACATTGCTTGCTTCCTTGAAAATAACTTATACTGAGAAATATAAATGAGGAGCTAGATATTGTTTTTCAAGTCCTTAGAAGAGTAATCAGCTCACTAAAGGAAAGAATCTTTGCATAACTGTGCAACAATACTGATCAGAGCATAATGTATTTATATATTATTGTGAAACACACCAACTTTCTTATGTCAAAATGCTTTAATGGATGCTTGAGCTAACATAATAAATTGTACTTAAAATTCTAGTTCTATTATCTAACCATTTCAATTAGTGCTTGAAACATAATCATGAGTAGTAATATAGCCAAGGACAATGTTGTGGGAGCATCACTGAAAATAAGATATTCCATTATAGTGACAATAAGTGTGTAAAATAGTATTTATTTTATTAATAGACATATGTATCACATCATTTTATTTTATGTTAATATTAGTTTGGCATAATAAATATTATAAAGAATTCTTAATTTTGTTTAAATAAAACTTAAGCTCAATTTTTTGAAGGCTATTTAATAAAAAAAGGTTGGAAAAGTGGGACATGAACCACTTTTAATGGGACATTAAAGTTTAGAAAGCCTTATTTTAAACCAGTATGGTCCAGTGGTTCAGTTTCAGAGGATTACAGTGAAAAGAGACAGTCAGTCATTGACCATATAATATTTAGTTTTATTTGAAAAATATATAATTTTGGTTAAATTTTGAGTTCTGAGCTGTCTTCTTCCTTGTCTCCTAATCCCACACTAGAAAAAGGGCAATATTTGGCATATATATATGTGTGTGTGTGTGTGTGTGTGTGTGTGTATATATGTATATATGTATGCATACATATGAAATCATACAATATATATGAAATCATACAATACATACTTCCATATACTTACACAAAGGAAATTTATTCAGAGAATCAGAAGTATATTCATCAATAATACACCATTGATTTCATTGAGTGCAGCATGTTGACCTTTGTCTTTGTTATAGTGGCATGTTGGTGTCAGGGAAGGAGCTCTTGACTTCACGTTGTCTGGATTTGTTAAGCTACCAGAGGCCATTATCAACCCTCAATTAGTCTCATAGGGGAATTAAATCTCAGAGATATTTTGAATACTTTGTAAATCTAATTTGTCTTGGCCAGCTATAAGGTAGGGACTTAGACTAAGCTAGCCCAAACTAGATAGCAGAGCATGAGGAAAAATTAGAATCACTTGGAGATATTACTTTTAACACAACTCAGATATCAGACTCCCTAAACAATAATATTGTGTTATATATTGTCACTTATATTTATATATTTATTTATTACAAAGCACTTGCCTTACAACAAACCTATAAGGCAGACAATGATCATCCCCATTTTACAGATGCAGAAAATGAGAACCTGAAGTCAAATGAATTACTCAAAGTCAGACTGGTCATGTAATAATGAGAATTTGAATCCAGGTGATATAAATCTAAGCTCCTCACCAATTCCACCAAATAACAGGACTTCTCACTATTACAAAAATTATATTGCACATTCATACAGTAGTGCGTTGAGGTTTGGAATAACTTTTTTCATTTACATTTCAATAACATCTACATTTAATACTGAGAGAATTGGAATGACACCCCTGCTGGGAGATTGTGAGCTCTGGCCATGAGAAGAAACAATGTGACTTCAGAGTCTGAAAGTGACATTTTCTGGGGTTTTGAAGGTCAGTTCAGTGTCAGGAAGTGATTTTTTCTCATGGGCCCTGTCAATCAAAGTTACCAGCCAATTATAGCTTGTAGCTGTGTGTTTGTGGACAGCCCTGTTTCCTATTTCACAGGAGGTTCTGGGAGTAGCTGTGGAAGCGTTGGTCTATGGGGTTCCAGACCTCTGGCAAATTGGTTGCCATGGCAAATGTAAATTAATTCTAGAAGTATTATTTTCAATAGGCATCTATTTAAAAAAAGAGGGGAACATTTGCATAAGTATTTTTTATATTAATGTAATCAAATGTATTATTGCCATAAATAGGGACATATTGTGTAAAATAATAATATGCTATTTGGGTGTTTAAGAAATTAAAAAAAGAGTCAGTTTAAATGTTACATAAGGGTTTCTTTTTTATGCTATTTCAACTACATTTTGAACTCATTAGTATGGGCTAATTTTTGTAGAGATTCTTATTCATTTAAAATTCTTTTAACTTGTATTAAAGTATGTTCTGATTCTTTACAAAAGTAATTGTATACTTTGTAAAAAAATTATTACTTGAAATTATTGCATAATTGTATATTATATTCTGAGTCAAGGTATATTCACATTTTTTGTGATCATTATTATCCTCAATTTCAAAATCCATATGAGACTTGGATTATGGGAATTTATCATTTAAAACATTAGTTGACTTCATTCTGAGTTATCAGATGCCAGTTGGCCAGGATGGCATCCAATCACAAGAGGAATACATACAAGAGCCGACACTGAACTGTCACATGAGAGGAGACATACATGAAGTCGAGGCACTATACTACTTTGAAAAAGGCTGAGAAAACAGCTATTGACAAGCATTGATGTTGGATTTTCTTGGTTTAATTTCCCCCCACATGGTACCAGTTGGCTGGGCTATGCCATCTCATTTGACACCTGACTTCAATTCTCCCTATTATATGCCTAGTGTCATGGACATCTTAATCCTATGCATCTGATTAAGCCTAACTCAGTTATTTCTCTGCTCTTTTATGGTAACCCCCATAATTATCTCAGGTGTCATAATAAATACAATGTTGGTTTTGACCTTGACATCTGCTACCAATTATATTAGATTCTTTAATTTCTCATAATGGCATGAGGATCATTAGGCAGATGATGCAAAAAGTGATGAAACAAAGATAAAAAATTATTTTAAAATTAATATCACAATTGTCTTCTCAATTTATCCTCCACAGGGGGGAGTGTAGCTATATTAAGTTTTAGAAGAGTAATAATATTAAGTTTTAGAGAATGATTCAATTTTTGTTTTTATTATATTTTTCATGTGTAACAACTAAGATTCTGAATTTCCTTATATATGTTTTTTTTTCTTTTTTAGAACTCTTATTGTTTGATTTGATTATTAGCAAAGCTATTTAAAGTTGTGTTAAGCTCAATTTTGTAGGAAATTTTCCTGGCTGATTACCAGCATCTACACATCAACACCTGAAAAGACTTCCATTCCACAACTACACCCAAAGGACATCCCAAGAATCATCTGAGAAAAGACTTCTAAAGACTTAAATGGACATATTCCTGTTTTCCTTTTACACATTGTATACACTTTTTATAATGTCCACTTACTAGAGGGGAGTGCCCCCTTTAGTTTTTCTGCTTGTGATGCCCACCTGCTAATAGGGGAGTGCCCCCTTTGGCTTGTGGGGTTCCTGACCACGACTTGGATGGTTGGATGCTGGTGTCTATTTAGATAGTTAAAGGAAGTTCCCGAGGTCAGGAACACTACAGGCCAACTCTTCCACAGCTACTCCCAGAACCTCCTGTGAAAAAGGAAAAAGTGCTGGCCACATACACTCAGTTCCAAGCTAATTGGCTGGTACCTTTGATTGACAGGACTCATGAGCAAACATCACTTTTTGATGCTGAACTGACCTTTGAAACCCACCCCAGAAAAGGTCACTTCCATATGCTAAAGTCGCATGGTTTCTTCTCATGGCCAGAGCTCACAATCTTCAAGCAGGGAGTGCCATTCCAATTCTCACAATACCCAAACAGTTCTGCGAGATAAGTAATATAAATATTATTGTTCACCATATTTTTAGACAATATTTTACATTGATATCAGTAAAACAGGAGGATTGGATAATGAGGAACAAGTATTATAAGCATTTTAAGTGGGTTCCACCTGATGACATCATTCAAGTGGACTTCAGAAAAAGCATAGGAACTTTGCAACTGTTTCATTACTGCTTAATATTTGGTGACTGACATGAATTTTGATTGGTTAATGAATTAGTGTATATTTGAAAGACATTGACCAGTAAATGGGAGAGTTTCTCTAACTTTGCATATCACTGTCTGGCTCTGACTGATTCTGTCTGTCTCTGGCTCTCTATCTTTTTGTGTCACTGTTGCTGTCTCTGAGTATCTGTCTCTATTCTGGTCATGAGCAATACTGTAATAATTGTAATATAGTCATAATAATAATAATCAGGGATGATATCTACCTTTCACAATCTGCCTTTATAATAATGTGTAGCTAGGTGGCACAGTGCTGGGCTTAAAATCAGGCTTCTGTAATTCAAATCTGGCCTCAAACACTTACTACCTATGTGACCCTGGGTAAGTCACTTAACCCTGTTTCCCTCAGTTTATCTGTGAAATTAGTTGGAAATGGATATCTTTGCCAAGAAAACTCCAAATGGGATCACAAAGAATCAAACACTACTTGAAATGACTCAACAACAACAAAAATGATACCAGCTAGCCTCTATATAATTTTTGGTTTGTAAAAACTTTATTAGTATTAACAATTTTTTCTGAGAAGCAGATTAGATTATTATCCCCATTTTACAGCTGAACAAAAAGGAAGAAGTTAAATTGACCTATCTATGTTCATGGAGCTAATAGATGTTTGAGGGTAGATTTGGACTCAGCTTTTCATGATTTAAGGTCCAGCACTTTGTCCACTGTACCACTTACTTGCTTGAGTGGGAAAGAGAAAGTGTAGCATAAGATATAGTGGTATTCTGCTTCTAGCAACTTATGTCCACATTAAGTCCATACATAGCCATGAGTGAAATGATAATACTGTTTCTTTAATTCTTTACATTTGTCCTTTCCTCTTTCTAGATGAATATATGTATATGTGCACACATGTACACATATGTATATATAATCCACATACATATATGTATTGTGGATATACATATATACACATGTATTTATGCATACATACGCATATATGTGCCAATAGATACACATATATGTACATAGAGATCGAGATGTATGTATATACATTTGTATAAGTATATACACAGATAGATGATAGAGAGATAGAGACATGGAGAGAGAGAGAGAGAGAGAGAGAGAGAGAGAGAGAGAGAGAGAGAGAGAGAGAGAGAGAGATGGAAGCAGAGTGAGATCTCAAAAGGCCCAGGAATGGGAATTCATTCATGCCAGAATTTGCTGCCAGATAAGCTCCAAGTGATGAGTGACCTGGGAAGATAGCCCAGTAGCAAATTAGAGTAACTTCATAATTTATACAGTATATTGTGTCTATGTATGTACAGATGTGTATGTATATTATATATATATAATTTTATAATTTATATGTGATATAATTGTTATATATATAATTTTATATTTTATAATTATATATATACTGAATTTTAATTTTTTTTAAATAATAAACATTTTTATTTATAACTTTGGCTTTGAGCTCCAAATTTTATCTCTCCTTCCCTCCCTGAATTTGTAAGCAATCAGATGTGGGTTATAATGTGCAATTATGTAAAACTGACAGATGATATTGAAGAGGACACTGCCCCTCTGGGTTATGTAGAATCGCTAGCACTTCATAGCAGGATATGGACCAATGGTCTAGAGATTCAACTTCTCAGTAAATGTAGAATTTGGTATATGTACCTTCAAAGCTGGATGAATATGTTGGAGTCAGTTTATACCTAGAATATAATAGGTGTTTATTGAATAAATGAATAAAAAATGTTAAATTTCAGTGTGAGCATTTACACCCTGAAAATCCACAAAACTATAAATCAAGACTTGATTATTTTGTTGATTTCTAGCCTTAATAGATGAAAAAATGTTAATAATGTAAATATGACACTTAAAAATGCATCATAGGTGCATTATTTTTCCCTTCAGAAAGCTATTTTGTAAACATTTATTAGCAGGCCCCAGGCTTATTCTATGCATGAGGAAACTGAACCTCTGAGAGGTAAGAAGATGCAACCAAAATGACCCAACTGAAGAAATCAGAAATCAGAATTGTACTATATCCTCTGATGCTATAAATCTTTCTATCATAACACAATTCCTGGAAATATTAGCTATGATAACCCTTAGAATTTCAAATACTGAAGTACTAATGTAATTCCAAAAATAACATAAAATCATTCTCAAAAATCATTCTTATAGTATTTTTCATGTCAATATTTTAAAATCAAATTTGTACAAATTCCATCGGTAAATGTTTTATCTTCCTTACTAGGATGTAAGCTCCTACAAGAAGGGTAAGACATCATTTATTTTTATGTCTCATAGCACCTAGCAGCATGTACCCACTAGAAAAGAATCTTAAACACATGCTGTATTAAAATATGAATAACATATAAACTGAGTTTGTTTCTATCTGACTCTACAACATACAATCAAAAAGTGAAAAATCATATAAATCAAACAGCCCTCTCATCTTTGATCTCCACCACCAAATGACCAGTTATGTAAGAGCTTAATATTTTGTAGTTGTGGTCAAGTTACACCTTGATGATAATTCCTTTTGAATTGAGTCTGAGAAAGCAAAGGAATATGTTCCAGCACTTATTCTGTAAATGCCCCTCAGCGTTACCTTCTATAAATGATTTGGTTGGAAGGCATTGTTTGTAACTCAAAGAGTATCCTTAGGATTTTTGAGTTTACAGTTCACAGTGTTTAAATTGCACCAAAAGCACCTTTTTTATGTCAACTGTCTCATTACAGTGTTTTTTTTTCCTATTTTACCATACTGTCTTATTATGTTTTAAGCAGCATTTTGTCTCTATAGTTCATTGGTTTTCCCTTGAATAACCTAACAAGAGTTCAGGGGTGTGCATCTCAATCTTCCTCACCCCCTCCCTTATTAAGTATAAATACAGCACTATAAAACCTCTGATAGACCTCAACTAAAGGGACAGGTTCAGGGATTTGCAGTCCAATATGAATATATAATACCGGTACTTTATTCTATGTGCTTTCCCACTCAAGTGTGCCCAGATAATTGACATGTTGACCTTCTGCTTAACAAGGAAATACTTAACTACAGTCCACATGTGGGACAGTTAATAGGTATATAGTCTGCAATTCTTTCAATTATTTTTTTGTGTGTGTGTGACTTTGTCCATTAATTAGGGAAGCTTAATTGCTATCAGATTATTCTGCTTACTGTGTATTGAAAGCAAAATCTCCTTAAATACAGGTTTGGAATTTTACCAACATCACAGCCTCAAAATGAATGTGTTAAATAAAGGGAATGGGGACCTAATTCTTTAGCTTTTGAATTTTGCTGTGCACAACTTTTCTGCAAATGATACAGCTAATAAATGACTGGTGCCAGATTTGAACTCAGAACTTTCTGATTGAAAGCCCAATAATCTGTTCACTTCACTACCTAGTTTCTCTGGGCAGTTAAACTAGACTAGATGCATGGTGAGTAATTGCAAAGCTAGGACAATATTCCAAGGAAAAATTGATGAAGATCTGATCTGAGATAGACATACTATGTTTCCGAGGTCATACTGAAAACAGTTCTACCTTTGACAAAATCTTTAGGAACCTTAAATCACCTCATCTGTAGCAGGCATAGAAGTAGGACTTAGGGTAGCATATATTAAACTATTTATCTTATTGTAAAATATCAGATAGACACCTGTCCCTTTCTAGATACAGAATTAGAGAATATAGTGCTAAAAGAGAACATTGTGAGAGAAAGCAATTATTAATAATCAATTTCTAGGAGAAACCCAGACATTCATTTTAGCTGCTGTCTCCCCCTCACCAGAAACCAGCCTGGGAAGAGCCTTCAGCTTTACAGAAAGGAATGCAGATTGATTCTTCTGATGAGCTAGGGGAAGAAGTACAAGTAGATGGTTAGAATTTGATCTCTAGACCACCCCACAAGACATGTTAATTAATGGAGCTGACCAATAAAAGATAAAATCCCCAAGCCCACTAGGGTTGCTCTCTTGGCTCTTCTTCTCTGGACTTTCTTTTACTCTCCACATGCCCTTTCCTCTTGGCTCAATATGCTGAATATGTACTTGTTTAGGTCTGTAAGCCTGTGACTAATGGAAAAGTCAGAGAGACACACATGGTCAATATTGTAATAATATTTAATATTAATTAATAATAAATGCTTACTGCCCAAACTGGTACAATAGCCATAATATATAGTTTTGTAATATTTTAGAAAACCTCCTCCAATAATATAAATAACACACTAGAGATTGTTTATTCCAACTGGCTCCCTTATTATATATAATAATTAAGATTCATAAAGGAAAAAAAAAACTTTCCTGAAATCTCAATGGTATTCCAATGTAGGTCTTCTAATTCCAAAGGCAGCTCACTTTCTATTACTAGAATTACTGGTAATATATAACGTTTCATATACTAATTTAACCAACAATGAAATTCAATTTCTTCCATCATATTTGCATTAAATCTACTTTTCCCTTTAAAAGTATATGACAAGGGGGCAGCTAGGAGGTGTAGTGGATAAAGCATTGTCCCTGGATTCAGGAGTACCTGAGTTCAAATCTGGCCTCAGACACTTGACAATTACTAGCTGTGTGACCCTGGGCAAGTCACTTAACTCCCATTGCCCAACAAAACCAAAAAAAAAGTATATGACAATTGGTTTTATTAGCATTCTCTCTACTTCCAGCCAACAAGAACATTAATGCATCACTATCAATGCATAAAGAAGTTTGTTTCATCTGACTGAAAAAGTTGTTAAAGTTTAATGTGGAATATCTTGCCTCATAAGTTTCCCTAAAGAGACATCAGAAACTGAATCTTGATTGAGTAGGAATCTAAAACCTCTTTTTGTAAAGCCTTTTCATCCTCCAGATGTGAATATTGAAATAAGCCCAGAGAGGTAAATCGACTTACACAAAATAGCACCATTTGTTAGTGAAGAGCCAAGGACTAGAAACTGGGTTTCTTGAATCCCAACACAATCTTCTTTATATTCTGTCACACTATCTTCTAAGGGTCAGTAAACAATATATTCTGTTTAGTCTTTATACCTTCTATAATTTATACCCCAAGTTTGGGAAGGGAGCAAGGATCTTGAGTCTCATATTCTAGGGTAATTTAATTAAATCACTGACTTGTTCCTCCCCACAGCAATAAGTTTTGCAAAGCAATGTTACTTAGTATGTCATAGTATACAACAATACACGCTAATTACTTTAAATTCATTGTTCACTGTATCATCCTGATTTTACTTGAAAGCTAAAAATAAAAATAATAAATGGGAAACTATTGCAATCAATAATATTGGATTGCTGTTGAAAAAAGTCAATGAATTTTCTTAACTTGTTACATTGAAATGTTGGAATTGTGAAAAGATTTTTGTATTTCAACAAAAAAAGACTCTATCCCACAGGACCTGTAAAAGTAATACATGAAAGGTTAGGACTTTACTGAATTCATGAGATCAGATGATGCAAATACTATGTAACCTACATAAAGTAAATGCAACTTTTTTTCCTTAATGAGTTAAAATCTGAGTTGATAAAAGGTATCACCTTTATTAAATGTCATTTTCTTGCTTTACATAAAGTCAACATGGCTGTATAAATGATTAGTCAGAGATTGAGGTTTCTTTTGTCAGAGGGCAGAATTTTAAGACTGCATTTCCATCAAATTTCACAATCTGCTGAGAACTGGTCTGAATTTCCTATGCTTTATACCTCTTCCTATACTGATATCATTGATATTCTGTTGATAGACTTCTACCTTATTTGTGGGACATCCTATTTTTCTTTATACTGTGATCTAATTAAAATAAAATTCTCCTGGTATTGTTTCTTTTGTATTAACAACATAATCAATATTTTAAAAATAGATTTTTTCCTAAAAATAATTTATCTGCATTAATAACTCCCTGCAAAAATGCAGTTTTCCATCTAGAAATTAGAAATTGTCTAATGTTCAATTGCATGATAATGAACTGTACTATTATTAATTAGCTTTATTCTCTGTTATAAACATTCTTAATTATGTCTACATGCAAAGCATTTCCAAACTGGTAGCACCTGTTATAACTTGTGTCCTATAAAAATATCCTTCAAGAACCTGAGGTCAAGAATTAGATGAGGACTTGGGATCTATGGAGAGGGGGAAAATGTAATATCAGTGACCCCTAAATAACTGAATAATACTGTCTATGGCCATAGTTTTGTAGCATTAGAAAGAACCTCAAAGGGTTTCTTATTCAATCCCATCGTTTTACAGTGAAACTAAGATTTAGGTAGGATAAATGATTTGCCCAAAGCCACATAGTGGGGATAAATTAAGTTAATCAATGAATCAATTCACCCCCACTTCAATTAACTAATAAAATGTCCTGGTGCCTTTATCAGTTGAAAATGCCTCTGTTAAATCAATAAAAGGTATTAAAATAACTTATGACCCATCATATACTTGGAGTCTCTTACACAATAACAAAATGGTCTGATACTAGAATTTGAGTGGTGGGACAGGTTACTTGAAAGATCAATTTCAGCCCTAAGAAGAAATTTCTTCTTAGAGCTTCTGCCTCCAACCCACACCCTGAAAAGAGGAAAAACTCTTTTGAACCTTGAAGGCTTAGCACAATGCCTGGAATACAGTAATTATTTAATAAATGCTGGTCAACTGAATTGTTGACTGAAAGGGTGGACGATTTTGACTTTTCAGTGTTCTAGCAGAGTTGCAGGAGCACTTATTATGCACCAGACACTGTTAAGCACTTTAGAATTACTATTTTCATTTGATCATCACAAAACCCATGAGATTTAGGTGCTATTATTCTCTCCATTTTATATGTGAGGAAACTGAAACAAAAAAGGGGTTAAGTGATTTGCCCAGGTACATTGAATTATTAAATATCTTAGGTCATTTGTCCCTGAAGTTGAGTTTTACCCTGGGCATGGCACTTAACCTCAATTGCTTCAAATATCCAGTGCCATCTTCAGTCATCTGGATTTATATCTTGTCACTGTACCCATATGGCCCTGGAGAAGAGAGTAAGGTTGGTGAATTTGTACTGCTATCCCTCACTTAAATGCAATCCATTGCAAGTCATGACATCACCCATGTCGTGGTCCTCTTCCAGAATGAAAAAAAAACAATAACAAGAGTTCTCTGTACAAAACAGGTACTCATTATATACTTAATGACTATTTAACCCCTTACCTCCCTCTTTCTTCTCTCTCTCTCTCTCTCTCTCTCTCTCTCTCTCTCTCTTTCTGTATTTATGTATATGTGCATATTTTTGTTTGTTAGTTGGTTTTTGTTGGTTGGTTGGTTTCAAGCTAGAGGATACCAGTGTATGTGGATATACACACATATATGCATGTATGCATACACACACATATATGCACTTATATGTGTGTGCATGCATGCATTTACTACATGTATCCATGTGTATGTTGGTTTCAATCTAAAGGATACCAGTATTTGTGTATGTATGTATGACGTATATAGGCATGTGTGTATATCTACATAAATCTCTATATTCCAGTATTATCTATCTTATATATAGTATGCATGTATGTAGAGAGAGATGTAGTTATAAATATTCCAGTATCCTCTAGCTTGAAACCAACCAAGCAACCAACCAAAACAAACAAACAAACAAAAACCCAAACAACCCAAACTATCCCTAGACATTTTGAAGGGATCCCCTATCCCTGGGTTCTTGATTGGGTCATATCTTTGGAAATTTTATTTCCTTTGTGGGTAGGGAGGTGGGTAGGGGAGTGGGGAGTTGAAACCTAACTCTCCAAGATGTAAACTGTGACTCCTGAACTTTTTGACTACAGCTGGGCTTTCTGTATTCAGATATTTGACACACTAGCAAAAGTAAATACAGTCTAATGAATAAAGATTCTCTTAGAGTTAGAATGGACTGCTAAAGCTTGGGTATAATGATTGATTACAGTTCCTGCTGGAGCACCACCCCTTGGGACTTTTTCAGTACAAGTGCCCATTACTCCTTGTAACAATGTTCTTTCCCTTGCATTCCCATCACCCTAACCCCCTGTTAGAACAAAATAAGTGATTTCTCCTCTTCAAAATTCTCTGTAATTCTCTTGGGGATAGTTTCTCATTTTCCCCTTTATTATAGTCATTTTTATACCTCACTTACTTTATCTTGACATTCTGGACAACCTATGAAAACAAAGTCCATGCCCTCTTCATTTTGTTTTTTTTTTCACATTAACAAGATAATTGTGTAATGCACATCATAAATGCTAAAATACGCATTTATTGAAAGAAAGAAGAGATAAATGAATGTTTCTTAATTCATCCCTACATTTGTACAGTTAATGAGTCAATACTTGTTAATATTGTAAACTCCAACATCTATTGCTCTGAGGAAGTATACTTCCTAATGAATATGAAACTTTGAAATCAGAATGATAATTACCCCCTCCAAGGGTAAAAGAGTTAAGAAGTCTCATAGTTTTGCCTAAAATAACTGGCTCCTGATTATACAGTAGAAGTAGAATCATTTTGAGTAAATCCTAACCAATTTGTGATTTTCTTTCAAATCTACTTATCTAAATTGCCTGTATGGGCTTATTTGTGATGCTGCTTTTTACATAATGTTGTTTTGAGGTTTTAGAAGATACTTAACATTGTACCTCAGGATCTAAAGAGAAGAAAACAATACAAAAATCAAGAAAATATAGCACATGAAACATTTTCTGAAGGAAACTGTTTTCTATACTGTATTTAGTGACATCTTTACAGGCTCCATTCCATAATTATAATCTTTACCTCTGTCATTTGAAGAATGCCCCAAAAACTCTTCAGAAAATTATTTTCTGTAATTTGTAGTCAGAGTTCTCTTACTTGGATTATGGGAACAGCTGAGAAATGATACCTTGAGACTTGACAGATGCTTCCAACCCAATAGAGAAATATAAAAATAGAACACCACAGAAATAAGCTACAATAATTAAAAATTGAAAACATGTGGTTGTTTAATGAGAAAATTTTCTTTAAACATTTCCCAGGCTTGTTAGTTATGCTTTAAAATCAGATGAATGAAACTCACCATCTCTAATTGAATAAGGAAACTGATTTGACCAAGCTCCCATACCATCTTTGGGGACAACATGGAGAGAAAAAGGACATATTACTTAGGGAGATATAAGAGTAGTTAAATGAGTATATGCAAATGGTATTCATCAAAGAATTTATGTGAATTTGTAAGAACATCCTAACAGAGTGCCTTAAGGAATCTGTCCATTTTCCTGGTATTTAGTGTTTTATTGGTGACTTAGATAAAAGCATAAATGAAATGTATTAGGGAATGGAGTCTAGCTTGAAAAATATCTCTCTCTAGTAGATAAAACACTAGACTAGATCAAATAAAATACCATATAATTTTTATAAATTCAAAGTTAAACAGTCACAATATTAATATTGCAAGTATGAGATAAGGAGAATGTTGCTAAACAAGAGATTTTCTGATTACAATAGGGGGATTTGAGTGGACTGCAAACTCGAGATGATCCATAATGTGACAAGACACACCAGAAAGCTAATGTTATTCTATGCTGCATAAGACAAGCAGTGTCTACATCAAGATATATGAGTGCTGCTATAATCTTCTCTGACCATACTACTTCTGGATACCACACTATATTTTAGGAAAGACACAGACAAGTAAGAATGCTTGCTGAAGAGCATAAAGAGATGGATGAGGAGATTGGGACATATGGTATAAATATTGATTATATAAACTGTGGATGTTCATCTTCAAGAAAATAATCTTAGTAGAGATATGAAAATTATTTTTTATGTACCTTAAAACCTTTCAAACAGGCATACACATATGCTTTCTCAATGTCTGAGAGAAGAGAAAGGGAAGCATTTAAAACTGAAAATAAAATTTTTAAAAATTGCAGAGAAGTAAATTTATGCTTGATATAATAAAAACATCACCTAACCATTAAAACTCTTCCAATGATGGATGTAGTAGGATCATATTCAACAGACGCCCTTAAGAGGAGGTTAAGTGATGTCTTAATGCAAATTGAGTAAAGTGAAGCCTTCTAAGGTACAGTAAAATAAAACTAGAAGCACAAGACAGGAAACAGAAAATTAAGCAAGCTGGTTATATTGAGAAAAAATATTCACAATAAAAATGATCAATCAGAGTTGATGGAGACCAGTCAGGTACACTGTCATTCAATGGAAGGAACACCAAAACCTCTAAAGTTTTCTTGGTTTATACAGAGTTCCCTGTGGGATCCAACAGGACCATGAATTTGGAAGAGGGAACACAGCACTGGATCTGGCAAAAGGATCACCATTTGTGACTAGTGTTAACTCATGTAGAGTGACTAAATGCTTGGAAAAGTGATGTCTACTTGATATTCAAATATCTAGCCTGCTGGAAAACACTTGACATCAATCATTGCTGGTCTGAATTTGAAAGGATAATTTGGGGGATTGGTTTTTCCTTGGGACAATTTACTTTGGAAGGTTGAGGGAGGCTACCCAGTTACTTACAAATAATTACTAGTTGAATATTATAGGAGAGATTTTTTTTTTCAGATACATAGTAGACTAGAGACTTCTTTTAACCTTCTCCTGATAATTGACTTACCTGGTTTGAAAAGGTGCATAACCAGGGGTGGAGCCAAGATGGACAAGGAAAGGCAGTTACTTCCCTGAGCTCTCCCCAAGACCCCTCCAAATACCTTCAAATAATTCCATAAGACGATTCCTGGAGCAGAAAAACCCACAAAAAAGACAGGGTGAAATAATTTTCTAGGCAAAGACAACTTAGAAGGTTGCCGGGAAAGATGTACTGTACCAGGGTGAGAGTGGAATGCAGACTAGAGGAGGAAGCTCAAGCACAGATCCAACCCCAGTGCAGACCCAACCCCAGTGAACCAGGAGCAGTCCTTGGGAACCTCTGAATCATCAGTGGAAGCAACTGCTTCTAGAACTCAGCCCATAGATGGTAAGGGGGTCCAAGAGTTGGCTAGAAGCAGATTACAGAGATAACATTGTTTGTACTGTTTTTTTTTTTTTTACCCTTACTCAGATCCAGGTCACAGCCTTGGGTGGAGGTTCCAGATGTTGTAAGAGCACAAGCACACCAGAGCCTGCAACCACAGTAAAGCAGGACTGTTCATAGTTGCAGGGCACAAAAGCAAGCCTGTGGTTGTTTGCAGACCAGAGCCCAGGCCAAGAGAGTGGTGAACAGACTTCTCCTTAAATTATATCACCTTGGAAGAACTAAGGACTTATAAACTGCTAGAAGTATCTCAGAAAACAGTTGCACAAAACCTCTGAAGCTCGTAACAGTGCACCCTCCATCCTGGAAGCAGTGCCCCACTTTAACAAAGAGTTAAAAGTCAAAAAATAGGCTGGGGAAATGAGAAAACAGAAAAAAAAATGATGAACATAGAAAGTTTCTTTGGTCACAAGGAAGATAAAAATATACTCCCAGAAAAAGATAACAAATTAAAAGCTCTTATATACAAAGCTTCCAGGAAAAATATGGATTGGTCTTATGCCATAGAAGCACCAAAAAAGACTTGGAAAATAAGGTAAGGGAAACAGAGGAAAAAATTGAAAGAGAAACAAGAGTGCTGCGAGAAATCATGAAAAAAAAAAGTGAACAGCTTGGTAAAGGAGACACCAAAAATATAGAAGAAAATAACACCTTAAAAAAAAAAGACTAAGCAAAATGTAAAAGAGGTACAAAAAGCCAAAAAGGAAAAGAATTCCTTGAATAGCCAAATTGACCAAATGGAAAAAGATGTACAAAAACTAAAATGATGAAAATAACTCCTTAAAAATTAGGATTGAGCAAATGGAAGGTAATATCTTTATGCAAAATCAAGAAAAAATAAAGCAAAACCAAAATGAAAAATAGAAGGGAATGTGAACTATTTCATTGCAAAAGCAACTAACTTGGAAAATAGATGCCGGAGAAAATATTTGAAAATTATTGGAGTACCTGAAAGCCATGATAAAAACAAACAAACAAACAAAAAGAAACTACACATCATCTTCCAAGAAATTGTCAGTAAAAAAAAAAAATGTCCTGCTTTTCTAGAATCAGAAGGAAAAATAGAAATGGAAAGAATTCACTGATCTCCTCCTGAAAGAGATCCCAAAATGAAAACTCTGAGGAATATTATAGCCAAATTCCAGAGCTTCCAGGGCAACGAAAATATATCAATTTAGGTAAACAATTCAAGTATTATGGAGCCACAGTCAGGATAACACAAGATTAGGCAGCCTCTACAATAAAAGACTAGAGGGCTTCAAATATGATATTCTGGAGAGCAAATGAACTGGGATTACAACCAATAATCACCTACCCAGCAAAATTGTGTATAAATAACCCTTCAGGGGAAAAATGGGAATTCAGTGAAAGAGAGGACTTTCATGCATTTTTGATGAAAAAACCTGACCTGAATAGAATATTTGACTTTCAAATGGAAAAAGAAATCATAAGGGATATTACAAGTTTAAATTGTTTACAACCCTACATGCAAAGATGATACTTGTAACTCATCAAAACTTTCTCATTATCAGGGCAGCTGGATGCAGTATATTTTGACAGAGGGCACAGGTGTGAGTTGCATATGAAGGAATGATATCTTTAAAAACTAAAATTAAGGGGTGAGAAAGGAATGCACTTGGAGAAAGGGAAAGGGAGAGTTGGAATGGGTTAAATCATGTCACATAGAAGAAGCAAGGGAAAGCTTATACACTGGAGGGGAAGATGAGGCAGGTGCAGGGGAGTGAGAGAACCTAACTCTCATCAAAATTGGCTCAACAGGGGAATAATATAGACACTCAATTGAGTACAGTAATTTATCTTACCCTGCAGGCAAAGAGGGGAAGGGGATAAAGGCTGTAGGTTATAAAAGGGAGGGCAGATTGGGGGATGGGGCAGTCAAAAGCAAAACACTTTTGAGGAGGGACATGGTAAAAAGAGATAGAAAATAGAATAAATGTTATGGGTAGGAATAGGATGGAGGGAAATAGAATTAGCAATAGTAACTGTGAAAAAAACCACACTTTGAAGCAAGTTTTTTTTTTCTGTCAGGCCTAATTTTCAAACACATAGATAACTGAGTCAAATTTGTTAAAATAAAAGTAATTTCCCCATTGATAAATGATAAAAATATATGAAGAGTTTTCTGATGAAATAATCAAAGCTACCTATAGACATACAAAAAATGTTCTAACTCATAATTGATTGGACAGATGCAGGTCAAAACAATTCTAGGGTACTACGGTATACTTATTGGATTGGATAATAGGGCAGCAAAGGATAATGATAATGTTGTAGGGGATATTGGGAAAATGAGACATTAATGCACTCTTGGTGAATTTGTAAATGGATTCAAACATTCTGTAAAGCAATTTGGAACTATGTCCAAAAGGCTATAAAACAATGCATACTTTTTGATCTTGTAAGAACACGACTGGTTCAGTATCCAAAAAGAGATAAAAAAACAAAAAGTTGAATTCAAAATTAATTAGATGTCCATCAATTGGGGAATGGCTGAACAAATTATGAGACAAAATTATTATATAAATGGATGAGCTGGATGATATCAGAAAAGCTTGGAAAGACATGAGCTGATTCAAAGTAAAATGTATTATATACAAAGTAATAGCAATATTGTAAGTTGATCTACTATGAATGACTAAGAGATTTTTAGCAATACAATGATACAAGACAGTTCTGAGGGACTTATGAAAATTGTGACCCATCTTTAGAGAAAGAACTGATGGTGTCTGAATACAGATTGAAGTATATTTTTTTAGTTCTTTTTTCTTAATTTTTTTTTCTGTTTTCTTTCACAACCTGAATAAGTAGAAATGGTTTGCATGACTACACCTGCATAACTTATATTGAATATTTTGCATTCCTAAGGGGATGTGGGGAGGGAGGCAGAAGATAATTTGGAACACAAAGTTTTAAAAATAGATGTTAAAATTGTTTTTACATATAATTGTAGAATAATAAATAAAATTCAAAATAAATGGGTAAAAAGGTGATTGATCTTAAATTTAATTCTCTTCTTTCCTTAAGTAAAGATTCTCTTTTCTTCTATATATTCATATTAATTAGCTAATTGTATTAGATGATTTAGGCTATGCCTTTAATTAATTCATGTTTTAACATTTAAGCATATAATATCATTTTAGAAGTAGAATAAATACCTGACATTTCCAACTAATTATTTAATCATAACAGCAACAAATATTGAATTAGATCTCTTCTATACAAAAGGTTCTATTATTTAAACAATTTTTAAAAGGTTTGTGTTTAGTTTCTTCATTTACTGTCTGGCTACCTACTGATTTTTGGAGCATAGAATGAAGAATAAGGATGGTGTTAGGAAATGAAAATTTTTTTAAAAAATGTGCAAGGAAGGCTAAATAATAAGATGATAAATCCTGTGTGAGATGGAAGCAACTATTACTGAACAAGCATTTCTTATGCACATACTATATGTCAGATACTGTAATAAACTATGGGGGTACAAAAAAAAGGAAAATAACATAGCATATAAATGGGAACTGGATTTGTAAGCAGAGGCTTTCAGTTCAAATCCTAGTTCTGTCATTTACTACTTGTGTGATTTGGAATAAAGTACCTAACCCTTTTGGTCATCCATATCATTTGTCAAATGACTCCTCAGGACCTTTCCCACTCTAAATTTATACTAAGATATATGGTACCTGATATATAATCTTGTTTCAATACATTTAAAAATATATAATTTCATTAGTGTTTTTGTTAATATTACTGATGCAGGTTTTTTAACTACTTCAACACTCAGAAGGCTTTCTGGCTGAGGCAGCTAGGTAGTAAAATGGATAGAGTATTGTGCCTGTAGTTGGGAAGAACTGAGATCAAAATTAACCATAGAGATTAAGTAGCTGTGTGATCTTGTTGAATCAGTTCACCTTTTCCTTGGTTTCCTCAACCGCAACCTGGGTAAGATAACTCTTAACTCCCTGGGTTATTGTGAGGTTCAAATGGTATAATGTTTGTAAAGTGTTTGGAATATAGTAGGCAGTATTTATCAACATCATCATCATCATCATTAATTGTTATTGTTATTGCCTCCCTTCTGATGAGCAGTCTGTTAGAATTTAGCTAACAGTTTCTTTTGAAAACACAAACATAATGTAAGTACTATACTTGATGTTTTTATTATGTGGTACAACCTGAAAAATAATTTACTCCATAAGAAATGCTTTTGAGTGCCCAAGTTGACCTCCACAATATGATACAGAATAAGCGAAGTATGTTGGCAAAAGATTACAAGAGTCATTTCAATGAAATTGATCATTAACAGGTGCATATTTGCACAAAATATTTTATTGTATACTAGATTAGAAAACTAAAATGTTGTTTGCCCTCAGAATTTAAATTCTACTAAAGAAATTTAGCTTGTACAGAAAAGTAGATTTTACATAATTTTGAGAGAAATTATAAGTAATGATGGATTGGAGGAAAAAAAAAAACAATTTTTATGTAAGAGGAAGCCCCCAAGCTGAAATAATAATAATGATGGTGGTGGTGGTTATAATGATGATATGAATGATGATTGCTAAAAGGCCAAGTTATGGAAACAGAGAGGGTAGATTCAAAGTAGTCAGAGTTTGGAGGCTGGGAGAATGATGGTCCCTTTAACACAAATAGAGAAGTCAAGAAAAGCATTTACTACAGGAAAAAAAAAACATATTCAGCTTTAAACATGTTTAGTTTGAGGTGACAGTAGGACATTCATATTGATTATGGGAAAAGAACTTAAAGTAATACATAAAAACAAATTTAAACAGAAAAATTAGGAATTGAACTATTTTTTTCTGACAAGATATTGAAAAGGGAATGATTTTTAAAAAATATTTTGAAAAGCCTTTAAGACATAGCATAAAAATAGCAGGACAATTGTGGGCTGTGTTGACCACCCTCTAAATGTGTCAGTGATGTGATTTAAAAAAAAAAGAAAAGAAAGGAAAAAATGGGGGGAAAGCACTTTGGAACTAGTTTTGTGACTATACAACTCTTTCATTTACAATAACAATAGATCACACACATACAACAAATATAGGCTGAATTTTGATAACAGAGTTACAAAAGGGAGAGTGAATTTATGTGCTACTATTTTGTAATGTGACAAAAGAGTAAACAATTTTATTTTTTTCAGTAACTTGCCATTGGCATTTCTATAATAGTGCTTCATCTGACCTGTATAAAAAGTCATTATAATGTTAGAATTGCCAGATCTAAAAGAATAAATAAACCTCCCATTCTTAATAGGAGGGTAATATTGAACAAGCAATCATTGAACTCCCCAAGAAAAAATCTCCAGGGCCAGACGGGTTTATCAGTGAATTCTACCAAACATTTAAAGAACAATTAATTTCAACAATATACCAATTATTTGGAAAAATAGGTGAAGAATGAGTTCTACCAAATTTCTTTTAAGACACAAATGTGGTGTTGATACCTAAACCAGGCCAAACCAAAACAGAGAAAGAAAAGTATAGACCAATTTCCCTAATGACTATAGTTGCAAATAAAATCTTAAATAAAATATTAGCAAGGAGATTACAACAATTCATCTCCAGGATAATACATATGTCCAGGCAGGTTTCATACCAGGAATGCAGGGTTAGGTCAACATTAGGAAAACCATCAACATAATCAACCACATCAAAAAGAACACTAACCCAAATCATATGATTATCACAATAAATGCATAGAAAGCTCTTGACAAAATACAGCACTCATTCCTATTAAAAACACTAGAGAGCATAGAATAAGTGGAGTTTTCCTTAAAATGATAAGCAACATCTACCTACAACCATCAGCAAACAACATTCCCAATAAGATCAGGGGTGAAACAGGGATGTCCATTATCCCCTCTATTATTCAATATTGTACTAGAAATGTTAGCTTTAGAAATAAGAGAAGAAAAAAGGAATTAAAGGAACTAGAATAGGCAGGGAGGAAACAAAACAATCACTCTTTGTAGATGATATGATGGTATACTTAGATAATCCTAGATAATCCACTTGAAATAAAACTACTTGAAACAATTAACAACTTTAGGAAAATTGTAGGATATAAAATAAGCCCACATAAACCATCAGCAATTCTATACATGACCAACAGAGCTCAGCAGCAAGAGATATAGAAATTCCATTTAAAGTACTTTTGGGGCGGCTAGGTAGTGCTGTAGATAGAGCACCGGCCCTGGATTCAGAAGGACCCGAGGTCAAATCCGACCTCAGACACATAACACTTTCTAGCTGTGTGGCCCTGGGCAAGTCACTTAACCCCAATTGCCTCACTTTAAAAAGAAAAAAAGAAAAGAAAAGAAATGAATCCTTGCTAGGCTGCAGACTGATTTAGAAAACCACAAATTAACATTGTCTATATTCATCATTAAGATAATTTTAGTCAATATAAAATATTTGGGAGTCAACCTGCCTAAACAAACCCGGGAAATCTTTGAACACAATTACATAACACTTTTCACACAAATCAAGTCAGATCTAAATAATTGAAAAAATTTCAATTGCTCATGGATGGGCTGAGATAATATAATAAAAATGACAATTCTACCTAAATTAATTTTTAATTAACAGTGCTGTACCAAGCAGACTACCTACAAATTATTTTTTGCAGATATAAAAAAATTAAAAATTCATCTGAAAGGACAAAAGGTAAAAAAAATACCATGGTAACAAATAAAAAAAAAATGCACAGGAAGGTGGGCTAACCATACCAAATCTGAAACCATGCTATAAAGCTGTTGTCATCAAAACTATTTGGTACTGGCTAAGAAATAGTGTTGTGGGTCAATGGAATAGTTTAAGAGAGGAGACACAGTAATAAATGACTATAGTAATGTACTGTTTCATAAATGCAAAGATTCCATCTTCTCAGAAAGGAGCTCAGTATTTGACAAAACTGCTGGAAATCTGGAAGATAGTATCACAGAAACTAGGCATAGACCAACATCTTACACTGTATAATAAAATAAGGTCAAAATGGGTACATGGTTTAGACATAAAGGGTGATACTATAGGTAAATTAGGAGAGAAAGTAATAGTTTACCTCTCAGATATATGGAGAGGAGAACAATTTATGATCAAACAAGAGACAGAAAATATGAAATGCAAAATGGATGATTTTGATAACATTAAATTAAAAAGTTTTTGTAAAAACAGAAGCAATGCAGCCAAAATTAGAAGGGCAGCAGAAACCTAGGTAATAATTTTTACAGGCAGTTGTTTTTTCTCATAAAGGCCTCATTTCTAAAATACATAGGGAGCTAAATCAAATTTATAAGAATCTAATCTTTCCCCAATTGAGAAATGGTCAAAGGATTTTAATAGGCAATTTTCAGATGAAGAAGTCAAAGCTGTCTATTGCCACATGAAAAATGCTGTAAACCACTATTGATTAGAGAAATGAAAATTAAAACAACTCTGAGGTACCACCTGATACCTATGAGATTGGCTAATATGACAAAAAAAGAAAATAATAAATGTTGGAGAAGCAGTGGAAAAATTGGAACACTAATTCTTTGTTGGTGGTTGTGAACTGATGCAACAGTTCTGGAGAGCGATTTGAAACTATGCCCAAAGGGCTAGGGGACTGTGCATACCATTTGACCCAGTACTACCAGTACTTGGTCTGTATGCCAAAGAGGTCATAAAGAAGGGAAGAGGACCCACATGTACAAAAATAATTGTAGCAGCTCTCTTTGTGGTGGCAAAGAATTGGAAACTGAGTGAATGGCCATCAATTGGGGAATGGTCGAACAAGGTGTGGTATATGAATGTAATGGAATACTATTGTGCTGTTAGAAATGATGAGCAGGTAGATTTCAGAAAAACCTCGACATACTTAAGTATATTGATGCTGAGTTAAGTGAGAACAAGGAGAACATTGTACACAATAACAGCAACATTGTGTGATGATGCACTGCAATAGACTTAACTCTTCTCACCAATACAATGGTGCAAGACAATTCCAAAGAACTCATGATAGAAAGTATTCTCCACATCCAGAAAAAAAAACGAACTGTGGTTTTTGAATGCAGAATGAACCATACTGTTTCTACTTTAGTTTTAGTTTTTTTGTTTTTTTTCTTTTGTTCTGATTCTTCTTTCTCAACATGACTAATACAGAAATATGTTTAATGTGATTGTAAATATGTAACCTATATCAGATTGTTTTCTGTCTTGGGGTGTTGGAAAGGAAAGGAGGGAAGGAGAAAAATTTGGAATTAAAATCTTATGAAAACAAATGTTGAAAACTATCTTTACATGTAACTGGAAAATAATAAAATACTTTTATGATAAAAAACAAAATAAAATAAAAAAGAGAATTAACTGGAACACAGAGAGCACAAATGACTTTCTAGATTCACACAACCACTATGTGTCAAAGACAAATTGATCCCAAATCTTTCTAACTTTAAGGCCAGATCAATGTTGCCTCAATACATAGGCTGAAAGCTTCCCCAAAATTCATTTCATTCCAATCTTAGATTCTTTTAAATTTGCCCATAATTTATGGTTTCGTTTGATCTGAGATTCTTTGCCCTATCTCACTGCTTTTAGCATTAACATCAGAACGGAGACAAAAAAATTCCCTTTCCATCTTCTCTATGTTTTGTTTTTATTTGTAAAATGGAAATAATTATGCTTGCTCTACTTACTGCTTAGTAAAAAAGAGACAAGTTTCAGAGAAAGAGGGTTATAACATCAGAGATTTAGAACTAGAAGGGATCTTAAGAGTCATCCAATCCAAGCCCATTATTTTATGTGATCTAAGGTCACAAAAGCACAAGTGAATAGCTCAAGATCACACAGTCTGCGAGAAAAGGCGGTTTTGAAAACACATCATTTGACTTCAAATCCAGGACTCTTTCATACACCATAGTGAAATATGTTGTGTGACCTTCACTGCAGCCTATTCTGTTTGACCTTATTGTTTTCCTACTCTCTTCCATTATTTTTCAGTAGCATGTGAATAAGTAGAGGAGCAAAGTTTGAGGGAAGGGAGTCATGATTAAAAAGTAATCCTTTCCCCTCAGTACCAGATTTTTAACTATAATTTTATCTGAACAGCTAGGTAGAGAGAGAAGCTGAGGAAGATTGACACTGGGAAATGGACACTGGTCCATTTCAGCTAGGGAATATATGTCATTTGCCTAAGTGTACTGAGATAAATGTAGTCAGTTAACACGTTCTATTTCTAAGCTCTCAGTGATTCATTACTAGTAACTGTAAAATGTATTCTGTCTATTCCATAAATTCTTTTTCAAGGATGCCTGGAGGCAGACACTGATTCAGCAACAGGAACTTGAAGAATATGTGGCATTTACCAAATAGAGAAATGGTGTGAAGGTATGAATAAGCAATGTTCAGAAGAAGAAATGCCAGCCATCAACAACCACTTGAAAAAAATTACAATGTGTTGATAATAAGAAAAATGCAAATTAAAATAACTTCAAAGCTCCACCTAGAGGCACATATTACAGAAGTGAAAAGGGAAATTATTGGAAAGAAACTGGAAGAACAAGAAGTATACCAATATAATCTTTTTTGTTTTGTTTTGTTTTGTTTTTTTTAGTGAGGCAATTGGGGTTAAGTGACACAGCTAGTAAGTGTTAAGTGTCTGCAGCTGGATTTGAACTCAGGTACTCCTGACTCCAGGGCCAGTGCTCTATCCACTGTTCCACCTAGCTGCCTGGTCCAATATACTCTTGGTGAAACTGTCAGAGACCAGCCATTATGGAAAGAAATTTGAAACTATCTGCAGGAAAAACAATTACTAATATTTGAAAATCCTGATGCTACTAATGCAATAAATCCATTAACATGTATTAAGTTCCTACAATGTGACAGACATTGTGCTAAGTGCTAGATATATAATTAATTCAAAAGGAAGACAGCTCATCGATAAAGGAGCTTGAAATCTAATAGAGATGGAGGAGAAACAACACATAAAACAAGGAAGGAGAATGGACTAACTCAATGGGGGCATCTTGTTACATGGAGTTGAAATCAGGAAGAAAATCAGTTGCAAAATAAGAGTACTATAAGTCTTCAATTCATTGGAGTCAGATTTTTTTTTAATTTTATTACAACTAATTAGAAATAAAATTAAAATGATATAGCTGTAAAATGCATAATTGATAACAGATCCCAGAGGGGAAACATCCAATGATATCTTAAGCTTGATGCATACCTATATACTAGGTATGTAGCACAGACAGAATAAAGACCAAAAAAGAGATACAGAATATGTATAAAATTATTTGTAACATTACATTTTTGATGCAAAGAACTAGAAAAAAATGGATGTACATAAATTTTTGAATACTTAAATTTTTTGATAAATTATTTTAATGGAATTCTATTGTGTTTTAAGAAAGAATAGGGGCACCTAGGTGGTGAAGAGGATAAAGCACTGGCCTTGGATTCAGGAGGACCTAAATTAAAATCTGGCTTCAGACACTTGACACTTGTTAGCTGTGTGATCCTGGACAAGGCACTCAACCCCCTTTGCCATGCAAAAAAAAAATAAAAAATTAAGATGACAAAAAGACAGATTCAGAGAAATATGGAAGACTTTTGCAATATAGAATTAAGTGAGCAGAACTAGAATAATTTATACAAAGGTTATAGTGATAGAAAGGAAAATAAAAGACTTAAGAACTCTGATTAATGCAAAGCATATAACAGTTTACAAAGACTGATAATAAATGTTTCTCATTTTTTGGCAGATTATGATAAATTAGAGGTAAAGAGCAGTTCATTCGTATTCTGAAGTGCCCATTGTGTGGATCACTTTTTTGATTATATTTATTTTTAATAAGGTGTGATAGAGACTTCTACTTGAACTCATGAATTGTTGGGGTTTGGAGTATGTATATAACAATTTTATTATAAGAAAAAAGAAACAAATATTGCTGAGACATTATATAATCCAGAGAATACACAGAAGGCAGTTCACAAGGAGACATAGACAAGTCAATGCATGTTCTTATGATTATGTTAAATTAAAAATACACGCAAAACAAGTTCTATATAGATAACAGCTGAACTTTTAAAAATTGAATAGAATTTTATTTTCCAAAATATATGTAAAAATAAATTTTGATATCAATTGTTTAAAACTTTGTGTTCCAACTTCTCTTCCTCCCTCCCTTCCCACCCCCCAACCAAAAGAACTCAAGCAATTCAAAATAAGTCATACATGAGTAGTCATGGAAAACATTTCCACATTAGCTAGGCTGTGAGAGAAAACAGTAAAGAAAACAAAACTTTGTATTAAGGAATTGTCAAAGAGGAAAAAAAAATAAACAAAAATGGGTTTCCATCTGTTTTCAGATACTATCAGTTCTTTCTCTGTAGATGGGTTGTAATTTTCATAAGTCCTTCAGGGTTATATTGGATCATTGCCTTGCTGAAAATAACCACATCCTTCCCAGCAGATCATCTTACACTATTGTTGTTATTTTGTATAGAGTACATTTCGCTCTGCTTCAGTTCATGTGGGTCTCTCCAGGTTTTTGTGATAGTATTCTGTTTATCATACTCTCTATATAGTACCTTAAACTTGACATAGAATTTTCTTCATAATAGCCCAGTAAAGTAGGTACCATACTTTTTGCCATTATAATCAATCATCATAACTATTCCCTCCATCCTATTTCCTTCCCATAACATTTACTCTATTTTCTATCTTCTTTTAACCTATTCCTCCTCAAAAGTGTTTTACTTCTGACTGTTCCCTCTCCCTCTCTGCACTCTCCTTTTTTTTCACCTTTCCTTCCTTATCCTCTTCCCCTCCTACTTTCCTGTAGTGTTAAAAACATTATTCCTCCCAATTGGGTGTGAATGTTATTCCCTCCTTGAGCCCACTCTGATGAGATTAAGGTCTTTTTAAATTCTGTGTTCTCAATTTTTCTTCCTCCTTTCTTCCTCAACCCTCCCTATGAAATCAAGCAATTCAATATGTCATACTTGTGCAGTAATGCAGAACATCTTTACCTTCCTTGAAAGTGTTTTCCTTTATACTGCTCTCTCCTTCAATCTGCCCTTCCCTCCTTCCCCTCTCCCACCCCACTTATCTTTCTCCCCTCTCTCAGGGCATAAATATATTACTATACCTACTTGAGTATGTATGTTATTCCCTCTTTCAGCCAATTCTGATGATATTAAGGTTCACTCACTCCCAAACTCCTTCCCCTTCCTCCCCTCCCCTCCATAAGCATTTTTCTTGTTTCCTTCATGTGAACTACCTCTCCCCAGACCATCTCTCCCCTTTTCCCTCCCCCAGTCCATTCCTCCTACACCTCAACCCTTTTTAAAGATGTCTTCATGGGTTAGCTAGGTGACACAGTGGACAAAGCACTAGCCCTGGACCCAGGAGGCGCAGTGCCCAAATCTGGCTCCCGACATTAGACACCCTACCCTGTCTGCCCCAAAAAGAGCAGAACATAAATGCTTTAAAGACATCATCCATATTTAGTTCAGACCTGTGTCTTCTGTGAATTCCTTACTGAGATAGTTCTTATGAGTTCGAAGCATTATCTTCCCAACAGCTGAACTCTTTATATGCAATATTTCTGTTCTTTATTAAAATGCTCATATTTGTTAAATGTACAATATAATAATTTTATTTTATTTCAAGTGTGTAGTTTCCTGATTGGGTGCTTTATTTTCCTTTCTGGTGGTAAGTTATGTTTCTCTATACATGCATTTATTTTAATGCTTTTTCTACAAATTTTCAATAAAGAAAGATTTGGGATTTTATTCATTTTATCATGTCATTTAAAAACAATAATCTTAAACTGGAAAAAAAGGACAACTATTAAAAACAAAGGAGACAGCTAGGTGATTCAATGGATAGTGTGCTAAGCCTGGAGTCAGGAAGACCTGAGTTTAAAACTGACCTCAGACACTTATGAGCTGTGTGAACCAGGCTAAGTCACTTAACCTCTATTTTCATTGAACCACTGGAATGGAAATGGAAAACCATCCATGTAACATTTACTAAGAAAACCTCATAGACAGTATAAGTGATCCATGGGGTCACAAAGAATCAGATATGACTTAAAACAAAATGACAAGGTAACAAAGCTCTGTAACAAGTCCTATTTAATTTTTCCCCTTAATGTCTTTCCAATAAACAAGAAGTGTTGATCTCTGGTGCTGCAGCTGCTACAGTTTCCTTATCTGGAGAAAGTAGATTCCCCTAATTCTACTTACTCGCATACATATCAATAAACTTAGTTTACCTGAGACATTTTTACCTTACACCTAAGAGTAAATAAAATTAGCCTCAGATAAATACATACATTAATGACAATTATGTAAGTATTATTCTAACAGATTGATAATCTAATTATTCCCTGGTCTAACTCAGTGTTGACAATCCCCTTTAAGGAGCAATTAGGCTCAATCATCCAGAATGATCTGTAGCTATAAAAGAGAGCAGTGAATATATTTTTAACATTTCTTTTTGAGTATATATCCATTTCTAAGGCTAAAAATGATTGAATTCAACTTTATTCGATGTCACACCTAGCTCTTGTTCTAGATTGAGGTTTTTTTCTTTTCAACTTTATAGTATCATTGGACTTGTTCCTTCTTTTCATAAACTTCTAAAAATTATTCTTTCTTCCTAATAATTATTTTTCAACCTTTTACAATAACATATTTTAGACTTTCTTTTATCCTAATGAAACACCTGATGTCTCTAATGTAAAAAATGCCAAAGATATAATATTAACAAGTTATTTAACTTTAACATGGGAATCAGAGCTGATAAAAAAGTAATAAACTGTTTTTCACAATCCATAAACTCACTATTTCTTATTTATTGAATGTTATTTCTCTCAACTCTCCAACTTGAAAGCCGTTCCAGTAGCTCAAAGTTAACTCTCATTTGTCTAAATTGCCATTTTGCTTAAATTAACAGAATGATCACTTAACATGATGAATACTTGACTATGAATAAAGAACTATTGCTCTGAATTACAAAGAAAATTATTGGATCACAATACCAGTTCTCTTTTCTTTTTTTTTAATTTTATTTTTTCCAGTTACATGTAATGGTATTGTTCAACATTCATTTTCATAAAATTTAGAGTTCCACATTTTTCTCCCTCCCTCCCTCCCTTTCCTCCCCCCTCCACAAGACAGGAACCAGGTTATATATGTACAAGTGCTCTTTTTATCAATTCTTTCTATGGGTGTGGATAGTATGCTTCATCATTAGTCCCTTGGGATTGTCTTGGACCATTATATTGCTGAGAGTAGTTATGTCATTCACAATTGCTCATTGAAAAATACTGCTGTCACTATGCAAAATGTACTCCCAGTCCTGCTCACTTCACTATACATCACTTCATGAGTCATTCCAGGTTTTTCTGGAATCATCCTGTTTGTCATTTCCTATAGCACAACACCATTCCACTACAATCATATATCACAGCTTTTTCAGTCATTCCTCAGTTGATGGACATTCCCTTGATTCTCAATTCTTAGCCACCACAAAGAGTTGCTATAAATATTTTTTGTACAATTTTTCCCCCTTTTCTCATTTTCATGATTACTACTCTTAACTGTTTCCCTTCCATCCTATTCCCTTCCCCATGATATTTATTCTATTATCCATCTTCTTTCATCCTAGCCCTCTTCAAAAGGGATTTGCTTCTGTCTATCCCTTACCCCCCTCTGCCCTTCCTTCTTTTGACCCTCTTTCTCTTTATCCCATTCCCCTTCTATTTTCCTGCAGTGTCAGAGAGATTACTCCACCCAATTGAGTGTGTATGTTATTCCCTCCTTGAGCTAATTCTGAAGAGTGTTAGGCTCATTTACTGCCCAGATTAAATAGATTAATCCACCCAGTTGGGTTAAACTCTGATGAGTTTAAGGACTTTGAACCTTTTCTGATGAGTATAAAATTCATTTACTGCCCTGTTCCTCCCCCATTTCTTCCCCCACTCCATAAGCCCTTTGCTCTTTTGTTCCTCTAGTATTTCAATTCTGCCCTTCCCCCTACCCCAGTGCATTCCGCTCACCCCTCAATTTAACCCTAAAGATGTCATCATGGGGCAGCTAGGTGACAGTGGACCAAGCATGTACCTTGGACCCAGGTGGATCCCAGTCAAAACCTGGCCTCAAACATAATACAGTCACCCACTGCTTGACCCCAAGTATGTCTCCAAACTCCAATTTTTAAATTATTCTCTGGGGTCTTGTATTTGAAAGTTGAATTTGACATTCAATTCAAGTTTTTCATCACAAATACCTGAAAATCCTCTTTTTCATTAAAGTCGAATTTTTTAGTCTGAAAGATTATGCTCAGTTTTGCTGGGTAGGTGATTCTTGGTTGTAATCCCAATTCCTTTGCCCTCTGGAATATCATATCCCCATGCCCTGCAGTCCTTTAATGTAGAAGCTGCTAGATCTTGTGCAATCCTGACTGGGGCTCCACAGTACGTGAATTCTTTCTGATTGGCAGCTTGCAATATTTTCTCCTTGACCTGAGAGCTCTGGAATGTGGCTATAATATTCCTAAGAGTTTTTGCTTTGGGATGTCTTTCTGGAGGTGATTGGTAGAGTCTTTCAATTTCTATTTTACCTTCTGCTTCTAGAATATCAGGGCAATTTTCTCTGACAATTTCTTGGAAGACAATGTATAGGCTATTTCCTTCATCATGGTTTCATTTAGACCAATAATTTTCAAGTTATTTCTCCAGGACCTATTTGCCAAGTCAGCAGTTTTTCCAAGAAGATATTTCACTTTGCCCTCTATGTTTTATTCATTTTTATTTGCTTTATTGTATCTTGGTTTCTCATAAATTCACTAGCTTCCATTGGTTCAATCATAATTCTTAGGCAATTATTTTCATGAGAGAGCCTTTTCCATTTGGCCAATTTGACTTTTCCCACTGTTGACTATTTTCTTATGTCTTTCCTGCATCACCCTCATTTCTATTTCCAATTTCTCCTCTACCTCTCTAACGTTATCTTCAAAGTCCTTTTTGAGTGCCTCTATGGCCTGAGAACACTTCATATTTTTCTTGGAAACTTTAGATATAGGGGCCCTGACTTTAACATATACTTCTGAGGGTGCACCTTGATCTTCCATGTCACTGAAGAAACTTTGTATGGTCCTCACCTTTCTCTGTCTGCTCATCTTACCTTTTTTATTTGACTTTTAGCTCCTTAAAGTGGGGCACTGTCTCCAGGCTGCAGTATCCCATGCTTCAGAAGTCCCAGGTGGTATGATTTAAGGAACATCAGGTTCTTCACTCTCCTGGCCTGTTCCCTGGTCTATAGATGTCCCCAGACCAAATTCCTAATCAACCAGCTTTGTATGTTGTGGTTGTCAGCTGTGCTCCTCACCAACCTGGGCCACTGCTACTCAAGCCTATCTCTGGGTTCCCAGAAGGGGTGAAAAACTCAAATTCTTCCTCAGCACCAGTGGAGACCCCTGTAGCCTCCCCCCTACCAAGGGCTCAGCCCTCTAACCAGACTGTGAGCTTAGTTCCAGATGACACTGGTGCTTCAGCTGATTCAGAGGCTCTGGGGGTCTCTTTCTCTGGTGAGGCCTTCCTGGGACTGGTTCAGGGTGACTGTAGAGTTGGACTCCACTCCTATCTGAGCACAGAAGTTCCCTCTTTCTGACCTTCCAAGCCATTCTTGGTTAGAAGATGATTTCAGCACATTTTTTCTGTGGGTTTTACTGTTCCATACAAGACTCTTTTCAAGTCAATTCTCACAGGACCTCAATTTGCTCACTTGTTAAAATGAACATGAGAGAAATCCTGCTGAAGTTAAGAAAATTAGGAACTGCCCTGAGATTTAAGAAAGTTGGATTCGAGTAATATGTCTCAAACAGAGGTATGGTGGAGCCAGCTCCTAGTAACACAAGAAATAAAATTGTTGAATTTGCCATGTAAATACTTACATCTTGGTGTTCAGCAGATGCTAAAAATAAGGACTGGATTTGTTATTTTGTTGATTATCTATACTTCAGAGATGGAAAATATATTAATAATGCAAATTATACTTAAAAGTGTGTCATGCATCCCTGAAAATCAGTGGTTAAAACATTTACTAGCATATTTCTCTCTTTCCATCCTATATTAGATGCATGTTCATAGTGAAGTCATTTCAATTCTCCATGCATTCAGGGTAATTTGAGGCTATAAATTATAGAGCAGGGATTGTTATCTTCTAAAAATATCATTCTAATAAGTGTATTCACCCTTTTTCAGAATAATGTTTTAAAATTCATAAAATAAAGTGTTATAAAGAAAGGAATTATATAGAAAGTTATCTAAATATATTTATGCATGTCTATCTGTATTTATACAAATATATGTGTGAGTATGTATATATATACCTATGCATGTTCAAAGAGAGAGGGAGACAGAAGATTAGAAAGAAGGGAGGAAAAGAGAAGAGAAAGGAAGAAAAAATATGAGAGGACATAAGACAAGAGGCAAGTAGAAAAGAAGAGCAGATAGGCAGTCATATACTGAAATAACAACTCAACCTAAAATCAAGATGAATGTTAAATCTGAAACCAAAATTTTTGTCCAGTTTCATTAAGATGTGGCTTTAAAAATGCTGGGGGGAGAATTCTCCACCAATAATGATAAATGAGGCATATATGAAGATCAGGGTTTATTACTATATCTGGAGCAGGAATGGCAGAATTGATGTTCCATGATATCAATGAGGTTCATATTAAAGGGATTAAAATTCTTTTTAATTCTTTTAATCAAGGTACATATTTTTGAAGTTGCTAAGATGTATTTCTCTCATTGGTCACAAAATTATTTGTTCTTGTGTGTGTGTCTGTGTGTGTATGTGTATTACCAAAAGAAGAGTTTTTAGAGGCCATATCATTGTGTGTCTTTCATATTATCCTCTACAGGTTTTAAAAAGTAGCAATAAGGGGCAGCTAGGTGGCACAGTGGAAAAGCACCAGTCCTGGATTCAGGAGGATCTGAGTTCAAATTTGACCTCAAATACTTGATATATACTAGCTTTGTGACCCTGGGTAAGTCACTTAACCCTCCTTGACCAGCAAAAAAAAAAAAGGGGGAGAATACAAAAGGAATTTACACACACACACACACACACAAAAAACAAAAACATCAAGTAACTCACATTCTTTGCAAATATTTATGTTTTATTAGATTGATAGATAGATGGATATGGATGTGGATTTGGAAATGGGTATGGATATGGATGTAGATTATTTAAATAAATGCATTAAAGCCTTCTTTTAGTGTAAAATAATGAATTTGAATTGACTTCCTTGGTATGTAGACATATACATAAAACTGAAAAATAGGGGGGAAATACCATATTAAGAGCCCTAATGGAAATCCTTTTTTCTCCCTCAAATAGTCAAATAACTGAAAAATCTTACCTATTTGTCCTGGTGAAGTGATAAATTTATTAGGATCACCATGAGCATACATGTATAGACAGAGTTATTGCATTGTTTGAAATATGTTTTTTTCTAATAAATTGTGCTTTTCATGATATCCCTAAGTCTCCCCTACCTCCAGTTTCTTCTTCTGTTTACAGAAATAGTGATGGTACAGATGGCTGTTTATTACCAATATATTCATGTATGAATGTGTATATATGTACATATGTGCATGTGTAGGTATATATTCACAATTTCCAGCAGTTCACACAGCATAAGCTTCATAGTTTCACCATCAATTTACACATGTATTCTTATGTAGTCAAGGGGCACAACTGCATATAAGACATATGGCAATCTTCCCTCTATTATTCCCTTGAGAAGGGGTACAATACAAACCATCTTTCTACTTCCTATTTAACCTTCAAAAGTCTTCCTTCCACATGGCGAAAATTGCTTGAATTTCAAGTCATGCATATAATATTGGTCTTAACATAATAAAGAAGGCAATGTAGTTGAGCTGCAGGTATTGGAACAGAAAAGATATCAGAAGAGTGCCTTAGGTCATGATCATCCTCTATTTTAAATTAACAAGCATCAATGAAACAATTTTATCCAGTATCTAAAACTAGACCATATCAGTACAAATGAAGCATAATTAAATATGAAGAGAGAATTTGAGCTACAAAACAGGAACACTTAAGAGTTTTCTGCCTGTGTGTTTGAATGCTTTGCTTGTGCATTGCTAATACTATTTGTATTTCCATAGAATGTCTAATATGACTACTGCCATATTGTCAAATTATCCTGATCGATAAATACCATTGATATCAGTAAAGATCCTGTCCTTGATGAAGGGACCTCAGAGCAATTTTTTAATTCAAACCCTATCCAAAGCAGGTGTTCTATATACCAAACAAACCTTTACTTGAAAAACCTCCTTTGATGAAGCAATCCATTCAACTTCTTATTGTTCAGTCATTTTAGTCATATCTGACTTACCTGATTTAGGGATTTCTTGGCAAAGATATTGGAGTGGTTTGCTATTTCCTTTACCAGTTAATTTTACAAACAAAGAAAATGAGGCAAGCAGATTTAAATAATTTGTCCAAATTCATGCAGTTAATAAGTTTCTGTGACTCAGGTCTTCCTGACTTCCAGCTTGACATTCAATCTATCCACTGTGCTATATAGCTTTCCAATTTTTGAGAAGCTCTGTTAGAACATTTTTTTCTCTTTTTTTCCCCTTCCCTTGACCATAAATCTCTATTCAAATCGATCTTACTGTAATTCTGCCTTGTAAGGCCAAAAGAAATCTAATCCATCTTTTGCATAAGATACTTTCAAATATTAGATGACTGCTATTATGGTTCCTCTTATTTTTTCTACTGTAGTCTAAGACTTTGAGTCTTCAAATTATATTTTTATGAATGGTTTGGAATTCCCTTGCTATTTGTGACACACTGATAGAGATATCCATGCTTCCTAAGGATATTTCTAAAATGTAGTACCTCAGAAGTAGATAAAATCCTTGAGATGTGTTATGCAAAAGGTAAGGTACTGGAAGACTAAACCCAACTTCAATTTAGATATTATACTTCTATTAATATTGCCTACTGTTATATTAACCTTTTCAAGTCTTAATCACAGTCTTAATTCATACTGAGCTTTCAGCCCACTTGAAATCCTATCATTCAATCCATCAATCAACCAGGTCTAAATTTATAATCACATGATCCTAGTAAGACACAGTTGTATAAATCAGGACAGATTCCATGTAGAGGGTGATATTTGGATTGAAGCTTGGGTTGATGGGAGTAAGAGGATTTATGAAATATTGTTGAGCAACAGAGCATTTTAAGCCTGCATATGGTCGGGTAAAAGGCAGAGATATGGGAGTTCGAGGGCTATGTGTAAAGAAAAACAAGAAATACATTTTGGCTAAAACAAAGAGTATAGGAAAGTGAATAATAAATAATTGGCAACAGAGCCAAAAAGAGGAATTTTTATTTTAATCTAGAGGCAATAGGGAACCAATGAAGTTGAGAAAAATGAGAGTTAAAACGTCAGATCTCTATTTAAGAAAATTCACTTTGCCCGCTAGGTGAAGGATACTTTGGAATCTGTTTGATTAAAGGGGCAATGTACTGGAGAAGAAGAGAGTGCTCTAAATCAAGGGCACATGTTGAGCGGTTGGCCTTGGAGATGAGGACCATTTAAAGGTGAAAGAGGAAGAAATGAACGATTATGTTGGTGACTTTAGATATGATGGTAAGGCAGGGGAAGAAAGAGTTCACAGGGAATGAATGGCACTTGGTTTCTCAGTAATTTATGTGATGATATTCTCAACTAAGGAAGGGAAGGGGATGTATGGCAGGCTTAAGTAAAAAAGGGAAGGTTTGAAATAATCTCCTTGGGGAATGTTATTGTAAATCAATTAAGAAGGAGTAAAAGGCTAACTCTGATGCCCTGAAGGCCCAGGTAAGGTTAGATAACAATTTATAGTGAATTCAGTCACCCCATCTCTACTTTAATTTCTTATTTTGCCACCATACTTCTAGGCTCAGGAAAAAGCTGCATATCTGAGAAGTGCTTTTTATGATCATTTCTGCCTTTAAGGCATAATGGTGGGAATTAGGAACAAGATATTTAAGGAGACTTATTGTTTTTTTTTTCTTTTTAAGGAAGTACCTTATGGAGATATATCACTAACCTCCAGACAATTTCTGAATTGACCTTGTTTCTCCTCTATAGCCAAATTCAGCCCAGAACACTTTCATATATACACAATAATTCTCTATGTGCATCAGTATTCAAGTATAACATAAAGAAGGTACTGCAGTTTAAATATAAATAGTTAGTTTAACCTTGCCCCTTTCATTATGTTTGTTTACCAAGGAAAGAGGGAAAGCAAACCAATGTGAATTTCATGAGAAATTTAACAGAAAGCCACTCAAACTCCTGTTAAAATTGTTTATTCACATAAAAGAGGTAGCTATATAGCAGGAATTTTTTGGTTACAAGATTTTCTATCTAAGTTAAAGATATTAGTGATAGAAAATAACACCAAGATTCTTTTCTATTTTTCACTTCTTCCATAAAATTTCTCCTCCAGGGGCAGCTAGATGGCACAGTGGATAAAGCACTAGACCTTGATTCAAGAGGACCTGAGTTCAGATCTCGCCTCAGACACTTGACACTAGCTGTGTGACCTTGGGCAAGTCACTTAACCACCATGCCCCAAGGGAAAAAAAATTCTCCTCCCACAAGTCATCCCCCCCACTCACAGGTAGATTAAAAGTGAAATCTGGTCAGAGTCAAAAGGGTAAAGGCAGTAATCCAGCAGAACTCTCCTAATATTTTCCTTCAAACAACTTTAAAAATAACATCTCAAGTCAAATTCTGGAGCAGCAAAGTTAACAAAAGGTCAGAGTGAGACAGTTTTCGAATCTAAGACAATTTAAGAGTTCAGGAGGGGAGGCCTGTGACACCTAGATTGGGGCCTGCCTGGAACACATGCACTGAGGGGTAGCATGAATGTTGGGTCTTGGAGGTAAATAGGTAGTGTCCACAACAGCTTTGGAAGTTCCAAGCTCAGTGATGTCAGATAAATTCTGTAGTTCATCTCTAACTTCACCTAAAGCCATAAAAGAGTTCTTGACTTGCTTGTCATCATGGAAGAAAGATATTTCATCTGTGTGAGCCAATTTTATCTGTATGTAGTTCTAGGACAGCAGGCAATTAAAAAAAAAGCTTTATATGACCATGTAATACCCTACACAAAATAGTTGGAGATTCCCTGCATATACAGTTAAGTATGGAAGGAAAGTGTCCTTTCACAGAATTCTATAAGCAGGTTCATCAAGGATCCATGTCAACATTGTACATTCATTAAAGATAGAGACCTCTCTGGCCAGTCTATCCTAGTACTCTGTAGAATTTCATTCTAGGGATCTCTCTCTCTCTCTCTCTCTCTCTCTCTCTCTCTCTCTCTCTCTCTCTCTCTCTCTCTCTCTCTCTCTCTCCCCCTCTTTTTTTGCAAGGGAAATGAGGGTTAAGTGACTTGCCCAGGGTAAAACAGCTAGTAAATTTCCAGTTTCCAGTGTCTGAGGCCAGATTTGAACTCAGGTCCTCCTGAAATCATTGCCAGTGCTTTATCCACTGTGCCACCTAGCTACCTGCTCTTTGGACAACTTCCCACAAAAAGGATACAAAAGAACAATTAAATGGAACTACTGAAGGATAATCATCAACATGAAAGACAAGGTCAAGGTTTATGAAATTTTTTTTTTCCCTTTTCTTCAACTTGTGCGTTTTGTTGAAAAATAATTTAGAATTTCTCCTTTCACTGAGAAAGTCACAATCAACTAGATTTTTTAGATCTTGTTTTGTCATTCTCCCATATCTTAACTATTCTAGTTATAACTGATAACCTTACCATTCCCTAAAATTTCTGTCATTTATATAAGGAAACAGAATATGGTAAAGGATAACATAGGGTGGGGGTAGGGGAAATGTTAAACCAGGGTTCATTCAGTAAGCCTGGGATTGAACCTTTGCTTGGCCACAAGGTTCTGGAACACCTTGAAGAATAATTGAATGTCTCTATTTCTCTAGCTATTAATTAGATTGATTTTGACTAAACAATCTCTCAGATCTCTTCCAATTCAAATAATTCATGTATATGACTTAAAACTTTACTACCTTTCATTGTTACATATCAATTTTGTGTTTTATATATCATTAAGAGTTGAGAGCAAAACATATGTTGGTCTACTACTGTATTTCTCTTTAAATCAGATAAAAGCTTTTGTGCTTACTTTAATAATAATTAAATAAACAGCCTTTGAATGATGAGTTCCCCTTTTGTGAGTAAGATATCTTATGAATGGTGAAATGGATTGTCTACAATTAAACAATATACTTCATTCAAAGAATTTAATAATGTCTGAACTACTTTTCTGTTTTATAGGTATAATCCTATTGTTTGGATTCCATGATAAATCTTTTCTCAGGGAGAACGTAACTCTTTGAAGGCAGTAACTTTTTTCCCTATTGTATTCCTTCAATAATATCTTATCCTTAGTTGGTAGTTAATAAGAATTTATTAAATGAAGAAGTATAATCTCACCAACTCTCAATGATACTCATGAGGTCAGATTTTTATTTGGTACTTGAATATGCATTAATGACATTTACTATCCCTGATTTTCACATTTGTATATATGTATGTAATATATTATTGGGGACATGGGTATAAATATAGAGATAGAGATGGAGATATGTGCATGTGTACATATGCATGTTATGTATGTATGAGTGGATGTAGGTATAACTGGAGAGATAAATTTTTATGCTGGTTTTCTCCTTTCCAAGGATCTTCCAATAAATTATTGATATTTATTCTGCTATTTCTTCTATACTGTGCCAGGTTTGGTGGACAAGGGTGAAATTATTTCTTAACTTTTTCAGTTTGAAGACCTCTGGATCAGATTTGTCATAGGTTTTTTTTTGTTTTGTTTTGTTTTGTTTTTTTAAGGTTTGGAAAATGCTTTACATGTATTATATCATTTGTATGAGGTATTTTATTTTTTCCATTACATGTAAAGATAGTTCTCAACTTTTGTTTATACATGCTTTACAATTTCAGATTTTTCTCCCTCCCTCCCCTCCCTCCCCCCTCCCCTAGACAGCAGGTAATCTGATATAGGTTATATCTATATATCTCTATACATATACATATATATATATATACACACACATATATATACACATAATAACATTAATCCTATTTCTGCATTAATCCTGTTACAAGAGAAAGAATCAGAGCAGTGATGCAAAACCTCAAAATAGAAAGAAAAAAAAACAACAGCACCCAAAACAAAGAAATAATATGGTTCAATCAGCATCTATAGTCCACAGTTCTTTCTTTCTTTTTTTTTTTCTTGGATTTGGAGATCCTCTTCTATCATGAGTTCCCTGGAACTCTTCTGTACCATTGCATTGGTGAGAAGAATATAGTCCATCACAGTAGGTCAACATTCAATGTTGATGATACTGTGTACAATGTTCTTCTGGTTCTGCTCATCTCACTCATCATCAGCTCACGTAAGACCCTCCAGGTTTCTCTGAACTCTTCCTGCTCATCATTTCTTACAGCACAATAGTATTCCATTGTATTCATATACCACAACTTGTCCAGCCATTCCCCAATTGATGGGCACCCCCTCAACTTCCAATTCCTTGCTACCACGTAAAGAGCAGCTATAAATATTTTTGTACATGTGGGTCCCTTTCCCCCTTCCATGATTTCTTTGGGCAAAAGACCTAAACATGGGATTGCTGGGTCAAAGGGTATGCACAGCTTTATTGCCCTTTGGGCATAATTCCAAATTGCTCTCCAGAATGGTTGGATCAGCTCACAGCTCCACCAACAATGCATTAGTGTTCCAATTTTCCCACAGCCTCTTCAACATTTATTATCTTCCTTTTTTGTCATTTTAGCCAATCTGATAGGTGTCAGGTGGTACCTCAGAGTTGTTTTAATTTGCATCTCTCTAATCATTAGAGATTTAGAGCATTTTTTCATATGGGAATAGATAGCTTTGGTTTCTTCATCAGAAAACTGCCTGTTCATATCCTTTGACCATTTCTCAATTGGGGAATGACTTGGATTCTTATAAATTTGATTTAATTCCCTATGTATTTTAGAGATGAGGCCTTTATCAGAAGCACTGGCCTCAAAATTTGTTTCCCAGATTTCTGCCTCCCTTCCAATTTTGGATGCATTGCTTCTGTTTGTACAAAAATTTTTCAATTTAATATAATCAAAATCATCCATTTTGCATTTTATAATATACTCTATCTCTTGTTTGGTCAAAAACTGTTTTCCTTTCCAAAGATCTGATAGGTACACTATTCCTTTCTCTCCTAATTTACCTATGGTATCACCTCTTATGTCTAAATCATGTATCCATTTTGACCTTATTTTAGTATAAGGTGTAAGATGTTGGTCTATGCCTAATTTCTGCCATACTATCATCCAGTTTTCCCAGCAGTTTTTGTCAAATACTGAGTTCCTATTCCAGAAGCTGGAGTCTTTGGGTTTATCAAACACTACATTACTAGTGTCATTTACTACTGCATTTTCTGAGCCTAGCCTATTCCATTGATCTACCACTCTATTTTTTAGCCAGTACCAGATAGTTTTGATGACTGCCGCTTTATAGTAAAGCTCCAGGTTTGGTACCGCTAACCCACCTTCCTGTGAATTTTTTTTCATTATTTCCCTGGATATTCTTGATTTTTTGTTTTTCCAGATGAATTTTGTTATTATTTTTTCTAGCTGTATAAAATAAATTTTAGGTAGTCTGATTAGTATGGCACTGAATAAGTAAATTAATTTAGGCAGTATTGTCATTTTTACTATATTAGCTCTGCCTATCCATGAGCAATTGATATCTTTCCAATTATTTAGATCTGATTTGATTTGTGTGAAGAGTGTTTGGTAGTTGTGTTCATAGAGTTCCTGGCTTTGTCTTGGCAAGTAGACTCCCAAGTATTTTATATTATCTACCGTTACTTTAAATGGAATTTCTCTTTCTATCTCTTGCTGCTGGACTTTGTTGGTCATGTATAGAAATGCTGATGATTTATGTGGATTTATTTTATATCCTGCTACTTTGCTAAAGTTGTTCATTGTTTCAAGTAATTTTTGACTTGATTCTCGAGGATTCCTTAAGTATACCATCATATCATCTGCAAAGAGTGATAGTTTTGTTTCCTCCTTGCCTATTCTAATTCCTTTAATTCCTTTCTCTTCTCTGATTGCTAAAGCTAACATTTCTAGAACAATATTAAATAATAGGGGTGATAATGGACATCCCTGTTTCACCCCTGATCTTATTGGGAAGGCCTCTAATTTATCTCCATTGCATATAATACTTGCTGATGGCTTTAGGTAGATACTGTTTATTATTCTAAGGAAAGCTCCCCCTATTCCTAAACTCTCTAGTGTTTTTATTAGGAATGGGTGCTGTACTTTGTCAAAAGCTTTCTCTGCATCTATTGAGATAATCATATGATTTTGGTTGGTTTTCTTATTGATGTGGTTGATTATGTTAATAGTTTTCCTAATGTTGAACCAGCCCTGCATTCCTGGTATAAATCCCACCTGGTCATAGTGTATTATCCTGGTGATCACTTGCTGTAATCTCCTTGCTAATATCTTATTTAAGATTTTAGCATCAATATTCATTAGGGAGATTGGTCTATAATTTTCTTTCTCTGTTTTTGCTTTGCCTGGTTTTGGTATCACCACCATATTTGTGTCATAAAACGAATTTGGTAGAACTCCTTCTTCACCTATTTTTCCAAATAATTTTTATAATATTGGAATTAATTGTTCTTTAAATGTTTGGTAAAATTCACCCATAAACCCATCTGGCCCTGGGGATTTTTTCTTAGGGAGTTCATTAATAGCTTGTTCAATTTCTTTTTCTAATATGGGTTTATTTAAGGATTTTATTTCCTCATCAGTTAACCCGGGCAGTTTGTATCTTTGTAAATATTCATCCATTTAATTTAGATTGTCAAATTTATTGGCATACAGTTGGGCAAAATATTTCCTAATTATTGCTTAATTTCCACTTCATTGGTGGTAACATCACCCTTTTCATTTTTGATACTGGTAATTTGGTTTTCTTCTTTCTTTTTTTAAATCAAATTAACCAATATTTTATCTATTTTATTGGTTTTTTCATAAAACCAGCTCTTAGTTTTATTGATTAATTCTATAGTTTTTTTGCTTTCAATCTTATTAATTTCTCCTTTAATTTTCAGGATCTCTAATTTAGTGTCTAATTGGGGATTTCTAATTTGTTCTTTTTCTAACTTTTTAAGTTGCATGCCCAATTCATTAATCTCCTCTTTCTCTTTTTTATTCATGTAAGCATTTAGAGCTATAAATTTTCCCCTAAGCACTGCTTTGGCTGCATCCCATAGATTTTGGTATGTTGTCTCATTATTGTCATTCTCTTGGATAAAGTTATTGATTGTTTCTATGATTTCTTGTTTGGCCCATTCATTCTTTAGAATGAAATTATTTAGTTTCCAATTGATTTTCATTCTACTTTTCCCTGGCTCTTTCTTACATGTAATTTTTATTGCATCATGATCTGAGAAGGATGCATTTACTATTTCTGCCTTTCTACATTTGACTATGATGTTTTTGTGCCCTAATACATGGTCAATTTTTGAAAATGTGCCATGTACTGCTGAGAAAAAGGTATATTCCTTTCTATCCCCATTCAATTTTCTCCAGACATCTATCATGTCTAACTTTTCTAGTAATCTATTCACCTCTTTCACTTCTTTCTTATTTATTTTTTGGCTAGATTTATCTAATTCTGAGAGGGGGAGATTCAGATCCCCCACTAGTATAGTATTACTATCTAATTCCTCTTGTAACTCATTTAACTTCTCCTCTAAGAACTTGGATGCTATACCACTTGGCGCATACATATTTAATATTGATATTACTTCATTATCTATAGTACCTTTAAGTAAGATGTAATTTCCTTCCTTATCTCTTTTAATGAGATCTATTTTTGCCTGCACTTTGTCTGAGATAAGGATTGCTACCCCTGCCTTTTTTACTTTAGCTGAGGCATAATATATTCTGCTCCAGCCTTTTACCTTTACTCTGTGTGTATCTCTCTGCTTCAAATGTGTTTCTTGTAAACAGCATATTGTAGGATTCTGGTTTTTAATCCACTCTGCAATTCACTTCCATTTTATAGCAGAGTTCATCCCATTCACATTCACAGTTATTATTACTGACTGTCTATTCCCCTCCATTCTATTTACCCCCTTTGTACTTTTCCCCCCTTCTTTCACCCTATTCCTCCTCACCGACCTTTTACTTCTTACCCCTGCCTCCCCCGATCTGCCCTCCCTTTTTATCACCCCCCTCTCTTTTCTTTACCCTTTTCTCCCTTGCTTTTGTCCTCCCTTCTATCAGTCCCCCCCTTTCCCTTCCCCTTTTGTTTCCCTAAAGAATGAGTTAAGTTTCTTTATCCCAATGAACGTATATATTATTCCCTCTTTGAGTCAAATCTAATGAGAATAGGGTTGAAACCATGTTCCCCCCTCCTTTCTTTCCCTCTATTGTAATAGGTTTTTTTCCACCTCTTCATATGATATAATTCATCCCATTCCACCTCCCCTTTCCTCTCCTCCCCATAGACTCCCTTTTTATCCCCTTAATTCTTTCGTATCATCACATCAAAGACAATGTATATTTATACCCTCTATATAAAGTCCTTCTCTCTGCCCAAATACATTTACAGTTCTTAAGAGTTATGAGTATTATCTTCCTGTGTAGAGATATAAACAGTTTAACCTAATAGGGTAACTTTTTTTCCCCTCTGTTTACCTTTTTAAACTTCTCTTGAGTCTTGTATGTTGAGATCAAATTTTCTATTCAGTTCTGGTCTTTTCACCAAGAAAAATTGAAAGTCCCCAATGTCATTAAATGTCCATCTTTTCCCCTGAAAGAACATGAACATTTTTGCTGGGTAATAGATTCTCGGCTGCAATCCAAGTTCCTTTGCTTTCCGGAATATCATATTCCAAGCCTTGCGGTCCTTTAATGTTGAAGCTACCAGGTCCTGAGCAATCTTGACTGTGGTTCCATGATATTTAAATTGCTTCTTTCTGGCTGCTTGGAGTATTTTCTCCTTCACCTGATAATTCTGGAATTTGGCTACAATATTCCTTGGAGTTTTACTTTTGGGGTCTCTTTCAGGAGGTGATCAGTGGATTCTTTCAATGATGATTTTATCCTCTGATTCTATGATATCAGGGCAGTTCTCCTTAATAATTTCCTGGAATATGGTGTCTAGATTCTTTTTCTGGTCATGGCTTTCAGGCAGTCCAATGATTCTCAAATTGTCTCTCCTTGATCTGTTTTCCAGATCAGTTTTCTTTCCAATGAGGTATTTCACATTTTCTTCTATTTTTTCATTTTTTTTATTCTGCTTGACTGATTCTTGGTGTCTCGTGGATTCCTTATCTTCCAACTGTCCCACTTTAATTTTTAAGGCATTGTTTTCTTCAGTGAGATTATGCACCTTTTTTTCCATTTGGCTAAGTGAATTTTTTAAGGTATTGTTTTCTTCAGTGAGATTATGCACCTTTTTTTCCATTTGGCCAAGTGAATTTTTTAAGGTATTGTTTTCTTCAGTGAGATTATGCACCTTTTCTTCCATTTGGCCAAATGAATTTTTTAAGGCTTTGTTTTCTTCAGCTTCCTTTTCCAAGTTGCTGATTCTTTTTTCATAGTTTTTTTGTTTTGCTTTCATTTCTCTCCCCATTTTTTCTTCTACCTCTTGCAATTGATTTTTCAAATCCTTTTTGAGCTCTTCCAGGAAGGCTTTTTGTTCTTGCGACCAATTCACCTTCCCTTGTGAGGCTTCAGATGTAGCCAATTTGAGGCTATTGTCCTCATCTGAGTTTGTGTTGGCTTCTTCCCTATTGATACAGAAGCTCTCAATGGAGAGGGCTCTTTTTTGCTTCTTACTCATTATTGCAGCCTATTTATTTATTCTTTAAGTTGAGGTCTGCTCTGGGGGCACCAGGGTCCCTGTTTGGGGCTTCTTGTGTAGGTGTATAGGTGCTGTGTGACCGGGCCTTTACTCTGAGGCCTTTATGGTGTGTGGAGATCCCCTGCCCTGCACTTCCTGTCTGATTGTGCTCGGCCAGCCAGGCACCAGACCCTGGCGTCTGATCCCGCCGTTCGTGGCCCTCTCGGCCGGTGCAGGTAGGTTTTTCCACTGTCCTTCTTGGCCACCAGATTTTTGAACCAGGTTCCGGGAGCCTCAGTTGTTCGGCTGTGGCCCGCAGCTCCTGCTGACTTGCCCCGACCCCCTCGGCGCTGGGTTGCTGCCCTGCGCTGGGCCTCCCTTTTGCCCGAGTCAGACCGACCTTTTCCTGAAGTCTTCTAAATTATCTCTGGTTGGAGGACTGTGTCTCTCTGTCTCTTTGCAGGTTCTGTAGTTTCAGAATCCGTCCAGAGGCTTGATTTAATGTTCGTTTTGAGGGAACAGAAGGAGAGTTCAGGCAGCTTGCTGCTTCCTGTAACGATTGGATTAACGCCACCTGCTGGATACTTACTGTAGAAGAGTTCTGCCCATGAAGGGAAGGTCTTTGAGGGCCAGACGAGGAGTCAGGAAGTGACGCGGGCTAGTGGGAGGAGGAAGGAAGAGACTGGCGCTCAGTCTCGCTCCCTTTCCTCTGGACTCTGGTGGAGAAGGGAGCTAGAAATGTGCTCTCCCTTTAATAGATAGGAATCTAGGCCTTTCTCTCTCTCTTTACCAAATTCTTATTCTCCTTAATAAATGCTTAAAAGTCTAACTCTTGCTAAAGCTTATAATTGATTGGCGACCACTCATTAGATATTTTAGACAGTTTAGCTAGAATTTTAGCCCTTAACATTCCTCTCCGCCATCTTGGCTCCGCCCCCTGTCATAGGTTTTTATTAAACCTACTTTAAGTGTATGAAAATACATGCTCAAGAGACATTCTTTATTTTAATCCATGTTCCAGAAACTCAAATCCTAATTTGAAGGATGGATTTCTTAATAAATTCTTCACGTATAATATGTACTGTTTTCTTCTGAATTCTTTGCTGTAAGTTAGTTATAGGTTTTGTACAAGCTGGCTACACCATACCCCTGTAGTTATCCCAGTCTTGGAACACTTAGCTTCCATTAAATTCTCAGGCCTCTTCCTAATTTATGGACACAATACATTGATCCCTAGTCACCTCCACAACTAAGCAGCTTGACCATGAAGGCAAAGATAATGAATTTTATAGAGAGAGAATATTGTTAAAGACTACCTGTTTCCCATCTTTGATGTTACAGGCAAGTTGAAGCTAGAAATTTGAAGACATATCCCGAGATAGGAAAGTTTAAATTTTTTCAAAGAAAAGAAGTGTATATTAAACAGGAGGAGGGGTCAGAGCCAGAGCAGATTTAACCAGCCCAGTAGGACAAGTTGAAAAATAACATTCAGATGAGCATTATACTCTTTTCCTTTGTTTCTACCTTTGAAGAACAGTTTCATTCAAAACCAAAACAAAATAAAAAAACATTTTATTCTCTCTGATGACCTATAGAGTTCAGAGTTGTGGTTTTACTTTTTTGTTTATAGAGATCAGCATGCAACTTGCAACTATAAGAAACACACTGCTGTCTGGTCACTGAAAATTCTTGTTGCTCTCTATAAAGGGCTGAGAAGAGAACCTCTGTGTCCCCAAATTAGAAAAGCATTGAACTTTCTTGTGCTAATTATCTCCATACTAATAAAAGAATTGGCAGAGTTATATTGGCAATTGGTAGAATAATAGTGATAGAAAACCAGATTTTATATGCACAAAGGACATGATGAGCCTCTATTGACAGTGCTGGGAAAGGGAGTAGAATATTGAAAATAAAAGAAACATAGATATAGATGTAAATTTATGGATAAGATATAAAATTGTGCAATTTAATTGTTTATTAGAGCAGAAGATAGCATAAGCTTTGGTTTGTTTTATTTTGCTTTGTTTCATTTTGTTTTTGGCTGCATCATCACTCTGGTGACTCAGAGTGAATTTCCAGTTCACTAAAACCCTCAGATGTTTTTTTTCAGACAAACCAGTATCTAACGACACTAATTTCATCTTGTACTTGTAAAGCTGATTTTTTTTACCTAATTATAAAAGTTTAAATTTATCTCTATTAAATTCCATCTTATTAGATTCTACCCAATTCTCTAGCTGCTCAAGATATTTTGGATACTGATCATTATTTTGTGTACTAACTAGCTATTAGAGCTTTTTATCATCCAAAATTTTGATAAATATCCCTGTTTATAGCTTCATCTGTAATTTTTTAAAATGATAACCAGTGAATAAAGGGACTGAATATTTTAAGCTTGCAATGAAAATGTATTAATTAGAGGATTATATTAATGAGAAACCTAAGAAAATGTGAAAGATTTATGTGTTTGATTTGGTGAGGATGCCAAATGGATCAACTTTACTTGTGAGTTGAGTCTTGAATTTTGGAGACTGAAAGAAATTACTAAGAAAGGTTCCCTCAGGTCAAATAATAATAATAATGATAATGATGTTGACGACTACAGTTATGATGATAACAATAACAAAAATAACAATAACAACAACAGAAATAATAATGATAATGATAACAATAATAATAACCAAATAGTTTATGGAACATTAGGATTAATTGTTCATTAAATATTTGGTAGAATTCCCTTGTGAATCCATCTGGTCCTGGGAATTTTTTCTTAGGAAGTTCATTAATTGGTTGTTCAAATTCTTTTTCTAAAATTGGTCCATTTAAGTATTTAATTTCTTATTTAGTAATCTGGGTAATTTATATTTTTGCAGATATTCATCCATTCCATTTATATTTTGAAAAGTATTGGCATATAATTGGGCAAAATAGTTCCTAAACTTTTATATGTTGCCTCATCATTGTAATTTTCTTTAAGGAAATCATCAGTTGTTGCTCTGACTTGTTCTCTGACTGACTTGTTTTTGTTTTTTGTTTTTATTTTGGATCAGATTATATAATTTCCAATTAATTTATAATCTCATTCTCAACTGTCCATTATTGCAACAAACATTTATTTTATTTGTTTCCAATTACATGTAAAGATAGTTTTCAACATTCAATTTAAAAAAAAATATTTATTCATTTATATATTTATGTATTTAAGTGACTTGCCCAGGGTCACACAGCTAGTGTCAAGTGTCTGAGGCTGGATTTGAACTCAGGTCCTCCTGACTCCAGGGCCAGTGCCTTATCTACTGTGCCATCTAGCTGCCCCCTCAACATTCATTTTAATAAGATTTAGAGTTCCAAATTTTTTTTCCCTCCCTTTCCTCCCCCCTCCACAAGACAACAACCAATCTGGCATAGGTTATATATGTACAATCCACAAGTGTTCTTTATTTTTTAGTCTGTGCCCAATAAATATCAGTTCTTTCTCTTGGAGTGGATAGTATGCTTTATCATTAATCCCTTGGGATTGTCTTGGATCATTGATCATTGTATTACTGAGAGTACTTAAGTCATTCAAAATTGCTCATAGAACAATACTGCTGTCACTGTGCACATTGTCCTCCCAGTTCTGCTCACTTCAGTATACATCACCTCATATAAGTCTTTCCAGATTTTTCAGGAATCGTCCTGTTTGTCATTTCTTATAGCACAATAATATTCCATTACAATCCTATACCCCAACTTCTTCAGTTATTCCCCAACTAATGGGCATTCCTTTAATTTCCAATTCTAAGCCAAAACAAAGAGTTGCTAGAAATATATTTTTTTACAATTTACCCCCCTTTTCATCTTTTCACAATTATTATTGATAACTGTTTCCCTCTATCATATTCCTTTCCCCATGATATTTGCTCTATTATATACCTTCTTTCTCCCTATCCCTCTTCAAAAGTGATTTGCTTCTGACTGTCCCCTCCCCCAATCTGCCTTCCCTTCTTTTGCCCCTCCGTCTTTATCCCCTTCCCCTCTTATTTTCCTGCAGTGTTAGATAGATTACTCTACCCAATTGTGTTTGTATGTTATTCTCTCCTTGACACAATTCTGATGAGTGTGAAGTTCATTTACTGCCCTGCTCCTGCCCCATCTCTTTCCTGTTTCATTCATATCAGATTTCACCCCATGCTTCTGCTGCTCAAATTTGGTACAGCTAACCCACCTTCCTGTGCACTTTTTTCATGATTTCCCTTGATATTCTTAACTTCTTGTTTTTCAAGATGAATTGTTATTATTTTTTCTAGCCCTATAAAATAATTTTTAGGTAGTCTGATTGGTATAGCACTGAATAAGTAAATTAATTTACATAGTATTGTCATTTTTATTATATTAGCTTGGCCTATCTATCAGCAATTGATATCTTTCCAACTATTTAGATCTGATTTGATTTGTGTGAAACGTGTTTTGTAATTGTGTTCACAGAGTTCTTGAGTTGGTTTTGGTAAGTAGAATTCCAAGTATTTCATATTATCTACTGTTATTTTAAATGGAAGTTCTTTTTCTATCTCTTGTTGCTGGACTTTGTTCATCATATATAGAAATGCTGATGATTTATGTGGATTATTTTATATCCTGCTACATTGCTAAAGTTGTTAATTGTTTCAAGTAATTTTTGAGTTGATTCTCTAGGATTCTTTAAGTATACCATCATATCATCTGCAAAGAGTGATAGTTTTGTTTCCTCCTTGCCTATTCTGATTCCTTTAATTTCTTTTTCTACTCTGTTAAAGCTAACATTTTAGTACAACATTAAATAAGAGAGGTGATAATGGATGTCCCTGTTTCACCCCTGATCATATTGGTATGGCCTCTAACTTATCTCCATTACATATAATGCTTGCTGATGGTTTTAGATAGATACTGCTCATTATTTTAAGGAAAGCTCCACCTATTACTAAACTCTCTAGTGTTTTTATTAGGAATGGGTGCTGTATTTTGTCAAAAGCTTTCTCTGGATCCATTGAGATAATATAATTTTGGTTAGTTTTCTTATTGATGTGGTTGATTATGTTAATAGTTTTCCTATTGTTGAACTAGCCCTGCATTCCTGGTATAAATTCAACCTGGTCATAGTGTATTATCCTGGTGATCACTTGTTGTAATCTCCTTGTGAATATCTTATTTAAGATTTTAGTATCAATATTTATTAGGGAAATTGGTCTATAATTTTCTTTCTCTGTTTTTGCTCTGCCTGATTTTGCTATCACCACAATATCTGTGTCATAAAACGAATTTGGTAACACTCTTTCTTCACCTATTTTTCCAAATAATTTGTATAATATTGGAATTAATTGTTCTTTAAATGTTTGGTAGAATTCACCTGTAAACCCATCTGGCGCTGGGGATTTTTTCTTAGGGGGTTCATTAATAGCTTGTTCAATTTCTTTTTCTAATATGGGCTTATTTAGGGATTTTATTTCCTCTTCAGTTAACCTGGGCAGTTTATATTTTTGTAAATATTTATCCATTTTATTTAGATTGTCAAATTTACTGGCATAAAGTTAGGCAAGATAGTTCCGAATTATTGCTTGAATTTCCACTTCATCAGTGGTGAAATCAGCCCTTTTGTTTTTGATACTGGTAATTTAGTTTTCTTCTTTCTTTTTTTAATCAAATTAACAAATGGCTTATCTATTTTACTGTTTTTTTTCATAAAACCAGCTTAGTTTTATTCTAATTCTATAGTTTTCTTGCTTTCAATTTTATTAATTTCTCCTTTAATTTTCAGGACATCTAAATTAGTATTTAATTGGGGATTTCTAATTTGTTCTTTTTCTAGCTTTTTAAGTTGCATTTCCAATTCATTGATCTCTGCTTTCTCTTTTTTTATTCATGTAAGCAGTAAGAGCTATAAAATTTCCCCTCAGCACTGCTTTGGCTGTATCCCATAGATTTTTGCATCTTGTCTCATTATTGTCTTTTTCTTGGATAAAGTTTTTTATTTTTCCTATGATTTGTTGTTTGACCCACTAATTATTTACAATGAAATTATTTAGTTTCCAATTGATTTTCATTCTACATTTCCATGGCTCTTTATTACATGTAATTTTTATTGTATCATTATCTGAGAAGCATACTTTTACTATTTCTGCCTTTCTTCATTTGACTATGAAGGGTTTTTGCCCTAATACATGGTCAATTTTTGAAAATGTGCCATGTAATGCTGAAAAAAAGGTGTATTCCTTTCTATCCCATTAAATTTTCTCCAGACATCAATTATGCCTAAGTTTTCCAATATTCTATTCACCTCTTTCACTTCTTTCTCATTTATTTCGTGGATAGATTTATCACATTCTGAGAGGGGAAGATTCAGATCCCCCACTGGTATACTCATTTAACTTCTCCTCTAAAAATTTGGATGCTATTCCACTTGGCACATACATGTTTAATATAGTTATTACTTCATTATCTATAGTACCTTTCAGCAAGATGTAGTGTCCTTCCTTACCTTCCTTATCTCTTTTAATTAGATCTCTTTTTACCTTTCATTTGTATGAGATAAGGTTTGGTACGCTTCCTTTTTTCACTTTAACTGAAGCATAATATATTCTGCTCCAGCCTTTTACCTTTACTCTATGTGTATCTTTCTACTTCAAATGAGTTTCATGTAAACAGCATATTATAGGATTCTGGTTTTGAATCCACTCTGCAATTCGTTTCCATTTTATGGCAGAGTTCATCCCATTCATTCACAGATATTAGTACTAACTGACTATTCCCCTACATTCTCTTTAACCACTTTATACTTTCCGCCCTTCCTTCACCCTATTCCACCTCACCAATGTTTTGCATCTTACCCCTGCCTCCCCGAAACTGCCCTCCCTTTTTATCACCCCCATACCTTTTTTTACACTTTTCTCCCTTGCTTTTGCCCTTCCTTCTATCAGACTCCCCCTTTTCCTTCCCCTTTTGCTTTCTGAAAGAGTAAGCTAAGTTTCCTTATCCAAATGAATGCATATGTTATTCCCTGTTTGAGTCAAATCAAGTGAAAGTGGGATTGAAACAACATTCACCCCTCCCTTCTTTCCCTCTATTGTAATAGGTTTTTTCACCTCCGATGTAATTCACCGCATTCCACCTCTGCTTTCTTCTTCTCCCCATAAACTCCCTTTAAAACCCCTTAATTTTCTTAATATCATCACATCAAAGAATTTATATTTATACCCTGCATGCATAATCCTTCTGTTTGCCCAAATATGTATACAGTTCTCAAGAGTTATAAGTATTATCTTCCCATGTAGGGATATAAACAGTTTAACTTTATTGAATAACTTTTTCCCTCCTGTTTATCTTTTTAAACTTCTCTTGAGTCTTGTATGTTAAGGTCAAATTTTCTTTTCAGTTCTGGTCTTTTCATCAGGAAACCTTGAAAGTCCCCAATTTCTTTGAATGTCCATCTTTTCCCCTGAAAGTGACTTATCAGTTTTGCTGGGTAATAGATTCTTGGCTGCAATCCAAGCTCTTTTGCCTTCCAGAATATCATATTCCAAGCCTTGGAATCCTTTAACGATGAAGCTGCCAGATCATGTGCATATCCTGACTGTGGCTCCATTTTATTTAAATGGCTTCTTTCTGGCTGCTTGGAATATTTTCTCCTTCACCTGTTAATTCTGGAATTTGGCTACAATATTCCTTGGAGTTTTCCTTTTGGGTTCTCTTTCAGGAGGTTATCAGTGGATTCATTTTTTTTTAAGCGAGGCAATTGGGGTTAAGTGACTTGCCCAGGGTCATACAGCTAGTAATTGTTAAGTGTCTGAGGCCAGATTTGAACTCAGGTACTCCTGACTCCAGGGCCAGTGCTCTATCCACTGTGCCACCTAGCTGCCCCATCAGTGGATTCTTTTAATGATGAGTTCATCTTCTGATGCTATAATCTCAGGGCAGTTCTCCTTAATAATTTCCTGGAATATGGTATCTAGACTCTTTTTCTGGTCATGGCTTTCAGGCAGTCCAATGATTCTCAAATTGTCTCTCCTGGATCTATTTTCCAGGGCAGTTGTCTTTCCAATGAAGTATTTCACATTTCCTTCTATTTTTTTCATTTTTTTGATTCTGCTTGACTGATTCCTGGTATCTCATTGAGTCATTATCTTCTAACTGTCCAATTTTAATTTTTAAGGCATTGTTTTCTTCAGTGATATTATGCACTTTTTTTCCCCATTTGGCCAAATGAATTTTTTAAGGGATTGTTTTCTTCAGTCTATCTTTGTGCTTCCTTTTCCAAGCTGCCAATTCTTTTTTCATAACTTTCCTGTGTTGCTTTCATTTTTCTCCCCATTTCTCTCAATTGATTTTTAAAATCCTTTTTGAGCTCTTCCAAGAAGGCTTTTTTTCTTGAAACCAATTCATCTTCCCTCTTGAGGATTCACATGTAGGCAATTTGAGAGTATTGTCCTCATCTGAGTTTATTTTTAGTTCTTCACTGTTAATACAGAAGTGCTCAATGATGAGAGCTATTTTTTGTTTCTTACTCATATTGCAGCTTTTTTTTTTTAATGTTGAGGTCTGCTCTGGGGCACCATGGTCTCTGTTTCAAGCTTCTTGTGCTGGGGTACAGGGGCTGTGTCACCTGTGTCACTGGCTTTCTACATTGAGGCCTCTATGGCTTGTGGATTTCTCACCACCCTGGGCTTGCTGGCTGTGTGTTGGGATCAGTAGTGCTGGTCACCCTTGTCCTGTGGGTGGCCCTCCAGCTCGCAACCAGCCCTCTCAGCTGGTACAGGTGGGTTTCTCCATTTTTCTGCTGCACCACCAGCTTGTTGAGCCAGGATCCAGGGGCCTCAGTTGCTCAGCTGCTGTTCACTTGCCCCAACCCCCTCCATGCTGAGCTGCCATGTACTGAGCCTCCCTTTTGCCCCAGTGAGACCAACCTTTCCTGAAGTCTTCTAAATTATCTCTAGTTGGAAGTCTGTGTTTTTCTGTCTCTTTTCAGGTTCTGTCATTTCAGAATCTGTCCAGAGGCTTGATTTAATATTCTTTTTCAGGCAACAGAAGGAGAGCTCAAGCAACTTGCTGGCTTCTCTCCACCATTTTGGTTCTACCCCTTCAGTGACCCTTTGTACTTTCTTTTGTATTTGGCTAATTCTATTTTTTCTGGAGCCATTTTCCTCAGTGAATTTCTGTATATCTTTTCTCATGCTATTGACCCTTCATGATTCTCTTGTATTACTCTCAATTGTTTTTTCAGTGTTTCTTCTACTTCCCTTTAAAAAAGTCCTTTTAAAGCTCATCTAGGAATTATTTTTAGGCCTGAGGCCAACTTACATTCTTCTTTGAAGGTTCTTCTATATCCATGTTGGTGCTATTGTCCTCTTCTAAGCTTATGTATTTATCTTCTCTATAACCATAGTAACTTTCTATAACCAAGCTCTTTTGTTTGTCGGTTTTTTTGCTCATTTTTATGCCTTTATTTGTGAATTGGTGTTCTGATGAGTTGTACTTTTTTCCTGCACTTGTGCTGTGACTCTGGGTCTTGATGGTAGCTTTCACTGGGATGCAGGTCTTAGATGCTTGCCTTTTCTGTTTATCAAGCATCTCTTCTGACTGGTATTGGGAGGTTGGTCTGTCACAAATATTTCTAAGTCCAGTGAAGAACAACAAACAGCAAAGTCTCCAAGCTGTAGGGAAATAGGTTTATTGAAAGAGAGACTACCAGTCTCAGGTCATGGACCCAAAGATCTGGAACAAAGCCAGAAGCTGGGTTTTATGCCTGTACAGGGCTTAAGAGTATTTATACTCTACTGCTTTTAGACAAGTCTTCTCCTGTTGCACCCACCAACATTATCTATATTATCATCATTGCTAAGCTACATAGCTCATGACTTCACATTGTGGCAATAGAAAACCCATCAAAGGATTTAGAAGTGGCCATCTTGGGCCTAGCTATTACACAATTCTGGCACTCGGTCAACTTTGAGGGTTGTTATTAAGATTTTGCTTTACTTCTAATTCTACTAGTACTGATTGGTCCAGAGCAATTCCAGAGTGACTATTTTGGGAGTTCTGGCCTTTATCCTGATTGGTCTATCCTAACCATAGACTTTTAAAGTTTTAAAGAAGAATGCTTAATGTATGAGAAGACAAAGCAGTTATAGTCTATTCTTTATGAGAGCATTTACAGTCTATCCTGTGTGAGAGGAAAGACTGATTCAAGCCTATATCTAAAGGGTAGGGAAAATTTCACTCACATTATCCCTCCTTTGATTCAAAGACAAATACTAAAATTTATCTCTTGGGTCATTAACAGTCTAAAACATGTATACAATTCAGGGCATAGAGGGAAGTCCTCTATGGGTAGAGCAAATTCCAGAGGGGGCAATCCCCTACTGAGGAGCAAAGGAATAATTAAAAAATAATGTGAATGGGTACAGCTTAAAAATACAGTTACAAAAGACAACAAAAATCAAACTTAATAACTACTTCTAGAATAATCCATATTAGTACACAGTTACAGAATTTGAAATACCACAAGTATAAGTAATATTTGCAGAAAATAACAGCTTAAAAGTTTTTTACATAGTGTACCATAGTCAACATTAGCTTGGTATTTCATTACTGTGGAAAGTCCCAACTACAAGCCAACTTGAACACATTTCTTAAATCTGCAAGAACAACAATTAAAAAGCCATTGTAAGTTCTTGTGACGTTTGGCAGACATTAGACAATCATTGCAATAATCTTACAGTCTTTTTATAAAATTCATAAAAGCTATTACAACATGGGATTTCAGTTACAAGCCTACATGCTCTCCTGTCACAAATATTAAACTTAGCATTAGCAATAGGGTTTCAAGACTGAGCATCATTTACTTCAACAACAGTCTTTCATATTGTCATTTGCAGATGTATTAGGCTTGGATGACTCAGATACAGGGGTGTCAGATATTGGTTCTTGTTCAGTAGTTGAATTGTGAAGAAAGAATAAAGTCCACACAGTATAGGTGACATGAAATTCACCAATACTAAATCAGTGTTAAGGGGAAAATAGGTGGGGATTTGGGATAGGGGTAAGGTTTCTTAGGAATTCGTCTTTAAAGAATTACACCCTCTTGTACAAAATTCAATTAGAATTAAATAATAGTTTATTAGGTGCTAGGGAAAGGAAAGCAAGAGAGAAATCCTTGGACTTGTCATGTGGAGAAGGCATGGCATAGAGACATGGCTCTGAGATACCTATCTCTTCTAGCAAGAGACAGGCAGATACTTTTATAGAGGACAGATGCAGGAGATCATCTGACTGTGGAAAGTTCCCTTATTCAGGGAGGACCATCCCCGACTGGTGGTGTCCTGCTTCTGTGTTACTATAGTTAACAGAGTCTTTTTGGTAACTGGCCCGGATGGAGGCATCTTGTTTTGGTTCTCCTCCTGGGATGGTGTACGGCTAATGAGTTGCTATGTTCATAGGACCTCTCAGCTATCAGGCTCTATTGTAATAATTTTGTTGCAGATCTGCCCAAGACTTGGCTCCTCCTGCTGCTGGTTTGCTCTGGGAAAAGAATCTTTCTGCTGGTAGGCCCCAGGGGTAGGATCTTGCTATTAGCCAGCCTCGGGTGGGGCTTCACTATGGGTCAGCAGTGGGGTCAAGGACTCCCTGGTGGTTTGTGGGGGGGGGGGGTCAGGATGGTTGGGTGACTGGTGAGGGTCCCTGCTGTGCTGGCCAGACTGCTCACTTGCCTAGGGGCCTGTTGGTTTTTAGTGGGGTGGGGCCTGATGGATGGATGACCCTAGGCTCAGAGACCTGCTTGAGGCTTCCTGCTGTGAGTATAGTTGGTGCTATTGATGTTCATACCCTTAAACCTTGTTCCCATCCCCCAGGGTAAACAAAACTTTCCTACTGTGGTGATAAGTTGCTTTTTGTTCCTGGAATAATTCTGAAGTAGTTTTCTAGTGATTTGGCATGGAAATTTGGAAGTTTCAGAAGGTTCCTTCCTCACTCCACCAAATTATCAACCAATAAAAATAAAAATAACAGCAACAACAACAATCTTTAAGGCTAGAAATCACTTTATATATATATATATATATATATATATATATATATATATATATATATATATATATATATATCCTTTGATCTTCTCTATAAAGTCATGAAGTACATGCCATTATTACCATAATTTAGCAACTGAAGAAAATTGGACTGAGACAAGTGGAAAAACTTGCTCAGAGTGAGAGAACTAGTAAAATATTGGAGGTGGGATTCAAACTCATGATTTCTTGACTCCAAATTCAGGGCTCCATTAAAATAAATGCATTTATGTATGTGTAGGATAATTATGGATTTGAGTCAGATTAAACTCTGAGGATGGAATCTGAAAGATATCCAGCCTCCCCTACCCCCCAGTTATAGTTAGTCTCTCATTTAGCATAAAAGTTAATTGCTTGTTAAATTCTCACTTTCTTCTTTAAGTTTTTTGCAAATTCACAGTATTTAATTTTGTTTAGATAATGGATTACGTGTCAGTTCTACCAATTAGTATTATTTACTTTACTTCTGCTTAGTTCCCACATGCCAGCTACATCTTAGTTTGTGGTCTGTAATAAAAATCGTGTTGTTGACCAGTCTGCCTACTCCCTCTCACATGTCAGAATCCCAGTCCCTGTCATGGATTAATTGCAATGATTTCTGCCTCCCCTTTTCTTTGACATTCCTCAGACTTGTTACCCTCTCCCCTTTTCCCCTTTGCTCTTGGAACACGTATACATGTCTCCATACATGGATCACGAGCTAAGCATGTACCCTGGGTGAGACAAGATTGGATGTTAGATTGTGAGCTCACCTTAAGTGTACTTGGGGAAATTCCTCCTCAAGATTACTATAAAAACCTAAAGTTTGAATCTATTGTCGCAGACTCAAATTTGTAATTGAGTTTGCCTGTTCTTGCAAGGATGTAATAAATCTGTCTCTGCTTGACTTGGTGGTCTCCTTGAGATATTTGGGTAAACTGAGGCAGTTTGTCTCAAACAGTGTACTTCTGTCTTCACACATTGTAATTCCAAAATTTAAGTGGTAATGAGAAGAAAGCTTTAATCACCATTTTTTCTTGAATTGCACAGCAACCTTCATGTGTGGAATGAAAGGTCAAGGGCTAGACGTGAGGGAAGAGGAGGTTATGGGGAGATGGGCATGTGAATTCAAAATCAGAGAGATGGATATCCTAGTATGCATGGGTGAACACCTCCATAACACCTTCCAAACTTGTCTGGAGCAAGATACCTGGTCTTTTGGTTAGATCTCATTGTCATCTGATATGAATTCTTCCATTATCATCTGCCTATTTGCTATTCTAGTTCACTATGCTGAGTGTTTGGTCCCTGAGAACTTCTCTGGAATGCATAAAATTATTTAATTCACACTTACCAGATTTTTCTTGAATTTCCATTTCCATTAAAGGCCATTAATTAAATTGCCATTAGATAACAGCAATGATTTATAGCTGCCTTTTAAATTTAGAAAGCACTTTAACTAAAATTGTTTATTTACCATTCATAGAAAAACCTGTGAGGTAGGTGCTTTTAGTTTACACATTTTACAATTGAGAAAACTGAGGGTGAAATCAATTGACTAGCCTAAAGTCACTCCTGTACTTTTTTTTCACTTTTAATAGTATTTTATTTTTTCCAGTTACATGTAATAATAGTTTCCCACATTTGTCTCCATAAGAATTTGAGGTCCAAATTTCCTTTCTCTCCCTCCCTTCCTTCCCCTCTCCCCAAAATATAAAGCAATCTGATAATTTATATATATATATATATATATATATATATATATATATATATATATATATATATATATATACAGTCACATTAAACAGATATCCACATTAGTCATGTTGTGAAAGAAGAATCAGACAGATAGAAAAAACCTCAAGAAAGAAAAACAAAGAAAAAAGAAAAATAGTACGGTTCAATTTGCCTTCAGATTCCACATCTTTTTTTTCAGAAGTCGAGAGCATTTTCTATCACGGTCCTTTGGAATTATCTTTGATCATTTTATTGCTGAGAAGAGCCAAGTCTATCATAGTTTATCATCACACAATGTTGCTGTTACTGTGTACAATGTTCTCCTAGTTCTACTCTCTTCACTCATCAGTCCACTTCAGTCTTTCAGCCTCATAGCCCTTTGGGCAAAGTTCCAAATTGTTCTACAGAACCTTTGGGTCAGTTCATAACTCCAACAAAAATGCAAAAAGGTACAATTTTTACACAACTTCTCCATTATTTGTTATTTTCCATTTTTGTCAGATCTGTTAGATGGGAGGTGGTACCTCAGTGCTATTTTGCTTTTCTCTGATCAATAGTGATTTAGAGGATTTTGGGGCGGGGGGGGGGGATGACTTGTATTCTTATAAATGTAATCCAGTTCCCTTTATATTTTAGAAATGAGGCAATAAAATTGTTTTCAAGATTTCTGCTTTCAATTTAATCTTGATTACATTGTTTCTGTCTGTTCAAAAGATTTTTAATTTAGTGCAATCAAAATGATACATTTTGCATTTCAAAATGTTCTCTATCTCTTCTAGGGTCATAAATTCTTCTCTCCATAGATCTGAGAGGTAAACTATTCCAGTCCCAATTTGCCTATAGTATCACCCTTCATGCTTACATCATGTTCCCATTTTGACCTTATTTTGGTATATGGTGTAAATGTATGCTTATGCTACTTTCTGCTATACTCTCTTTTAGTTTTCCCAGCATCTTTTGTCAAATAGTGATTTCTTATCCCAGAAGCAGCATTCCTTGGGTTTATCGAATAGTAGATTACAAGATGTGTATCTTGTGCTTAACTTATTCCACTGATCCACTACTCTAATTCTTAGCCAATACCAATTATGACTGCTGCTTTATTATAAAGGTTGAAATTTGGTAAGGCTAGCACACCTTCCTGTGAATGTTTTTTTCATTAGTTCTTTTGATATTCTCCACCTTTTGTTCTTCAAGGTTAATTTTGTTTTTTTCTAGCTCTGTAAAATAATTTTAGGTAGGTTCATCTGTATGGCACTGAATAAGTAAATTAATTTAGGTAGAATTGTCATTTTTATTATATTACCTCAGCCTATCCATGAGCACTTGAAAATTTTCCAATTATTTACATATGATTTTATTTGTGTGAAAAGTGTTTTGTAATGATGTTCATATAATTTCTGGGTTTGTCTTGGCAGCTAGACTCCCAATTATTCTATATTGTCTACAGTGACTTTAGATGGAATTTCTCTTTATATCTCTTGCTGTTGCATTTCATTGGTCATATATAGAAATGCTGATGATTTAAGTGGGTTTATTTTTTATCCTCTCACTTGCTAAGTTGTTAATTGTTTCAAGTAGGGTGTGTTTTGTTTGTTTTTTTGTTTTTGTTTTTGTTTTTTTGCAGGGCAATAAGGGTTAAGTGACTTCCCCAGGGTCACACAGCTAGTAAGTATCAAGTGTCTGAGGCTGGATTTGAACTCAGGTACTCCTGAATCCAGAGCTGGTGCTTTATCCACTGTGCCACCTAGCTGCCCCTGAAGTAGTTTTTCAATTAATTTTTAAGGGTTCTCTAAGTATGCCATCGTATCATCTGCAAAGAGTGATAGTTTTGTTTTCTCCTTGCCTACTCTAATACTTTCAATCGATTTTTCTTCTCATTACTAAAGCTAGCATTTCTAGTAAGATATTGGAAAACAGAGGTGATATTGGACATCCCTGTTTCACCCCTGATCTTATTGTGAATGCCTCTAACTTTTCCCCATTACATATAAACTTTGCAGATGGTTTTAGGTAGATATGACTTACAATTTTAAGGAAACCTCCATTTATTTCTGTGCTCTCTAGTGTTTTAGTTTTTTATTTTATTTTATTCCATTTCATTTTATTTGATTTTATTATTTTATTTTTTAATCCCCAACAGCTAGAGTATCAGGCTCTAATCTTGTTGCCAACATTTTTCTTTATAGTTTTGCTTTCCAATTTTTATCCCTCCTCTCCCTCTCATTCTCCCTCAGTGAAGCAATAAGCAATCAGATATAGGTTATACATGTACAATTATGTCAAACATTAGCATATTAGTCATTTTTGCATATGAAAACTTGAACTAAATGGAAAATTGAAAGAAAGTGAAAAAAGCATGCTTCAGGCTTTATTCCATCAATATCAGTTCTTTCTTTGAAGATGGATAGTATGTTTCATTTATAGTGTTTTGGGATTGTCTTGGATTATTACATTGAGAAAAGTTAAGTCTTTCCCAGTTCTTCATAAAACAAAATAGCTATCTCTGTGCACAATGTCCTCTCAGTTCTACTCTCTTCATTATACATCAGTTCATACAAGTCTTTCCAGATGTTTCTGAAATCATCCTGCTTTTCATTTCTAATAGCAAAATTATATTTCATCACCATCATATACCACAACTTGTTTAGTCCTTCCCCAATTGTTTAACATTCCTTTGAATTCCATTTTTTAGCCACCACACACACATACATATATACACACATATTAATTCATATATATATATATATATATATATATATACACATGTATACAATATAAGTACAGGTACACACACATGCATATATACATATACATACACACATACTAATGTTCAGGCCTATATACAGAAGCATACATACATATATATATAGAGAGAGAGAGAGGTGTACAAACATATATGTGTATACATATGTACATACATACATGCATTGTGCATACATGAGAACTCTGGCTTGTTTCTTTAGTGATTTGTGCAATTTCATACTTTCTGGGGTATCCTATGGACCCTCTCTATCCCTTCCTCAGAGTTTCACTATTTTGATGATGGACTTGATTCAGGCACTTGCTTTACTAAGCTAGTTGAAACTCAGAACTCCTGAGCTTGATACACCAGCATCCACTTTCACGGTAACAGGAATTACAGATATGTACCATTACAGTGGTCTATATCTTTTTAAAATTTTCATAAACTTGTTTTCCTCCAACGAACTTTTAGGTGTTCACATAAATTAAATTTATTTATTTTTTTCACCCGTTTAAATTTCACCCTTATTTGTGTTGTAGTATCATTCCTGGTTCCTAGGATTTTGAAGTTTCTAATCTTCCCATTTTCAGTGCATTACATACCTGTAAATTCATTTATTACCTATATACTTGGCATTCCCTTCCATCCTCACTGTCAGCTCAATACGTGGCCCAAAAGCCAGATAAACTTGTGTGTGTGCCAGAAAATATGAAAAGAATAGTTATTCTCACTTTTATTTCTCATTTCTTCTTTACTCTGTGAAAATGGAGGCACTGAAATAGTAGTTCCAGAAGAGTATTACTATAAATCTTATTATAATCCTATGGTGATTTCCTTACTTTAAATGATTATATATGAATACAGGATCTGACTTGAGAATTTCTGTGACTCAAAGTAAATCAAACCATCATAGATTCATAAAATTTAGAGCTGGAAAGAGACTTGGATGTCATTGAGCCCAATCCTCATATTCAAACATAAGATGAAAATAAGATCTAGATGATTAAAATTATTTCACAAAGACCTCACAGGGGGTGAGCAGGAAATCCAGACCCTGACAAAAGGTCCTCTACTAAAGTTTTGTTAATTTTTGTTGATCCAAGAATTTTTAAAAAATTCTAATTTCCCCTTATAGTGTTTCAAAAATCAGAAACAGGGGTTTTGAACCATCTTTACAATAACATAGACTACTGGGTAAAAATATTAAAGTATAAATATGTATATTTGTACATGTATATACAAATATGATGTATATCTGCATAAACACACACTCATCCCAAGATCAAAAAGCCTTCTTTGAAGAGCTCAAAAAGGCTTTTAAAACCAAATGAGAGAGATAGGGCTGCTAGGTGGCCCAGTGGATAAAGCACAGGTCCTGAATTCAGGAGGATTTGAATTCAAAACTGGCCGCAGACACTTGAAACTTACTAGCGGTGGGACCCTGGGCAAGTCACTTAACCCTTATTGCCCTGCAAAAAACAAACAAACAAACAAAAAAACAAATGAGAGAGGTAGAAAAAAATGGAAAAAGAAATGAGAGAAATGAGTGTTATGTTGGAAACAGAAGCATAAAAATTGACTGAAGAAAACAATTCTTTTAAAAATATAGTTGGCTAAATGGGAAAAAAAAAAATGGCCAAATGGGAGAAAAATGGGCCAAAGGAAAAGGAGGGTTAAAAGCTTACTGAGGAAAATAATGCCCTAAAAAATTAAATTAGGCAGATGGAAGGTAATTAAAAGAGATAAGGAAGGAAACTACATCTTGCTAAAAGGTACAAAAGATAATGAAGCTACATCAATATTAAACATGTATGCACCAAATGGTATAGAACCAAATTCTGAGAGGACAAATTAAATGAGTTACAAGAGGAAATAGACAGAAAAAACATACTAGTGGGAGATCTGAACCTTCACCTCTCAGAAGTAGATAAAATCTAACCACAAAATAAATAAGAAAGAATTTAAAGAGGCTAGTAGAATATTATAAAAGTTAGATATGATAGATGTCTGGAGAAAAGTGAATAGAGATAGAAAGGAATATACCTATTACTCAATGGTAAATGGGAGAGGGGGGGAAGGAGAAAGAGCAGAAGTGCAGGAGTACCAGCAGAATATAGGGAGGAATTCAGCTGTCCCACCTCAACAGGGATCCAGGAAGAAATCCTGAGTGGCTGGAGGCCCAGGTGGGGAAGGGGCACAGGATCATCAAAGCTAACCACACCACAGAAAGCTTTGCTGGTTGGTTGTTTAGTAAGTAGGCTTGAGGTTATCTTCAGACCAGAGAACAAGCCAGGTGAGAGCAAAATGTGCCCTCCCTCAAACCAAAACACCTGGGACCCTCTGAAGCTAAGAACAGTACTGGAACTGACAAACACGGCCCCCAGTGGGGAGTTTAAAGTTAAGTAAAAGATGAGCAAGCAGAGAAAGAGGAGATCAATGAATTGGGCATGCAACTAAAAAAGCTAGAAAAAGAAAAACAAAAAAAAATTATCCTGAATTAAATACTAAGTTAGAAATCCTGGAAAATCAAAGGAGAAATTAATAAAATTGAAAGCAAGAAAAAGAAAAGCTGGTTTTATGAAAAAAAATCAATAAAATAGATAACCCTTTGGTTAATTTGATTTAAAAAAAAAAGAAAGAAGAAAACCAAATTACCATTATCAAAAATTTAAGGGGTGAATTTTCCACCAATGAAGTGGAAATTAAAGCAATAATTAGGAGCTATTTTCCCCAACTGTATGCCAATAAATTTGTCAATCTAAATGAAATGGAAAAAATATTTACAAAAATACAAATTGCTCAGGTTAACTGAAGAGAAATAAAATCCAGTGTAACTATCATTGCCCTCATTTCTTTTCCCATTTTTTGTTCTGGTTCTCTCATTTGATTTTTATATGCCTTTTTGAGCTCTTCCAAGAAAGCTTTTTGGTCTTGAGACCAATTCATCTTCTCCCTTGAGGTTTAACATGTAGGAATTTTGACAGTATTGTCCTCATCTGAGTTTGTGTTTTAGTATTCTCTGCCATGATAGAAGTTGTCAATGGTAAGCTGTGAAGGCTTGGCCAAGTCACACCTGTCCTTTGGCTGGTTCTCTAATTGGCAGTTTGCTGTCTCACCCAGGGCTCGTGGGTCTCACAAAGAGCCTGTTGTGCCACCAGCCATCTGAGTCAGGACCAAGGAGCCTCAACGACTGATTTATGCTGTGGCCAGGAGCCTCCTGCTGACTTTATGCATTAATTCTTGCAACAATGACTAAATTTTTGGAGTCGAGAGGACAAGGTGAGGGTCCTTGGCAGCCTAATAAAGAGACAACTAGCCCCCACCCCCCAAAAAAAATGTCAAATATTGATCTAGCCATGAGACTTTGCTACATTTGATGGCCAGAGTAGTTGGGGAGACCCAATCTAAAAAACAAAGTTACTGAATGAGTAAATGGATAAATGGATAGTTAAATAAATGATTAAAAGTATGAATGCATATTTCTGGACCTCAAGAATGAGTAAAAGAATATCTTTGAATAGCAAAATGATTGGTTTGTTAAGTAGAGGAGTAACAACAACAAAAAACCAAACTAATAAATATTCATATCTGGCTCCTCATCATATCTCTTTAAATAAATACTATAATTTTGTAATGGTGTATAATGGCAAAAATAATTGTCATGCATTTTTGTCATAAAGGTATTCTATTATTGTCTGGTTGTAAGAGGAGTTACTCAGAGACTACATACTCAGTAAGTCCAAGTGTTTCTTTTAATAGAGGTTATATATTAAACATTTTATCCTTTGAAGATTCAAATAAACAACTGGGCATGCGTATGTATGCTATAATTTTGCATGTAGGATCCATGTAAAGGAGGAGATGTTTTATATTTAATGTCTAGTGTTGGGCAGTGGGGAGCGCAGTAATGAATGGAAAAGATGTCAAAATGTGGAAGACATTTTGACACTGAGGTGGCCTATTTATTCTTCACTAAATAATATATAAAAGCCAAGGGTAAGAGCAAAAATCTATAAAAAAGTATAATTTCAGAATTATTTCTGTATGTGTTTTTAATTAACCATACACCTTAATATAGTGTAGGTTTTGATCACAGGCTACTTATGCTGTATAACATGATCTAGGGACAGAATACAATTTTGTGAATTTCATGCATTCCTACTACATAAGGTAACCAGAAATTAAGTTGTCTGTTTCCATGACAATTACATAAAATGTGCAATTTATACACTGACTCTACATTTATTTTCTCAATAACAATATGAGCAAATTTGTCTAATTTACTCAGGGAAGAAGAAAAACAGCAACTGCAACAAACAAATAAAAGTCTTAAAATCTCCCATAAAAAGATAGCATCACTTGATGGGAATCCCCTCAATTTTGAATAATTTCCCACCAGAAAAAAGCTGCCATAAATATTTTATACATATAGGTACTTTAAAGTTTCATTTTGTTATTTTTTTTTTTGCAACAAACTTTTATTTTATTTTTTCCAGTGACATCTAAGGGGTAGTTTTCAACCTTCATTTCATAAGATTTAGAGTTCCAAATTTTTCTCCCTCCCCGCCCTTACCTCCACCATCCAAAAGACATCAATCAATCTGATATAGGTAATATATGTACAATCCACAAGTGCTCTTTTATCATTTCTTTCCATGGGGGTTGATAGTATACTTTCTCATTAGTCCCTTGGGATTGCCTTAGATCATTGTATTGTGAGAGTAAGTCATTCACAATTGCTCATCAAACAATACTGCTGTCACTATGCAAAATGTCCTCCCAATTCTGCTCACTTCACTATACATCAGTTAATTGAGTCTTTACAGGTTTTTCTGGGATCATCCTCTTTGTCATTTCCTATAGCACAATACCATTCCACTGAAATCATATACCACAGCTTCTTCAGTCATTCCTCAATTTATGGACATTCTCTTGATTCCTAATTTTTAGCCACAAAAGAGCTGCAATAAATATTTTTTGTACAATTTTTCCCCTTTTCACTTTTTTATGATTACTATTGTTAACTGTTTCCCTCCATCCTATTCCCTTCCCCATGATATTTATTCTATTATCTATCTTCTTTCATCCTATCCCTCTTCAAAAGGGATTTGCTTCTGTTGGAACCCTCCCCCAATCTGCCCTCCCTTCTTTTGCCCCTCCCTCTTTATCCCCTTCCCCTCCTATTTTCCTGCTCTGTCAGAGAGATTCCTCCACCCAATTGAGTGTGTATGTTATTCCCTCCTTGAGCCAATTCTGATGAGATTGAAGTCTTTGAACCAATTCTGATGAGTTTTAGGCTCATTTACTACCCAAATTAAATAGATTACTCCACCCAGTTGACTCTGTGTGTGTTAATCCTTCCTTGAGGCAACACTGATTAGATTAAGGTCTTTGAGCCTATACTGATGTGTCAAGATAATGGAATGTGATAGATGAGATTTAGCAGATACTGAGGGGTCCACCTGGAGACTGGTTTAATTTGATTTAATTGGATAAGGTGACAGACTGCTGACTGGACTATTGGTTTACTTCCAGTTTACTGGATTGTAAACACATCTGGCTGGTACTTAAGGGTACTTAGGAAAGTGATTGTTCCCAGAAGCTAAAAACTTTGAACTTTACATCAAGACCACCTTTGGGTCCAGTGAACCAATGAATTTGAATGACACTAGCCAATCAGCTTGAAGAACCTCACATTTCTGGGAGGGAAACAGGAAGGAGGAAGCAGACGGTGGGGAGAGAGCTTGGCCTCTTTTTGGTTCAAGAGAGATTGTTGTAGGGACAGAGGACTTCAGAAGTGGGAGCTTAGGAAGGTTAGGATTGCCAGGTTATAGGAAATCTGTTCTCAATCATTCTCTTTCTTTTGCTATCTTTTAATGAACCCTTAAAAAGCCTAAACTCATTTATCATTGATTTTAGTCAGTTTCCCCCCAAAACTGGGGGGACAGAGTAGAACCCACATTTAGAATTTTAAATTACACACTGATGAGTATAAAACTCATTTACTGCCCTGCTCCTCCCCCATCTCTTCCCCCACTCCATAAGCCCTTTCCCGTTTCTTTCATGTAGTATTTCACCCCATGCTACCTCTGCCCTTCCCCCTCCCCCAGTGCATTCCCTCACCCTTCAATTTAACCATAAAGATGTCATCATGGGGCAGCTAGGTGAGACAGTGGACAAAGCATCCACCCTGGACCCAGGGTGATCACGGCTAAAACCTGGCCTCAGATACAAGATAGTCACACACTGTACAACTCCAGGTATGTCCCCCAACTCCAATATTTTATGGTTCTCTAGGGTCTTGTATTTGAAAGTCAAATTTGCCATTCAGTTCAAGTCTTCTTATCACAAATACCTAAAAGTCGTCTTTTTTCATTTAAGTCCCATATTTTCCTCTGAATGATTATGCTGTTTTGATGGATATGTGATTCTTGGTTGTAATCCCAATTCCTTTCTCCTCTGGAATATTGTATTCTATGCCTTCTGGTCCTTTAATGTAGAAACGGCTAGATCTTGTGCTATTCTGACTGGGGTTCCACAGTACTTGAATTATTTCTTTTTAGCAGCTTGCTAAATTTTCTCCTTGACCCGAGAACTCTGGAACTTGGCTATAACATTACTAGGAGTTTTCCCTTTGCGATCTGTTTCTGGAGGTGATTTGTGGATTCTTTCAATTTCTATTTTACCTTCTGTTTCTAGAATATCAGGCAGTTTTCCCTGAAAATTTATTGGAAGATGATGTCTAAGCTCTTTCCTTGACCATGGTTTTCAGCTAGACCAATCATTTTCAAAATATCTCTTCTGGACCTATTTTCCACGTCAGCAGTTTTTCCAAGAAGATATTTCACATTGTCCTCAATTTTTTTTATTCATTTGGATTTGCTTTATTGTGTCTTGGTTTCTCGTAAAGTCATTACTTTCCATTTGTTCAATCCTAATTCTTAAGCAATTATTTTCGTCAGTCAGCTTTTGTACCCTCTTTTCCATTTGGCCAGTTTGGCTTTTCTTTTTTTAAGTTATAAAAGTATTTTATTATTTTCCAGTTAAATGTAGAGATGGTTTTCAACATTTGTTTTTATAACATTTCTAGTTTCAAATTTTCCCCCTCCTTCCATTCCTCCTGCTCTCCCCAAAACAGCAAGTAATCTGATATACGTTATATATGTACAATAACATTAGTTTTGTTATAAGAGAAGAATCAGAGCAAAAAGGAAAAACCTCAAGAAAAACAACAGCACCAAATACAAAAGAAATAGTATGGTTCAATCTGCATCCATATTCCATAGTTTTTTTTTTTTTTCTGGACTTGGAGAGCATTTTCTACCATGAGTCCTTTAGAAGTATCTTGGACCATTGTATTGCTGAGAAAAATCAAGTCTATCACAGCTGATCAACACATAATGTTGATGATACTGTGTACAATGTACTCCTGGCTCTGCTCATCTCACTCATCATCAGTTCATGCAAGTCCTTCCAGATTTCTCTGAAGTCTGCCTGCTCATTTTTTCTTACAGCACAATAGAATTCCATTATATTAATATATCACAACTTGTTCAGCCTTTCCCCAATTAATGGGCAGCCCCTCAAATTCTAATTCCTTGCCACTACAAAAAGAGCAGCTATAAATATTTTTCTACATGTGGGTCCTTTTCCCATTTTTATGATCTCTTTGGGAAAAAGATCCAATAGTGGCACTGCTGGGTCAAAGGGTTGCAGAGCTTTATAGCCCTTTGGGGATAATTCCAAATTGCTCTCCAGCCAATTTGCCTATTTAAGCTTTTAACTGTTTTCTCATTTATTTTCTGCATCACTGTCATTTCTCTTTCCATTTTTTTCCTCTACCTCTCTAACTTTATCTTCAAAGTCTTTTTTGAGTGTCTCTATGGCTTAAGACCAATTAATATTTTTCTTCGAAGCTGTAGATATAGGGGCCCTGATGTTGACATCTTTGTTTGAGGGTGCACCTCAATCTTACTTGTCATTAAAGAAACTTTCTATGGTCCTCACCTTTATCTGTCTACTCATCTTGCCTTTCTTTTATGTGACTTTTAGATCCTTGACATGGGGTACTGTTTCCAAGCTGCACTATCCCAAGCTTCAGCAGGTCCCAGGTGGTATTATTTAACGAAGAGCAGGTTCTTCACTCACCTGGCCTGTTCCCTGGTCTGTAGTTGACCCCAGACCAACTTGTTAATCAACCAGCTTTGTGTGTTGTGGTTGGCAGCTCTGACGAACCTATGCCCCTCACCCATCTGGGCCACTGCTACTCAAGCCTACCTCCTGGCTCCCAGCAGGGGTGAAAAACCCAAGTTCTGCCTCAGCACCAGCCTAGACCTCTGTAATCACCCTCCTGCCAAGGGCTCAGCCCTTTCACCAGACTGTAAGTTTATTTCCAGATGACACTGGAACTGCAGCATATTCAGAGGCTCGAGGGGGGGGGGGGCGGCGTCTCTTTTTCTGTCAAGGCCTTCTTGGGACTGGACCTGTGTCTGAGTGGCTGTGGGGTTGGGTTCCACCTCTGTCTCAGCACAGCAGCTCCCTCCTTCTGACCTTCCAAGCCATTCTTGGTTGGAAGATGATTTCAGCACATTCTTCTTTGGGTTTTGCTGGTCCAAGAATTGTCCTATGCCATTATTTGGATGTTTTGTTTGATCAATCATGACCGGAGTTTGAGAGCTCACTCTTGTTATCTTTTTGGATATCTACTTAGTAGTAGCAGTATTACTAGGTCAAAGAATATGTATGGTTTTATATCACTTTGGCCATAGTTCCAAGTTGTGCTACAGAATGTTTGAATTAGTTTGCAACTCCACGAACAATGCATTAATGTCTCATTTTCCCCATAACTCCTACATTATTTGTCATTTCCTTTGCTGTGAAATTAGTCAATCTAATAGAGAAGAGGTAGTACCCCCAAATTATTTTGACTTGCAACATTCTAATTGATAGTGTGAGAACATTTTTTCATAAAATTATAGATAGATTTGATTATTTCATCTGAAAATTCTTCATATCTTCATATCTTTTGATCATTTATCAATTAGGAAATATCTCTTATTTTAATAAATTTGACTAAGTTGTCTATGTTTGAAAAATATCTGCTTTATCAGACAAAATTGTTTCAAAATTTTTTTCACAGTTCCTATTGCTAAGTGTATTTCTTTCCATCCTAATCCTTCCCCATGCCATTTACTCTACTATCTCCTTTCACCTGCCCCTCCTCAGTAGTATTTTGATTTTGACTGCCCCCTCCTCCAATATTCCTTGGAGTTTTCATTTTGGAATCTCAGGACATGATTAATGGATTCTTTCAATTTCTATTTTACCTTCTAGTTCTAGAATATCTGAGACGATTTCAATGACAATTTCTTGTATCTTTGATGATGATATCTTTTTAATCTTTTTTTGATCCTGGCTTTCAGTAGTCAAATAATTCTCAAATGACCTCTCCTAGAACTATTTTCCAGATTATGTGTTTTTTCAGTGAGATATTTCATATTGTATTCTACTTTTTCATTCTTTTGGTTTTCCTTTATTAAAGTGTTTGGCTTCCTTTTGCTCAATTCTAATTTTTAAGGAAGCATTTTCTTCAGAGAGTTTTTGTACCTCCTTTTATTTTTGGCAAAATTGTCTTTTCAGGACATTCTTTTCCTCACTTGTTTTTTATGACTCTTTTACCATTTTTCCCAGTCTCTTTTTCAAGGTGTTATTTTCTGCAGTAATTTTTTGTGTCTCTTTTATCAAGCTGTTGCCTTTTTTCCAAAATTTTCTTGCATTACTCTCATTTCTCTTTCTATTTTTGACTCTACCTCTCTTACTTTATTCTCAAAATCCTTTTTGAGTGTGTCTATGGCCTGTTTGTACATGTTATTTTGGAAAAAAATAAATAGCTTAAGAAACAAACAAACAAGTGAATGAATGAATGATTAAATAACAAACAAATAAATAAATGGAAAATAAATAAATAAGTGAATGAGCAAGTAAGTAAATAAATAAATAAGAAATTATGTTCTTCAGTGAGATTTTATACCTCCTTTTCCATGTGTCCAATTGGGCTTTTTAAGGAGTTATTCTCAAGTGAATTTGTGCATGTTTTTTTTTTTAATTTGGCCTATTCTTCTTTTTAAGGGATTCTCATCTTCAGTTGACTTCTGTACTTCATTTACCATTTGACCTATTCTGTTTTTTAAGGTGTTATTTTCTTATTTTTGTGCCTCCTTTACCAAACAATAGTCAACAGAATCTTTTTTCTTGATTATCATTTTTCACTGTTATTTGTTTCTATTTATTTACCTAGTTTATTTCACATTCAAAATCCTTTTTAAATTCTTCCTGGACTTATTTTTTAGCCTGTGACCAATGTATTTTTTTTTCTTTGAAGATTTAGATGTAGGAATTTTGATTTTTAAAATAAAGATTATTATTTAAAATTTAGAGTTTCAAATTCTATTCCTCCCTCCCTCTTTCCCCTCTCCCTTCACTGAGGCATTAAGCAATCAGATATAGGTTACACATGTGCAATTATGGTAAACATTACCATATTAGTTATTTTGTATAAGAAGACTCCAATATAAGAAAAATGAAAGAAAGTGAAAAAATAGCATGCTTCACTTTTTTTCAATCAGTATTAATTCTTAATTTGGAAATGGATAATATGTTTCATCATTAGTCCCTTGGGATTGTCTTAGATCATTGTTTTAAAAAGGTTTAGTCATTCACTTCATTGAAAAATACTGCTGTCATTGTGCACAACATTGTCCTGATTCTACTCACTTCAGCATACACCAGGTCATATAAGTTTCTTCAGATTTTTCTGAAATCATGCTGTTTCTCATTTCTTATAACAAAATAGTATTCCATTGCAATCATATACCACAGCTTGTTTTGCAATATCCCATTTGATTGGTGTCCCATTGGTTTCCACTTCTTAGCCAACAGAAAATGAGCTGCTAAAATTTTTTTTTGTACAGATATGTCTTTTTATATCTTTAGGATATAAATCTAATAGTGGCGTTGCTGGATCAAAAAGTTTGCACAGTTTAAGACTATAGAGAAATAAGAAGATGAAGGGTATCCTCTTAGGTAATAACCACATTAAGGAAGTATAAAAATAAACAGGAGACTGAAATAGAGGAAGAAAGAGAGAGAAAGGAAGGAAGGAGGAAAGAATGTAGGAAGGAAGAGATAAAGAAAAAAGAAAAGAAGGAAGGAAGGAAAGAAGAGAGAAGGAAGGAATAAATGAATAAAGAAGTGAATAAATGAATGAATAAGTAATTATGCATACACATCCATATATATGTACACATATGTATATATGCATTTATATATCATATGTTTATCATATTTTCCACTTAGTTTTCCTAGATATATTAAAAATATTGTATCATAAAAGAGCTAAAATGGCATGTTGCAGGGGAAAAGACATTTTGTTCTATAAGTTAAAAGTCAATTGAAAAAATGTCTTAGGATAAAGTAGTTCTTGTGAAGTCTAAGTCATTGTGTGTGTGTGTGTGTGTGTGTGTGTATGTGTGTTTTACTCTCTTTCTTAGAGTATCTATGATATAAGCTGCTCTCATAATATTAAAATTATTAGCTTGAGAGAAGCCAGAGAGGTATTAAGTTAAAGTAGATGAAAATATCAGATCTTCTTTTCTGAAGATGTTAACTATTTTATAATCTGAATAATATTTTTGAAAAGGCACTTTAAATGATACCATGAGAAAAATGAAATACTATACAGCTGAGTTTATACAAGTGGGGAGAAGTCAATTGATATTATAATGAAGGTTTGGAATGACTTATGGCATTTAATCTCACTATACTTGAGAGCTAGTTCTCTTCCAGTTATGCCTTGTAACATATAAAGATTTATTATATTGTAACTAAATATATCTACTTTGTTCCATTATTTATTATATTTTTAATTATATACTCAGTAATGTTAGTATGATTTCATTTTAATAGTAAAAGGGATTTAAGATGTAGAGAGATATGACTATTATTCAGAAAGAGAGCACTCTATTTTGTTACATAAATTTAATGAGCACAGTTTTAAGCTTGATATACCTAATCATTTAATGGTAAAGAGCTTGCTGTTTGATTAATTAATGAGAAAATATCCAAAAATACAACTGGATTACATTTAAACCCAGAGTCAAAAGGTTACTTATAGGAGTGATGCGATTCGCAGGTAGGAGATAATCTACAAATGTTATTTACAGACCCTATAAACCTAAAACACTGAGGGTTTTATTTAGAATTTTGTAATATATTCATCTTTCTTTCCCATAAGCACATTTAAAGAAGTTAAAGATAGAGTATATGAAAATGCTATTATTAATAGCATTGATTTATCTTTTATTATTTTATTTGAAGCATTGTTACCATAACTATTGTGCTGCTCTTTATTACTATATAGATTTTGTGTTTAATAATTTGCTTACAGGGGGAAGCTAGGTGGCACAGTGGATAAAGCACCAGCCCTGGATTCAGGAGTACCTGAGTTCAAATCTGGCCTCAGACACTTGACACATACTAGCTGTGTGACCTGGGCAAGTCACTTAACCCCCATTGCCCCACCAAAAAAAAGCAAAAAAATAAAAATAAAAAAAATAATTTGCTTACAAATCTTCAGTTAGTAAATGTAAATTATGTTATCATTACTTTAATGTTTAATGTTCATCTATTTAATAAATGTTATAATAACTGTGGACTAGTAATCCATAGGAATTTCCTTATTTTAAAAACAGTACCACAAAATAAAAATAAGATCAGGTTAAAAATATTTAAACAATCAAATAATCAATAAATCAAAAAGTAATTCATAGCAAAGTCAAGTCTGGGGAATTCATTGCTTCATAAATATGAATTTTCTAATCTCTTAGATCACTTAGAAAAACTACATAGTTTAACACTAGGAAATGGTACCTGGGAACTCATTTATACATCACTTAAAGAGGAAAAGGAGATGTTAAGGCTAAAATTCTAGCTAGTCTGTCTAAAATATCTAATGAGTGATCACCAATAAATTATAAGCTTTAACAAGAGTTAGACTTTTAAGCATTTATTAAGGAGAATAAGAATTTGGTAAAGAGAGAGAGAATGGCCTACATTCATCTATCTAGTAAAGGGAGAGTGCATTTCTAGCTCAGCTCTCCAACAGAGTCCACAAGAAAGAGCCCGAGTCAGAGTGCCAGGCTCCCCCTTCTTCCCACAAGCAAACATCACTTCCTGACACCAAAGAAAAGATGAATGGTCTTGCCCTCAAAGACCTTCACTTCATGGTTACAGTAAGTTACAGTCCCTGCTTTGTTTCTTCAAGAAACGGGGCATTTCCTTGATGAAACAGTCAAACATAACAGAATATAAAATCCTATGCTAACTAACAATATGTTAATAACAATATAGAAAAGGGAGGGAGGAAAGTTTTGTCCAGAGGGGCGGGGGGTTTGTCCTCATGAACTGGCGCTTTGACATTGGTCTTGGAAAGGGAGGGCCTCTGCAGAGAGTACATGATGCAGATGGTGTATATAATAACAGAAGGAAAAACAAAACAAAAAAACTGTTCATTTAAAGTCTCTGAAAGTCTTTTCTCAGATGTCCTCTGGGTGTAGTCATGAAATGGAAGTCTTTTCAGGGTTTGATGTGTGGATGCTGGTAACCAGACAGGAATATTTCCTACAAAATTGAGCTTAACACAACTTTAAAATAGCTTTGCCAATAATCAAATCAAACAATGAAAGTTCTCAAAAAACATGTCTAAGGGAATTCAGAATCTTAGTTGTTACATATGAAACATATAATAAAACAAAAATTGAAACATTCTTTAAAATTAATATTACTATAGTCCCCCCTTGCAGAGGGTAAATTGAGAAGACAATTGCTGTGATATTAATTTTTTTAAATAATTTTTATCTTTGTTTCATCACTATTTGCATCATCTGCCTAATTAACCTCATGCCATTATGAGAAATTTAAAAATCTAATATAATTGGTAACAGGTGTCAAGGCCAAATTCAACACTGTATTTATCATGACACCTGAGATAATTATGGGGGTTACCATAAAAGAACAGAGAAATGATGGGATATGAGTATTCCCACACTTGAGCTATTGTTCAAGCCATGCAGTATGCCAGCCTTAAAATAGGTGGATAGAATATATGTCCATGCCACTGAACATATTGGAGGAAACTGAGTCAGACTTAATCAGATGCATGGGATTGAGATGTCCATGGCATCAGGCATATAGGAGGGGTATAGAAGCCAGGTGTAGAATGAGATGGGTGGGATCAAAACTTCCAGCCATCTCTACAATATCGTAGGGAAAAAGAAAACAAAAATTAAACCAAGAGAATCCAGCCACATTTGTCAAAAGCCGTTCCCTCGGCCATACCTTGACTTCATGCATGTTTCCCCTCATGTGACAGTTCAATGTCTGCTCTTGCATGTATTCCTCTTATGATTGGATGGCATCTTGGCAACCTGGCATCTGATAACTCAGAATAAAGGCAATTAATGTCTTAAATGATAAGTTCCCATAATCCAAGTCTCACATGGATTTAAAAATTAAGGATAATAAATGACTGCAAAAAATGTGAATACATCTTGACTCAGAAATAATATATATTTATGCAATAATTTCAAAAAATACCCCCTTTTTTTTTACTAAGTATACAATTACTTTTGGGAAAAATCAAAACAAATTTAAATACAAGTTAAAGCACAACACAATCTCAAAGAAAACTTTTTTTAAAAAAAGAAAACTTTTACAAATGTTCCCCTCTTTTTCTTTTAATATACCTATCAAAAATAATATTTCTAGAACCAATTTACACTTGCCATGACAACCTATTTGTCAGGGAAATGCTTTAAAGAGTTTGATCAAATAATCAGTTGAGAGAAAAAAAAAATAGCAAAAACAAACAACTCAGAATATGGGAGCACAATACTCCTTGAATTAACATTGTATTATGAAATCAAAACCATCTTGCAATGTTTCAAAATTAGATAGATGAATGAATAGAAGAAAATACACATGGAACAATAAAAACAATGAAATTCAAGCTAGGGAAATCTAAATTAATATGAACTTAATACTAATAAGAGCATTATAAAATATAAACTTGATCACATGACTATAAAAAGCTTTTACAAATATTCTCCTTGTTTTAAAAACTAATATAAAACACAATCTCGAAAGCATGAAAATGTCTATGAAAATAAACCCATACCATTAATTTCAAAATATATATGTAATAGCATAGAAATACTATGTAACCTCCAAACTGACATTAATACTCTGAGTGAATTTAGAACACTTTTGATTCTGATATCTAAAATCCCCAATACTCATATCAATACCTTGCTGCTTATTTCTACATTTCTGTAAAATATGTACCCTTCCATGGCAAAAGAAACAGAGTCTTGAACTATGATGAAGATTGTCATTTTTATTCTGCTTAAGTTTTTCCTCTTTAGCCCCTCTATATTGTCTGTCTGTCCTTGCATAATACAAATGCTTTAGAAGGTTACTAATTAAAGACAAATGCAGATTGGCAAAATTATGAACAAAACAAGCATATATGGAATTTAAAGGGTTTTCTAAGGTCAAGTCAGAAGCATAGCCAGGCTGGGGAAAGGCTGAGCCTGAAGCTGCAAATGTAGGTCGAGAAAGCTGCACATGTGCATTAGATCTCTGGACTTCCCTGGCAAGGGAAGCAATGGGCTTGGCCATTGGAGGAGTAGAAGGTGGGGACTGGAGAGGAGGGGAGGGACCAGGGCAATTTGAATCAGACTTGATTTTGAACTCAGGCCCTTCCCCCACTGCTAGGGGATTAAAAGTTTCTAGAGATTGGATCATTGCCTCCAGGCATGCAAAATTAGAGCAAGATTTAGTGTTAGAACTTGGGAAAGCTGCAGGAATCATAGGTTTCTCTGAAAAAGAATGGTTGGGAGAGAGGGGGATATTTATATTCCCTTGTGTGAGCACCTTGCTGGCTCTTCTAACAAAAATAAAAATATAAAATCCACAAAAACAAAGCATTAATTTGATCTTATCTCCCATTTGTCTGGTTAAACAGACTAAAATAAAAAATAGGGTAATTAGGGAGCTTAAAAGGTCCATTTGAAAATTTAAAGGAACTTAGCAGTTTAAAGGGACAGGGTAGGGGAAATTTCTGACCCAACAGGAAGATCAGAAGATGGAGGTTTCAGCTATTCCTTCATTGTCACCATCTTTTAAGGCTAAAATTCTAGCTAGTCTGTCTAAAATATCTAATGAGTGGTCACCAATAAATTATAATCTTTAGCAAGAGTTAAACTTTTAAATATTTATTAAGGAGAATAAGAATTTGGTAAAGAGAGAGGGAAAGGCCTACATTCATCTATCTAGCAAAGGGATAGTACATTTCTAGGTCTTTTTTCTACTAGAGTCCACAGGAAAGAGCCCGAGTCAAATCGCCAGGCTCCCCCTTCTTCCTCCCACAAGCAAAAGTCACTTCCTGATGCCAATGAAAAGACAAATGGTCTTGCCCTCAAAGACCTTCACCTCATGGCAGAGCTTTTCTACAGTAAGTCTCCAGCAGGTGGCATCATTCCAATTGTTACAGAGAGAAGCTGGTGTATATGTGTGTATGTGTTTTGTGTATGTTTATATATTTGTATGTATGTATGTATGTGTGTGTGCCTAAGAAAAAGCTTAGCTACAAATAGAAGAGAAGCTAAACTTCATACACCAGGAATAAATCAAAGAAACAAACACTACAATTCTTTTAAAGGCAGAACAAATATTATAGTGGAAAGACTTGACTATCATAAATCAGGAATCTTCTGAAAAGGAACAATGTCATCCTGGGGAAGAACCATAGTAAACTTGGATTACCTTTGAGTAATAAAGGAGGTTTTTGTTTTGTTTTTTCTCATTAAGTAAATATTTAATGAAGTGGGATAGTGGATTCAGAAAAATGATTAATCAGTAAGAAAGGGGTTGCAAATTAATGAATTGACAATAAATATTCAAATATATCATTGGATTGTCATAGACCCCAGAATGGTAAGATTACATATGGAAAAATACAAATGAAAAGCTACAGGTTAATCTACAAGTTGTTAAGGGCTAAAATTCTAGCTAAACTGTCTAAAATATCTAATGAGTGGTCGCCAATAAATTATAAGCTTTAGCAAGAGTTAGACTTTTAAGCATTTATTAAGGAGAATAAGAATTTGGTAAAGAGAGAGAAAGGCCTAGATTCCTATCTATTAAAGGGAGAGCACATTTCTAGCTCCCTTCTCCGCCAGAGTCCAGAGGAAAGAGAGCGAGACTGAGCGCCAGTCTCTTCCTTCCTCCTCCCACTAGCCCGCGTCACTTCCTGACTCCTGGTCTTGCCCTCAAAGACCTTCCCTTCATGGGCAGAACTCCTCTACAGTAAGTATCCAGCAGGTGGCGTTATTCCAATCGTTACAGTCCCCCCTGTTGTTCCTCAAGAAACAAAATGTTTCCTTGACGGAACAGTAAAAACAATATGATAACTATTGCTAACAAATAATATGTGAACAACAATATAGAAAAGGAAGAGAGGAAAGTTTTGTCCAGAGGGGCGATTTTTTTTGTCCTCATGAACCGACGCTTTGACATTAGTCTTGCAAAGGGAGGGCCTCTGCAGAGAATACATGTTACAGATGGTGTATATTATAACAGAAAGAGAAAAAAAACCAACAAAAAGAACAAATCAAAACTGTTCATTTAAAGTCTCTGAAAGTCTTTTCTCAGATGTCCTCTAGGTGTAGTCGTGGAATGGAAGTTGATGTGTGGATGCTGGTAATCAGCCAGGAAAATTTCCTACAAAATTGAGCTTAACACAACTTTAAAATAGCTTTGTCAATAATCAAATCAAACAATGAAAGTTCTCAAAAACATGTCTAAGGGAATTCAGAATCTTAGTTGTTACACATGAAACATATAATAAAACAAAAATTGAACCATTCTTTAAAATTATAATATTACTATAGTCCCCCCCTTATGGAGGGTAATTGAGAAGACAATTGCTGTGATATTAATTATTAAAAATAATTTTTATCTTTGTTTCATCACTTTTTGCATCATCTGCCTAATTATCCTCATGCCATTATGAGAAATTAAAAAATCTAATATAATTGGTAACAGGTGTCAAGGCCAAATTCAACACTGTATTTATCATGACACCTGAGATAATTATGGGGGTTACCATAAAAGAACAGAGAAATGATGGGATATGAGCATTCCCACACTTGAGCAATATGTACTGCCCATACAGTATGCCAGGCTTAAAATAGGTGGATGGAATATATGTCCATGCCACCGAACATATTGAAGGAAACTGAGTCAGACTTAATCAGATGCATGGGATTGAGATGTCCATGGCATCAGGCATATAGGAGGGAGCATAGAAGCCAGGTGTAGGAGTGAGATGGGTGGGATGAATACTTCCAGCCATCTGTACAATATTGTGGGGAAAAATAAAATAAAATATTAAACCAAGAGAATCCAACCTCAACATTTGTCAAAAGCCGTTCTCTCGGCCATACCTTGACTTCATGCATGTCTCCCCTCATGTGACAGTTCAGTGTCTGCTCTTGCATGTATTCCTCTTGTGATTGGATGGCACCTTGGCCAACTGGCATCTGATAACTCAGAATAAAGGCAATTAATGTCTTAAATGATAAGTTCCCATAATCCAAGTCTCATATGGATTTAAAATTGAGGATAATAAATGATTGCAAAAAATGTGAATACATCTTGACTCAGAACACAATATATAATTACGCAACAATTTCAAATAATACCCTTTTTTTTACTTAGTATACAATTACTTTTGTGAAAAATCAGAACATATTTAAATACAAGTTAAAGCACAACAGAATCTTAAAGAAAACTTTTACAAATGTTCCCCTCTTTTTTTTTTTTTTTTCGGGATATGCTTATCAAAAATAATACTTCTAGAATCAATTTACACTTGCCATGGCAAACAATTTGCCAGGGAAATGCTTTAAAGAGTTTGATCAAATAATCAGTTGAGAAAAAACAAAAACAAACAACTCAGAATATGGGAGCACAATACTCCTAGAATTAACATTGTATAATAAAATCAAAACCATCTTGCAATGTTTCAAAATTAGATAGACAAATGAATAGAAGAAAATACACATGGAACAATAAAAGACAATGAAATTCAAACTAAGGAAATCTAAATGAATATGAATTTAATATTAATAAGAGTACTATAAAATATAAACTTGATCACATGACTATAAAAAGCTTTTACAAATATTCTCCTTGTTTTAAAAACTAAGTATAAGACACAATCTCAAAAGCATGAAAATCTCTATGAAAATAAACCTATACCATTAATTCCAAAATGTATATGTAATAGCATAGAAATCCTATGTAACCTCTGAACTGACAATAATCTGAGTGAATTCAGAACACTCTTGATTCCGATATCTAAAATCCCCAATACTCATATCAATACCTTGCTGCTTACTTCTACATTTCTGTAAAATATATACCCTTCCATGGCAAAAGAGGCAGAGTCTTGAACTATGTTGATTGTCATTCTTATTCAGCTTAAGTTTTTCTTCTTTAACCCCTCTATATTGTCTGTCAGTCTTTCCACCATACAAATGCTTTATAAGATTACTAATTAAAGACAAAAGCAGGTTAGCAAAATTATGAACAAAACAAGCATATCTGGAATTTAAAGGGCTTTCTAAGGTTGTCTCAGAAGCACAGCCAGGCTGGGGAAGAGTTGAGCCTGAAGCTGCAAATGTAGTTAGAGAAAGTTGAGCATGCGCATCAGTTCTCTGGACTTCCCAGGCAGGGGAAGCAATGGCCATGGGAGGAGTAGAGGGTGGGGTCTGGAGAGGAGGGGAGGGACCAGCACAATTTGAATCAGATTTGATTTTGAACTCAGGCCTGGATTCCTCTTCCCCCACTTTGCCTCCAGGTGCTAGGGAATTAAAAGCTTCTAGAGGGTGGGTCATTGCCTCCAGGCATGCAAAATTAGAGCAACAATTAGTGTTAGAATTGGGAAAAGCTGCAGGAATCTCTTCAGGTTTCTCTGAAAAAGCATGGTTGGGAGAGGGAGTGATTTTTCCTTGTGTGAGTAAGTTGCTGGCTTTTTTAACAAAAATAAAAAGAAAAATAGAAAATCCACAAAAACAAAGCATTAACATGATCTTATCCCCCATTTGTCTGGTTAAACAGACTAAAATCAAAAATAGGGTAATTAGGGAGTTTAAAAGGTCCATTCGAAAAAATTTAAAGGAAAACACAGCCAGTACGCCAGTACTTAGCAGTTAAAGGGAGAGGGAGGGGAAATTTCTTACCCAACCAGAAGATCAGAAGACTGAAGTTTAGCTTTCCTCTTCGTGGTCAGCCATCTGTTAAGGGCTAAAATTCTAGCTAAACTGTCTAAAATATCTAATGAGTGGTCGCCAATAAATTATAAGCTTTAGCAAGAGTTAGACTTTTAAGCATTTATTAAGGAGAATAAGAATTTGGTAAAGAGAGAGAAAAAGGCCTAGATTCCTATCTATTAAAGGGAGAGCACATTTCTAGCTCCCTTCTCCGCCAGAGTCCAGAGGAAAGAGAGCGAGACTGAGCGCCAGTCTCTTCCTTCCTCCTCCCACTAGCCCGCGTCACTTCCTGACTCCTGGTCTTGCCCTCAAAGACCTTCCCTTCATGGGCAGAACTCCTCTACAGTAAGTATCCAGCAGGTGGCATTATTCCAATCGTTACAAAGTCAAACAGTAGGCCCCATAATCTTGTAATACATAACTTTATACCTGAATAACATCAGCAGAATTTGGTCACTCTCTTTGTAGGTTCTCATCAGCTCTAGAATAAAAGTATGGGAAATGAATACTGGCTATGGAATCCAAGATCAATCAGATGATAGATTTTGGCATTGGAATATAGTAGTGGAGATTTGTCTTGTATATGCAGCTAACAAAGTATATTCTAAAAAGAATATAAATTTAGAAACCAAAAGAAAAGAAACAAAAAAATATAACCCTGAACAAACATGCTAACTAGAATAATGTATCACTATAATTTTTATGCAAAATTACCAAAGTACTTTTGTTTAAAAACAGAGTCCTCCACATACATACTCAATTAATAAAATAATTATGTTCCTTGGAGAAATTTAATATATTATTCATCTCCATATATGTATGCATATATACAGATATGTGTATACATATGTACACATATACATATGTGCATATATCTTATTTAATTTGTCTGAATAAATCTGAAAATATTTTTCTTGAATACTGTACCATCATATTATATTTTTCTTTTTTTGTCCTTGACATATAGTTTGAAATTGTTATTGAAAATACAGTTCGTGGCATAGTTTTTACCCTGCCAGAGACCCTCAAAGCACCCATTCATCTGCTTCCATCAGAACGACCAAAAATGAATGCTGCAAAAATTTTACAGGTTGGTATGAAACAGAAATGCCATACTGCATAGCAATCAATTTTATGTTTTTATAGTTACTGGAGACTTGCATTTTCCTCTGTAAATGATCTCTGTGTTCTATACACATAGTTTTCCATCACTCTTCCTAGTTTGCCATTTATTGCAGTCGTATTTTATATCAAAACATGTGTAACTGGCAAAATTGCTGATTTTATGCTATTTTATAACATTTTTTTCAGGCAGGGGAAAATAATGTTCTTTACCAAAAGCTTTCTAGTGATCATATGCAGAAGTTACCCCATGGTAATGATATTTTCATACACTTTCAGTGCAATATACCATTCAAAAAGTACTTAGAAATATGTCCCCATCATCTGAATTTAGGCAAGTATTTCAGTCTCTTCATTTTCACTGGGAGCAAAATAAATATAGCTTCACTGTTGTAGAGTAAATTATTTTATTCAACTATTCATGCTTTTGAAAAGAAAGTCCATAGGCATCTATATTAGTTTTTCAGTTTTAAAATTAGCAAGGAAAAATAGATCAAAGTTCTATCAGATAATTTGATATGGATTTGTTTGTTTCAGAATAATGAAATAACTACAGTTTGTTTAGAGGAATGGGATACTCATGATGTACTATTATGCATATAAATTGAATCAAACACATTAAGAATGAAAGGATCAGGGGCAGCTAGGTGGCGCAGTCGATAGAGCACTGGCCCTGGAGTCAGGAGTACCTGAGTTCAAATCCGGCCTCAGACACTTAACACTTACTGTGTGACCCTGGGCAAGCCACTTAACCCCAATTGCCTCACTTAAAAAAAAAATATGACAGGATCTTTCCATGATGATTCTAAAAGCATCCTTTCATCTTAAAATAACTTATTAACTTTAAGAATAATTATAATTATTTAATATAGTTACAGAAAGTTTACTTGACCCTATGAGTGACACTGAAATTTTTTGAATGCAACTGCTACATATAGTTTATCACTTTTCCTTTTTCCTTTCTCATAAAGCTAGAACATATAGTATGATGGGAAGTAAAACATGATCACCCGAAGAATTAAACAAAATGTCTTCCCAATTATTTTATCCTTTTCATCAAAGTCCAGGATTTAGAGTTGGAAATGACCTTAGAGATAATTTAATCCAAACTTGTATCATACTCAACCACTAGGACCACCATCTGAGAACTAAAGAAATTGGAGCCCAGAGAGATTAAATGATTGGCCTGATTTTCCACAAATGATAAGGTATAGTTCTGAGATTTTGACCCTTATCCTTTATGCTTTGGCTTAAGAGTCTGAGAATCAGAATCTAAACCTCAGAACTGGATCAAATTATTTATGGAACATCAATTTATCTTTCACTGCCTGTATCAGTGTCATTTATGTGTTTGTTTGTTTTGTTTTATTTTGTTTTATTTTGCAGGGTAATGAGGGTTAAGTGACTTACCCAGGGTCACACAGCTAGTAAGTGTTAAGTGTCTGAGGCCAGATTTGAACTCATTTACTCCTGAATCCAGGGCCAGTGCTTTATCCACTGCATCACGTAGCTGCTCCACTGTCATTTATATTCTAAGACATTCTGATACTTAAAATACTCTGAGGTTTCTCTGTATGTGTATATGTGCATATGTGTGTGTTTCTCAAGATAACTAAGTACCAGTCAATTCTCCTTCTTTTCTTCAGCACACACTCGTTCTCCATACTACTATATATTATTACATAGGATTCAAAGAAGTAGCTTTATCATTTAAAAATGATGCATTTTTTTAAGACTTGATTCTAAAGCTTAAAAATTCTTCTCCATGAGAAATCACTTATGCAAACATAGAGGACAACACTTTTCCCTTAGCCCTTTACATATTTAGTTTTGAATGGAATTATACGTTAAATATTATAAAATAATATCCTATATTAGAAATAAATAATCAGAGGACTGCTGAATTACAAGAGAGCTGCATGGTCATTATATAGAACCCTTGAGGTTCCCAGTGCAGAAACTCTGAGATTAAAAGTGTCTACATGATTGATCAACTTCCTCATGCAATCTCCTTTGTAATAACATTTATATTATGTGTTTATATAATCTTTTCCCTAGGTAGATTTGGTGAAGTAACACTGACCATCAAAAATATTATCAACATATAACTAAAGAGTAATTATTAGCCCAGGATTACTTATAACATTAAATAGAAATACAATAGCTGGACTATGCTCAGAAACCTATGTTGAAAAAAATACTAAAACAGTACAAAAGGTATCATGAAACCAATGAAGAAACAAAAATCTTTATCCATATCTATTATGTTTTCTAAGTTACAGGTAGAGATAGAATACTTTGAAAGCTCTTAGATGATTAAATTTTCCAGAAAACAAGGGTTTTATTTTCTACAAGTCAATATGGAGACAAACAAATATAAACAGTAAATATGTTCTGAAATGTTCAATTCTTCACTGAACCCTGTTATTTCCTTGGTATGATGACTCTCTGGCCAATGCTTTATATGAACATGATTGTCACAAATATAATTCACCTTCTTTTGTTCATTTTTCTCTGTATCAATTCATACAAGTCAACAATTTTCTCTAAATAATTTGCATTGCTCATTTACACACAAAGAAGTTTCAATTTCACTTTTGTACCACTGTTACGATTTTCTCCCTATGAGGGGCAGCTAGATGGTGCAGTGGATAGAGCACCGGCTCTGGATTCAGGAGGACCTGAGTTCAAATCTGGCCTCAGACATTTGACACTTACTAGCTGTGTGACCCTGGGCAAGTCACTTAACCCCAATTGCCTCACCAAAAAAAAAAAAAATTTTCTCCCTATGGATAGACAACAATTTTCCTCCCACTTGTCTGCAATTGTTGAAAGTATTGCTTTAAATATTTTGGTATAAATGAGATTCCTCTCTTTGTCTTTTACTTCTTTGAGGTACCTAATTAATAATAATGGTGAGTGAAAGTTTCAGGGAATTTTAAAGTATAACTATACTTTTTTTCCATGTTTAATTGTATGGTTGGGTTTTTTTAGTACTGGTTCAATTAAGAGATTAACAAGCATTTAGTGTGCATTTGTCTTCCAAAAATCTATTTAACCTTTACTATTTTCAACCTTTATCATTCTTGACAATATGACTATTCTGAAGTGAAAACTCAGAGTTGTGAATTTAATGACATTTATTATTCATGATTTGGATCATTGCTTCATTTCGTTAAGAGTTTTTACTTCTTCTGAAAACCTCCTATTCATATAATTCAAACATATATACTTCAGGATATCTATCATTCTTTATATCAATTTAATTGATTAGAAGTTTTGACACTTGCTCTACTTTGAGGCCCAGAGGAATCAGATTAAGAAATAATCATGAGAGGTAGCTAGGTGGCACAGAGGATAAAGCAGTGACTCAGGATTCAGGAGGCCCTGAGTTCAAATCTGGCCTCACAAACTTGACACTAGCTGTGTGATCCTGGGCAAGTCACTTAACCATCATTGTGCCACCAAAAAAAAAGTAATCCTGAAATATTTAACAAAATAAGTATAAATACAATAAAACATATATACTGATATTATGTGGTTTTCTAAGACAATATGTACCTATAGACCTTTTTTCTGCTGTAGTGCTTGCCTTTAATGTTTTCTTTTTCAGTTAACTGCTTTTCACAATTAAATTATTCATTTAATTGTCTATGGCCACCTGTAAATGAATATCTCACTCCTATTCACCTCTTTTCCAAATACCTCCTTTGATTATATGTTTTAATTTTGACCTTTTTATTTTACATGTATTTTATATATATATAAACATTCTTACTAATACAATATTTATATTATGTATGTGTTATAAATAATATAAACTATACTATATTTTATATATTTATATGTATTAATTTAGAGTTTATTATATTATATGGTGCCAGTTGCTTTTCTAAACTTAATTTCTGTTAGTTTTCTAATTTTCACAACACTTTTGTTATAATAGTTTGTGTCCTTAGTTTTATCATATACTAGGAAACTATATTTAGCTCATCCTTGGTTTTGTTTACAGAGTCTATTCTACTTTCTTTTCTATTTTTTCACGAGGCCCAAATAATGTGACAGTTACTTCTTTATTGTATAGCTATTGAAATTTGATAATATTCACTTGTTAGTCCATTTCAGCCCAGCTTTCTTCCTCCCTTCCCCCCAATTCCATCCTTGGGAGTTGATTTATGACTTCTTTAGTTTCAACTTCTGAGATTCTGTTAATTTAATTTTTTCTTCCTTGTTCTCTTACATTCAATATTTTATGGATTTTTTTTGTTTGTTTTTGTTTGTTTGTTGTTTTTGCTTTAGTTTTTTGTGGAGCAGTGGGGATTAAGTGATTTGCCCAGGGTCACACAGCTAGTAAGTGTCAAGTGTCTGAGGCTGGATTTAAACTCAGGTACTCCTGAATCCAGGGTCACTGCACCACCTAGCTGCCTCTAAATATTTTAGGTTTTTACAAATACTCATGTATTTCATTGAAGTTTTCAGGTATATTGAAAAATGCATTCTATGTATTATTACAAATCCTTAGAAGAGAATCTTACTAATGAATAGAAATGTATTTTTCACATTCTCGTTTTTCAATATTAATTTTTTATTTTATTTTTTGCCAGTTACATGCAAAGATAATTTTTATCATTCATTTTTGTGAGGTTTTGAGTTTCATCAAATTTTTCTCTCCCATCCCCTAAACAGAAAGCAATATGATATAGGATACATATGTACAATCATGTAAAATATGTTTCAAAATTATTCATATTGTGCAAAAAGAATCAAAACAAAAGGGAAAAACTTTAATAAAGAAACACTAACAACAAATAACCTCAAAAATGAAAATAATGTGCTTCAATCTGTATTCATATTACACATGTTTTTTCTGTATATGTAGAACTTTGTCATCATGAGTCTTTTGGAATTGTCTTGAATGATTTTATTGTTGAGAAGAGCTAAATCTATCACAGTTGATCATTACACAATGTTGCTGCTAAGGTGTACAGTGTTCTCCTGGTTCTGCTCACTTCACTCAGCATCAGTCCATTTACATCTTTCCAGGTTTTTCTGAAATCTGCCTGCTCATCATTTCTTATAGTACAATAGTATACTATTCCATGCATATATTATGACTTATTCAGCCATAATATATATATGACTCAAATGATGGGCATTCCCCAATTTCCAATTCTTTTGTACCACAAAGAGAGCTACTAAATATATTTTTGTACATGTGTGTCCTTTTCCCATTTTTATGATTTTGGTGAGATACAGACCAATTAGTGTTATTACTGGGTCAAATGGTATACACTGTTTTATACCCCTTTGGGCATAGTTCCAAAATGCTCCCTAGAATGTTTGGATCATTTTTACAACTCCACCAATGATACATTAATGTTCCAATATTTCCATTTCTCGAACACTTAAAATTTTGTCATATTATTCAATCTGATAGGTGTGACTTGGTACCTCAGAGTTTTTTTTTTTTCATTTGAATTTCTTTAGTCAATACATATTGAGAACATGTGTTTATCTGATTATAGATAGCTTCAATTTCTTCATCTGATAAGAATCTTTTCATAAGAGTCATTCCAATGGGAATTCTATATATTATTTTAAGAATATTCCATGGGGAGCCAAGATGGCAGAGAGAAGACAGGAAGCTGCCTAAACTTTCTTGAGGTTCCCTCAAAAACAACAGTAAAATCAAGCCTCTAAATGGATGTTGAAACTAGAGAACCTACAAAAAGACAGAGAGACACAAATGTCCAACTTGAGATAATTTAGAAGACTTCAGGCAAGGTTGGTCTCACTTGGGGAAAAAAAAAAGTACAGCACAGAGGGGGTTTCGGTAAGTCAGCAGGAGGCTCTTGGCCATAGCAAAGCAACTGAGGCTGCTTGGTTTTGACTCAGCAGGCTGGTGACACATGAGGCCAGTTGTGAGATGCACCACCACCAAGCTGAGAGGGCTGGCTGCCAGCTAGAGAAATGCCCACAGGACAGGCACAAGTAGGTCAAGACTTCCCAGCAAAGTGATAAGGCCCAGGGCAGTGAGGAATCCAAAAGCCACAGAAGTCTCAGAGAAGAAAGCGAGTAACCCAACCCCTATGCCCCAGCACAAGAAATTTGCAACAGTGACCCCTGTGCCCCAGGAACAAACCTCAACTTTTTAAGTTTAAAAATAGGCTACAATATGAGTAAGAAACAGAAAGGATCCTCACCATTAAGAGCTTCTGTGTCTACAGAGAAGGCCAAAACAAAAACTCAGATGAGGACAATACTGTCAAAATGTCTATATGTGAAACCTCAATGAAGAAGATGAATTGGTCTCAAAACCAAAAAGCCTTGTTGGAAGAACTCCAAAAGGCTTATAAAGATCAAATGAGAAATGTAGAAGAAAAATGGGAAAAGAACTAAGAAAAATTAGAGTTACACTGCAAAAAGAACCAAAAAAATTGAGGAAAAGAATTCCTTAAAAAATACAATTAGCCAAATAGGAGAAAAATTGGCCAAATGGGAGAAAAAAATGGCCAAATGGATAAAGAGGGGCAAAAGCTTACTGTGGAAAATAATGCCTTAAAAATTAAAATTGGGCAGATGGAAGTTGATAACTCCTTGAGACACCAAGAATCTCTCAAGCAGAATAAAAAGACTGAAAAAATAGAAGAAAATGTGAAATACCTCATTGGAAAAACACCTCACCTGGAAAAATATATCCAGGAAAGATAATCTGAGAATTATTGGACTACCTGAAAGCCCCTGATGAAGAAAAGAGTCTCGACACCATATTCCAGGAAATTATCAAGGGGAACTGCCCTGAAATTGTAGAATCAGAGGATAAAAATCATCATTGAAAGAATCCATCAATCACCTCCTAAAAGAGACTCCAAAAGAAAAACTCCAAGGAATATTGTAGCCAAATTCCAGAATTATCAGGTGAAGGAGAAAATACTCCAAGTAGCCAGAAATAAACAATTTAAATATCATCAAGCTACAGTCAGGAACTTTAAAGTATCACAAGGCTTATAATATGATATTCTAGAAGGCAAATGAGCTTGGATTATAACCAATTTTTTCAGGGGAAAAGATGGATTTTCAATGAAATAGGTGTATTCCAAGGTTTCCTGAAGAAAAGACCAGAAATGAACAGAAATTTTGATTTTCAAATAAAAGACCCAAGAGAAATATAAAAAGGTAAACGGGGGGGGGGGTGGCTAGATAGCACAGTGGATAAATCACCGGCCCTGGATTCAGGAGTACCTTAGTTCAAATCCAGCCTCAGACACTTGACACTTACTAGCTGTGTGACCCTGGGCAAGTCACTTAACCCCCATTGCCCCCCCCACACACAAAAAAAAATAAAAGGGAAACAGGGAAAAATACATTATTCTATAAGGTTAAACTCTTTCCACTACTATGAGGGAATATAATACTTTTAACTCTTGAAATCTGTATCTCTATTAGGGTATAGTTACTAAATAGACTTTGATGTCATGATATAAAGAAATTTAAGGGGCAGAATAAAAGGAGAATGGGGGATGAGAGGAAAGGGGACGTGGAATAGGGTTAATTACATCACATGAAGAGGCATACACACACATACACACACAAATTATTGACAATAGAGGGAAATAAGGGAGAGGTGAGCAATGTTTCAACCATTCTCATCAGATTTGGTTTAAAGAGGGAATACCATGTCAACCCATGTGGGTAAAGAAACTTAGCTTACTATTTCAGGAAGTGAAAGAGTAAGGGGGAAAGGATGGTACTGATAGAGGGGGAGGTAGAAGCAGAGGAAGAAAGGAAAAAGAAAAGTGAGGGCAGCTGATGAGGGCAGATTAAGGGAGACAGTGGTCAGAAACAAAACATGGATGAGAAGAAATAGGGTGAAAGAAGTAAGAGTACAAACAAAGGGGAAAAGATGATGGAGTAAAATACATAGTTAGTAATTATAACTGTGAATGTGAATGGGATGTCCTCTCATAAAACAGAAGCACATAGCAACGTGGAATAAAAACCAGAATCCTTCAATATCTTGTTCAGAAGAAATGCATTTGAAGAAGAGAGATACAGACAGAGTAAATATAAAAAGTTGATGCATAATATATTATGCTTCAGCTAAGTCAAAAAAGCAGGGGTAGCAATTGTTATCTCAGACAAAGCAAAAGCAAAAAGTGATCTAATTAAAAGAGATAAGGAAAGAAACTACATCTTGCTAAAAGGCACCATAGACAGTGAAGTCATATCAATACTGAACATATATGTACCAAGTGGTATAGCATTCAAATTCTTAGAGGAGAATTTACATGAGTTACAAGAGGAAATAGACAGTCAAACTATACTAGTGGGGAGAAAATTGAATGGGGATAGAAAGGAATATACTTCTGTTCAGTGGTACATGGCATGTACACAAAAATTGACCATATATTAGAGCAGAAAAAAATCACAGTCAAATATAGAAAGACAGACATAGTAAATGCATCATTTTCATATCATCAAGCAGTAAAAATTGAATTTATTAAAAAGCCATGGAAAAATAGACTAAAAATTAATTGGAGACTAAATAATCTTTTCCTAAAAATGAGTGGGTGAAAAAACAAATCATAGAAACAATCAGTAACTTCATAAAAGAAAATTAAAGCAATGAGACAACATACCAAAACTAATGGGGTGCAGCTAAAGCAGTTCTTTAAGGGAAAAATTTATATCTCTAAATGCTTACTTATATAAAATAGAGAAAAAGGAGATCAATGAATTGGTTATGCAACTAAAAAAGCTAGAAAAAGAACAAACTAAAAAGCTCCAATTAAACACTAAATTTGAAATACTGAAAACCAAAGGAAGGATTAATTAAATTGAAAGTAAGAGAACTATAGAATTAATCAATGAAACTAAGAACTGTCTTTATGAAAAAAAAATCAGTAAAATAGATAAACCTTTGGTTAATTTTATTTAAAAAAAGAAGAAAAACAAATTACCAGTTTCAAAAATGAAAGGGGTGAATTCACCACCAATGAAGCAGAAATTAAGGCAATAATTGAGAGCTACTTTGGCAATGTTATGTCAATAAATTTGAAAATCTAAATGAAGTTGATGAATATTTACAAAAAATATTAACAGAAAAGGAAATATAAGACCAGAATAGCCTGATTTTAGAAAAAGAAATTGGACAAGCCATCAATAAATTCTCTAAGACAAAAATCTCCAGGTCCAGATGGGTTTACAAGTGAATTCTACCAAACATTTACAGAACAATTATTTCCAATACTACATAAAGTATTTGGAAATATATGTGAAGGAGTTCTTCCAAGTTCCTTTTATGTCACATATATACTTTAGATATCTAAACCAGGAAGACTCAAAACAGAAAGAAAGTTACAGACCAATTTCCCCAATGAATATTGATGGAAAAATCTGCCATAAAATATAAGCAAGTAGAATGCAACAATTTATCACCAGGATAATAAACTATGACTACGTGCGATTTATTCCAGTAATGAAGAGCTGGTTCAAAATTGAGGAATCTATCAACATAATTGATCACATCAATAACAAAACTAACCAAAATCATATTATTTTCTCAATAGATGTAGAAAAAAGCTTTTTTGACAAAATACAACACTCATTCCTATTAAAAAAAGACCATAGAGCATAAGAATAAATGTAGCTGTCATTAAAATGATAAGCAGTATATTTCTTTTTTATGAGATTCAATGTATCTATCATAAAGATTCACAATAGTTTCATGAATAGGCCACTGCTAGGTCTGCATCCCAAAGAGACCATAGAAAAGGTGAAAGGATCCGTATGTACAAAAATATTTATAGCAGCTCTCTTTGTGGTGGCAAAGCATTGGAAATCAAGGGAATACCCATCAATTGGGAAATGGCTGTACAAGCTGTGGTATATGAATGTTATGGAATTCTATTGTGCTGTAAGAAATGATGAGCAGGAGTAGTTCAGAGAAACCTGGAAGGACGTGCATGAACTGTTGCTGACTGAGAGGAGCAGAATCAAGAGAACACTGTACACAGTAATGTAAACACTATGTGATGAACAATTGGAATAGACTTGGCTCATCTAAGTAGTGCAATGATCCAAAACAATTTCAATGAAGTCATGATAGAAAATGTTGTCAACTTCCAGAAAAAAGAACTGTGAATTATGAATGCCAATTGAACAATACTGTTTCTGCTTTTGGACTGTTTTTTTCCTTCTTTTTTTGAGTTTTTTCCCTTGTGTTCTGACACTTATTTCACAAGTTGACTAATGTGGAAATATGTTTAATGTGATTGGACACATAAAATCTAAATCAGACTACTTACTTTCTGCCTTGGGGTGGGGGGAAGGGAGGATGGGAGAAAAAAATTGAAACTAAAAATCCTGTGAAAACAAATGTTGAAAATTCTCCTTATATGTAACTGGAAAATAATAAAATACTTAAAAAAATCAATGGCTATGAAAATAAAAGATATCCTTACACTGTATGTCAACACTAACAAAATTTGCTGTGTCAAAAGCATCTTTAAATATGAGAATTCTTCTATCACTTGATGCTATTGATATGAAAGAAATTGAAAAATTACATGCATAACAAATCTGATTTCATTTGCTGTCCCTTATACTTGGAAAATACCCTTAAAATTTCTATGTCCAAAAAATCCCTACCTTCAAGATGGAACACCTACTATATGCCAGCCAATGTTTTTATGTGTTTTGCAAATATTCCATGTGAGATTTGGAAGAACTCTATGAAATTGATGCTATATTATTCCCATTTTACACATGAGGAAACTGAGGCATAAGTGTAATTTGTCCTGGGACATGCAGTTATTATAATAAGCAGGATATGAACTCAGGTTTTCCTGATTATATTCCGAGGGAACTATTGTGGCACCTACACTTACCCCTTCAGATTCTCACAAATCCTTCAATCCTGAACTACTTTATATGTGTAAATGTACTATCTAGCTATACTGTCTAAAATATCTAATGAGTGGTCACCAATAAAATATAAGCTTTAGCAAGATTTTAAACTTTTAAGCATTTATTAAAGAGCATTAGGATGTAATGATCAGAGAGAAAGGCAAAAATCTAACTAAGAGACCTCATCATCTGCCTTTGTTGCTAAAATTCTTCTTAAAGAGATAGTCCCTTCATGGTCGCCATCTATTAAGGGCTAAAATTCTAGTTAGTCTGTCTAAAATATCTAATGAGTGGTCACCAATAAATTATAAGCTTTAGCAAGAGTTAGGCTTTTAAGCATTTATTAAGGAGAATAAGAATTTGGTAAAGAGAGAGAAAGGCCTACATTCAGATATCTATTAAAGTGAGAACGTATTTCTAGCTCCCCACTCTGCCAGAGTCCCCAGGAAAGAGAATGTGTCAGGCTCCCCCTTCTTCCTCCCACCAGCAAACGTCACTTCCTGGACTACCTGAAAACGATGACCAAAACACAAGCTTAGACACCATTCTCCAAGAGATTGTGAGGGAAAATAGCCCTGATATTCTAGAAGCAGAAGCTAAAATTGAAATTGAAAGAATCCACCAATCACCTCTGAAGACACCCCAAAAGGAAAACCTCTAGGAATATTATAGTGAAATTCCAGAACTCTCAGGTCAAGGAGAAAATATCGCAAGCAGCTAGAAAAAAGGAATTCAAATACTGTGGAGCTCCAATAAGGACAAAGCAAGATCTAGCAGCTTCTACATTAAAGGACCGGAGGGTATAAAATATCATATTCCAGAGGGCAAAGGAAATGGGACTACAGCCAAAAATCATGTACTCAGCAAAACTCATCATAATTATTCAGAGGAAAAAATGGAATTTCAATAATAAAGAGGACTTTCAGTTATTTGTGATAAAAAGACCTGAACTGAATGGAAAATTTCACTTTCAAATACAAGACCCTGGAGAGGCATAAAAAAGTAAACAGGAAAAAGACTTCAATGAGGGATATTAAAAAATCAAACTGTGTACATTCCTACATGGCAAGATAATACTTCAAACTCATAAGAACTATCTCAGCAAGGAATTCACAGAAGACACAGGTCTGAACTGAATATGAAGGGATGATATCTGTAAAGCATTTATGTTCTGTTCTTTGTGTGGCAGACAGGGTGGGGTGTCTTATGTCTGGGGCTGGATTTGATCTTGGGGACTCCTGGGTCTAGGGCTGGTGCTTTGTCCACTGGGCCACCTAACTAACCCATGATAAGATTTTTAAAATAGGGTTGCAGTGTAGGAGGAATAGACTGGGGGAGGGGGAAGGTGAGAGATGATCTGGAGAGAGGTGGTTCACATGAAGGAAACATGAAAAAAGCTTATGGAAAGAGGGGAACAGTGAAAAAGAGTTTATAGCTCTAAATGCTTACATGAATAAACAAGAGACAGAGGAGATTAATGAATTGGGCATGCAACTCAAAAAGCTAGAAAAAGAATAAATTAGAAATCCTCAATTAGATACTAAACTAGAGATCCTGAAAATTAAAGGAAAAATTAATAAGATTGAAAGCAAAAAAACTATAGAATTAATCAATAAAACTAAGAGCTGGTTTTATGAAAAACCCAATAAAATAGATAAAATATTGGTTAATTTGATTTTAAAAAAAGAAATTTAATTTAGAAAAAGAAAGAAGAAAACCAAATTACCAGTATCAAAAATGAAAAGGGTGATGTTACCATCAATGAAGTGGAAATTAAATCAATAATTAGAAATTATTTTGCCGAACTATATGCCAATAAATTTGACAATCTAAATGAAATGGATGAATATTTACAAAAATACAAACTGTCCAGGTTAACTGAAGAGGAAATAAAATCCTTAAATAAACCCATATGAGAAAAAGAAATTGAACAAGCCATTAATGAAATCCCTAAGAAAAAATCCCCAGGGCCAGATGGGTTTACAGGTGAATTTTACCAAACATTTAAAGAAAAATTAATTCCAGTATTAAACAAATTATTTGGAAAAATAGGTGAAGAAGGAGTTCTACCAAATTCATTTTATGACACAAATATGGTGGTGATACGAAAACCAGGCAAAGCAAGAACAGAGAAAGAAAATTAGAGACCAATTTCCCTAATGAATATTGATGCTAAAATCTTAAATAAGATATTAGCAAGGAGATTATAGCAAGTGATAACCAGGATAATACTCTATGACCAGGTGGGATTTATACCAGGAATGGAGGGCTGGTTCAACATTAGGAAAACTATTAACATAATTAACCACATCAAGAAGAAAACCAACCAAAGTCATATGATTATCTCAATAGATGCAGAGAAAGCTTCTGACAAAATACAGTACCCATTACTAATAAAAACACTAGAGAGTTTAGGAATAAGTGGACCTTTCCTTAAAATAATAAACAATATCTACCTAAAACCATCAGCAAGTATTATATGCAATGGAGATAAATTAGAGGCCTTCCCAATAAGATCAGGGGTGAAACAGGGATGTCTATTATCACCCCTATTATTTAATATTGTCCTAGAGATGTTAGCTTTACCAATCACAGAAGAGAAAGGAATTAAAGGAATTAGAATAGGCAAGGAGGAACCAAAACTATCACTCTTTGCAGATGATATGATGGTATACTTAAAGAATCCTCGAGAATCAAGTCAAAAATTACTTGAAACAATTAACAACTTTAGCAAAGTAGCAGGATATAAAATAAATCCACATAAATCATCAGCATTTCTATTCAGGACCAGAAAAGTCCAGCAGCAACAGATAGAAAGAGAAATTCCATTTAAAGTAACCGTAGATAATATAAAATACTTGGCAGTCTACTTGCCAAGAGAAACCCAGGAACTCTATGAACACAACTACCAAACTCTCTTCACACAAATCAAATCAGATCTAAATAATTGGAAAGATATCAATTGCTCATGGATAGGCAGAGCTAATATAGTAAAAATGACAATACTGCCTAAATTAATTTACTTATTCAGTGCCATACTAATCAGACTACCTAAAAATTATTTTATAAAGCTAGAAAAAATAATAACAGAATTCATCTAGAAAAACAAAAAATCAAGAATATCCAGGGAAATAATGAAAAAAAAAACAATTCACAGAAAGGTGGGTCAGTGGTACCAAACCTCGAGCTTTATTATAAAGTGGCAGTCATCAAAATTATCTGGTACTGGCTAAAAAAGAGAGTGGTAGATCAATGGAATAGGCTAGGCACAGGACATGCAGTAGTAAATAACACTAGTAATGTAGTGTTTGATAAACCCAAAGACTCCAGCTTCTGGGATAGGAACTCAGTATTTGACAAAAACTGCTGGGAAAACTAGAAGATAGTATGGCAGAAATTAGTCATAGACCAACATCTTTCACCTTGTACTAAAATAAGGTCAAAATGGCTACACGATTTAGACATAAGAGGTGATACCATAGGTAAATAAGGAGAGAAAGGAATAGTCTACCTATCATATCTTTGGAAAGGAAAACAGTTTATGACGAAACAAGAGATAGAGTATATTATAAAATGCAAAATGGATGATTTTGATTACATTAAATTAAAAAACTTTTGTACAAACAGAAGCAATGTATCCAAAATTAGAAGGGAGGCAGAAAGCTGGGAAACAATTTTTGTGGCCAGTACTTCTGATAAAGGCCTCATCTCTAAAATATATAGGGAACTAAATAAAGTTTATAAGAATCCAAGTCATTCCCCATTTGAGAAATGGTCAAAGGATATGAACAGGTAGTTTTCTGATGAAGAAACCAAACCTATCTATTCCCATATGAAAAAATGTTCTAAATCTCTAATGATTAGAGAGATGCAAATTACAACAACTCTGAGGTACCACCTGACACCTATCAGATTGGCTAAAATTACAAAAAAGGAAAATAATAAATGTCGGAGAAGCTGTGGGAAAATTGGAACACTAATCCATTGTTCGTGGAGCTGTGAACTGATCCAACCATTCTGGAGGGCAATTTGGAATTATGCCCAAAGGGCTTTAAAGCTGGGCATACCCTTTGACCCAGCAATTCCACTTTTGGGTCTTTTTCCCAAAGAGGTCATGGAAAGGGGAGAGGGACCCACATGTACAAAAGTATTTATAGCTGCTCTTTATGTGGTGGCAAGGAATTGGAAGTTGAGGGGATGCCCATCAATTGGGGAATGGCTGGACAAGTTGTTGTATATGAATACAATGGAATACTATTGTGCTGTAAGAAACGATGAGGAGGAGGAGTTCAGAGAAACCTGGAGGGTCTTGTGTGAACTAATGATGAGTGAGATGAGCAGAACCAGAAGAACGTTGTACATAGTATCATCAACATTTAGTGTTGATCTACTGTGATGGACTATATTCTTCTCACCAATGCAATGGAACAGAAGAGTTCCAGGGAACTCATGATAGAAGACGATCTCCAAATCCAAGAACAACAACAAAAAAAGAACTGTGGAGTATAAATGCTGAATGAACCATACTATTTCTTTTGTTTTTGGTGCTGTTATTTTTTCTATTTTGAGGTTTTTCTTCATTGCTCTGATTTTTGTCTTACAACATGACTAATGCAGAAATAGGATTAATGTTATTATGTGTATATATATATATATATAAGCTATATCAGATTACCTGCTTTCTAGGGGAGGAGGGAGAGAGGGGAGGGAGGGAGAAATATCTGAAATTGGAAAGCTTGTATAAACAAAAGTTGAGAACTATCTTAACATGTAACGGGAAAAAAGTAAAATACTTAGACATAGGAGTCAGAATGGTAAATGACTCTTGTAGTCTACTTTTTTGATAAACCCAAAGACTACAGCTTCTGGGATAAGAACTAACTATTTGACAGAAAATTGCTGGGAAAACTGGGAGACAGTATGTCAGAAACTAGGTGTAGACCAACATCTTATACCATGTATCAAAATAAGGTCAAAAGCATACATTATTTAGATATAAAGAGTGATACCATAGTCAAATTAGGAAAGAAAGAGTAGTTTACCTCTCACATCAATGGAGAGAAGAAGTTATGACAAAACCAGAGTTAGAGAATATTATGAAATGCAAAATGGATCACTTTTATTACAAAAAATGTACAAAGTTTTACATAAATAGAAGCAATGCAGCCAAGATTAGAAGTAAAGCAGAAATCTTGGAAACAATTTTTATACCAGTTCTTCTGACAAAGGCCTCATTTCTAAAATATATAAGAATTAAATCAAATTTATAAGAATACAAGTAATTCCCCAATTGAAAAAATGGTAAATGGATATGAACAGGGACTTTTCAGAGGAAGAAATCAAAGCTATCTATTGCCATATGAAAAATTGCTCTAAATCACTATTCAGTAGAGAAATTCAAATTAAAACAACTCCAAGGTACCACCTCACACCTATCAGATTGGCTAGTAAGGAAAATAAAAATGTTGTAAATGTGGAAGAATTGGAAAACTAATGCATTATGGGTGGAGTTGTGAACTGATCTAGTCATTCTGGAGAGCAATTTGGAACTATGCCTAAAGGGCTATGGGTCTTTGCATACTCTTTGACCTAGTATTACCACTACTAGTTCTGTATCCCAAAGAGGTCATAAGAAAGGGAAAGGGACCCACATTTTCAAAAATATTTAAAACAGCTCTCTTTTTGGTGGCAAAAAATTGAACATCAAGCGGATACTCATAAATTGGTGTAAGTTGTGGTATATAAATATAATGGAATACTATTGTGCTGTAAGAAATGATGAGCAGGCAGATTTCAGAAAAATTTGGAAAGACTTAAATGGACTGATGCTGAGTGAATTGAGCAGAACCAGAAGAACCTTGTATACATTAATAGCAGCATTGTGGAATAATAAACTGTGATACTGGATAAAAAAATGGAATAGTGGATCAGGGGAATATGTTAAGTATACAAAACACAGCAGCAAATGAAAATACCAATATCCTGTTTGATAAACCCAAAGACTCTAGCCTCTGGGATAAGAATTTACTATTTGACAAAAACTGCTGGGAAAATTGAAAAATAGTATGGCAGAAACTAGGAGTAGATCAATATCTTAAACTGTACACCAACTAAAGTAAAAATGGATAAATGATCTAGACATAAATGGTGGCACAATAGATAAATTAGAAGAGTAAGGAATAGTTTACTTGTCAGATCTATGGAGAAGGGAAAAATTATCACCAAAATTGAGGTAAACAATATTATGGAATACAAGATGGAATATTTTGATTACATTAAATTAAAAGGGGTTGCATAAATAAAACAAATGCAAACAAGATTAGAAGCAAAGCAGAAAGCTTCGAAACCATTTTCATGGTCAGGGCCACTCATAAAATCTTCATATGTAAAATATATAGAGAACTGAATCAAATTTATAAGAATTCATATCATTCCCCAATTTGGAAACTGTCAAAGTATATGAATAGTTGTTTTTTTCAGATATAATAATTAAAGCTATATACAGCTATATGGAAAAAATGTTCTCAGTCATTACTGATTAGAAAAATGTACATTAAAACAACTCTGAGGCATTGCTTCAAACCTATATATTAGCTAATATGTCAAAAAAGGAAAATAATAAATGTTGGAGGAAACATTGGAAAATTGGAACACTAATTCACTGTTGGTGGAGTTGTGAATTGATCCAACAGTTTTGGAGAGAAATTTGGAACCCTGCCCAAAAGTATCTGAAACTGTGCATACCCTTTGACTCAGCAATATTTCCAAGAGATAATAAAAAAAAGGAAAAGGACCCAAATGTGCAAAATTACTTATAGCTGCTATTTTGGGTGAGAAAGAATGGGAAATTGAGGGGATGCTAATCAATTGGGGAATGGGTAAACAAGTTGTGGTATATGAATTTTGCTGTGACATGATAGGCAGACAAATTTCAGAAAAACCTGGAAAGAATTAAATGAATTGACGCTGAGTAAAATGATTAGAACCAAGAGTACATTGTACACAGTATCAACAATATTGTGTGATGATCAACTGTGATAGACTTAGCTTTTCTTAGCAAAACAATGATCCAAGACAATGCCAAAAGACTCATGAAAGAAAATGGAGAAAATACAGAAAAAAAGAACTATGAAGTCTGAATGCAGATTTAAACATGCAATTTCCACTTTTGTTGTTGTTTCTTCTTTCTTGGTTTTTTTTCCCCCTTTTGTTCTGATTTCTCTTACAACATGACTAATGTGGAACAACGTTAAACATGATTTTTATGTTTAACCTCTATCAGATTGCTAGCTGTCATTGAGAGGGCAGAGCGAAGGGATGGTGTTCTTTATGAAACATTGCCCATGATTGGTTTGTACATCCATCTGTACTTTTTTTTAAGTCTGACAAACTAGGAGGACATGCATATATTGTCTAATCACATCATTTTTCTATATCTAAAACACTGGCAATTTTTTCCACCTCATGTCTTCCCTAGGTTTTGAAGTACTAATGCCTTCATTTTGTTTGGGGAAAAAAACACAAATACTTACTTTCTGTCATCTCAAATACATGAATAAGCATATCCCCCCAAATATTCCAATATTCATATTAATATTCATGAGGCATTTTCTGTCACTTACTGAGTTGGGTAATTTGTAATGGTAATATGAATACAAATTTCACCAACTTATAAGATGGCCGTTGAAATAAGATTTTTCCCATAAGTAGCAGAGATCCTGAAGTCCATTGTCAACTCAGTCACTGTCTTACATATAATTTTAGTTTTCTCTTTATTAGCCTGAAAGAAAACTAATAATAATTTTCAAGGGCATTTTACATTGCTATAATTTGGAAACATGCCTAAGCATCTTATTGGTTCATATTAGGTTCTTAGGTATATTTTAACCCTCAAAGATCTTGCTAAAGATCAAAAGTAATATCAGGAGCAGAGAAACATTAAATGAACCTTAAAGAATTATTGAGTAATCCTAAATATACTACCAAAAAATCACTTGGAAAATGGTATGAGTATGGACAGAAAAGTTATTTTCAGATCTTTTGTTCTTTTAGGACAGAAATAAAAGTATGTTCAAAGCATATTTCATTATTTGCAGCCTTTCAGTGATGATGAGTTATATTTGTTAAAAGGTCAGTATAAACATACCACTTAATATTTGATTTATGATTTATAGCAAATTGTAGTAGTAAGCCAATTTTAAAATCTGTGATCCTATATGTCTTTATAGATTTTTAATACTTGATAATTTCTCTACCTTTCATGATTTTCTTGTATTACTCTCATTTCTCTTTCTTCTTTTGTATACCTCTCTTTATTTTCAAAATCCTTTTTGAACCCTTCTATGGCCTGAGACCAATTAATATTTTTCTTTGAAGCTTTGAATGTAGGAGTTTTGACTTTGTTATCTTTTTCTGAGTATTTTGATCTTCCTTATCACCATAGAAACTATCTATGGTCAGCATTTTTTTCTGTTTCCTCATTTTCCCAGCCTATTTCTTGACTTCTAACTCATTGTTATAGTGGGGCACTGCTTTCAGGGAAGACAGTGCACTATCCTAAGCTTCATGGGGTTTGAGCAGCTGTACTCTGAGATACTTAAAGGAATTTGTAAATTCTTAGTTCTTCCAAGGTGTTATGATTTAGGGAGAGGTAGGTTTACTACTCTACTGGCCTGTTCTGTGGTCTGCTAACAACCACAGGCCTGCTTTTCTGCCTTGGAAGTATGAACTGAGGCCCACTTCACTGTGCCAGCAAGCTCTTGTGTTCTTGTGCTCCTGGAAATTTTTCTTTCTTTTTTTTTCAAATAGTAAATCCAATATATTATCTGTAAGAAACAAAACTTATGAACAGGAGCAGTGAAAAAGGATAAATCAATTTGAAAATGTTTTTCTATTTTGAGAATCAGCTGGATTGCTTTCAGAAGAGAACTTGGTCCACTGTGCAAAAAGAAGGTATCTACCTTTCTATGGATTAAGGATGTGAGATTCAGTTCCATGGTCCATGTAAATACAATTCAGTCCTATGTGGCAGTTGAGGGTCGGGTGTGGGTGAGGACTAACAGAGTGCATACTAGAATATTTTTCTTGTGGGGGGACAGAGAAGAGACAATTATAGGGACAAAGTTGTTGGATGAATGGTTGGTTCTTTGCTCCATAGAATCATTCTTTTCTTTTCCCTTTTTTCTTTCTTTCTTTCTTTCTTTCTTTCTTTCTTTCTTTCTTTCTTTCTTTCTTTCTTTCTTTCTTTCTTTCTTTCTTTCTTTCTTTCTTTCTTTCTTTCTTTCTTTTTTTGAATATTCATTCTTTTCCTGATAGTTTTTTTTTGGGGGGGGGATTGGGGGTTAAGTGACTTGCCCAGGGTCACACAGCTAGTAAGTGTCAAGTGTCTGAGGCTGGATTTGAACTCAGTTCCTCCTAAATCCAGGGCCTGTGCTTTATCCACTGTACCACCTAGCTATCCCCTGACAGATCGTAGTTAGGGAGTGAGTGAATAGCCTTTAGTTGGATGGGCCAACTATGGCCCAAATTACAGTAACATCAAAAAACCAGGAGTTGCAAAGGAATAGTTATTAAGCCATAAACATCTCAACTGGCCACAGTAAGGGAGGAAAGGAAGCCAAGGAATGGGAGTAAGAAACTTAGGGTGGGGAAAATGAAAAATGAAGAGATTAGAGAGATGAGAACATGGAGAATTTTCTCTGGGGAGAAAGACCAATAGCAAAATGGTTCTAAACCTCATCCCTACCCCAGCACAAAGCCTGGGTGGAATTGCAGAGAACTGATTCTTAGACCAATCACATCTTTGCCAAATTCTTTCACTGTGGTGGCTTGGCAAATCTGACCCTGAAATTCAGGTCAATAACAAGCCCCATTGAGGGGATACATCTCCACTGGCTTGACACAATACATAGGTCGGTAAGATGCAGTACAGATGTCAAAATGATTATGCATATCATAATTGAGCTGGTAGGTATCTGTGGGGTACTTCTCACAGGCTGAAAAGATCTTTCGAGTCTGCTGGGACACCTCAGGCTTTGGCCCCAACTCTAAAAAGCACCAGGCAAAGATAGCAGCAGCCTTGAAGTTCTTGAATTTAAAGAAGAGATTAAGGGCTGTGTGAAGTACCAGGATCATATGCACAGGCTGCAGATTGGAATGGGTGAATTAAGCTGCTATCTCACAGATGCGCTTCTGGTGTTCTAGGCTTTCCTTGGGCAACTTCTTCCTCTCAATTTCCATTGACAAGCCCAGAATGTATTCAGAGCAGATAGCAATAAGCTGCTGGGCCTCAGCAATTTCTACTACAATGAGTGGCACACTAAGTAGGATAGAACAGAATTTCTCCGCTTCCTCCTCAAACTTTCCCACTTTAGTGAACTGGTAACACAGTTTCAGTCATTGGATCAAGTCATTAAGCTTCAGCCCCACAGCTGGCACACCATTCTTTAGTCCTGCATACTTCCAATTGTAATTTGGGTAACCATACATGGTGGATAGGCAGGGTAGAGCCTGGTATGTGATACAGCCATGATCATATGTCTGAAGAAATAACTGCTTATAGGGGCCAAATTGGATTACTCCAACCTTGTCATGAAGGAGATTCATAGCTGTTTCAAAAGAGTCTGCCAGGATGTGGTCCACTGGTAGCTAGGAATTATGGCACCAGATCTGAGTAGGACTTGTTCCTTTGATTGGGGGGGGGGGCACAGAGAACCCATCTTCAGTATCTCTGGCTGCCCCAGGTTAAATAACCCAGCTCAGGTGAGAGGTCCAGGTATTCCTCTACATCCCAGCCACCTACTTCTTCCTATCCTTTAGCAAGAGCTTCATCACCAAAACTCTCTGCAGCTTCCACAAACCCATCTTCATCTAGGTGCAGCTCTGCATTCTCTCCCCAGCCTTCAGTGCCAATGGTATCAATGTCAGTATCAGCAGCCAATGCACCTCCTTTCCCCTTGCTGGCAATAGAACCCTCAAAGAAGCCTTTGGAAACAGCAGGGGCCAGTTGGTGCCCAATTGCATGATGGGTATACGGAGCTGAAGCAACCTGGCATTAGAGTCAGTATCTGGCATTGTCTCCTTCTCTGGGTCAAATGTCTCCTTGAGGCTTTCTGCTTCCTCATCCAGACCATGAGTGACAGCTGTAAGGTAGGCCAGGGATTTCTGTCCACAATTCTTCAGGATGCACACACATTCTGAAACATCACCCAGGTACAAGGCATTTTGGTAATGGCCACTCATGTCTTTTCAGATCTCAGCAATCTTCATCATCTTGCAACGTTTCCCAAGGTTGCCAGTGATGAGGTATAGGAAGGAAATCTTACCAATATTCTTGATACATTTAGCACATCTCCACAATCTGATGGTTTCCTTGGAGTAGGGCCACCTCTCCTAACTTTTCCCAGCAATTCTTGTCATCTAGGGTCTTGGCTGCTTCTAGGGCAATCTCAATGATGCCATACTCCAGGGCCAGACTAAATCGAGTCTTGTCATCCTCAAGAAAGTACAGTGCCACTTCAGGATAGCCCTTCTTCTGGAGATAGGCAATGATGGACTGGCCCACCAATTTGGCATTCCTCACCATGTGCAGTACCTCATCATATTTTCTGTTGATCAGAGGAAGCTTGAATTTGAACTCTCAGTGGTATCAATGGTAAGCACTCATGGATGACACTCTTGATCTAGGCAATACACATTATTTCCTTTCACCCATGTGACATAGATTGGCAAGTGAAGGGTACCAATGATCCCATTGTCCCCAGTGGTGACATCACAGTTGATGTGATTTCTGGTGGTAGAGATAAACACACCACTGTCATCACAGGCCCCACTCTTGACATAAATATTCTCATGGATGTTACAAAGTGACTCCAGTTTACGATTGCAGATCATGATAACATGCTTTGTGTGGAAATTTTTTTTGACTTGGGGACCCTGCCTTTGGGCTAAGATTAAAAAGCCTTAGGCTCTCAGGGTGTTTTGTTTTTTTTTTCCTGAGTAAGAGGGGCTGGTGCCCCTCCCCCTCCACTCCAGCTGAGCTGAAAAAGCTCCGTGGATTTCAAGAAGCCAGGTCAGATGGCTGGGGGGAAAAAAGCCCCAGCTCCCTACGCCCTGAGGGGAGCTGCCCAGGAAATCCCAGGCTTGTCCTGCCAGTGCCTAGCATAGCCCTCAGAGGTCCCAGGCACACAGCAGGAGGCACAGGCCTCTCAAGCCCCACTGGGCACAGCTCTAGTGAGGCTGGCAGATTAGCCTGGCGTGTGCAGGGGGGCAGGGAGCCTGAGGTTTGAGGGGGAGAAGGAACATATATACAGGGGAGAAGACAGTGAAAGGGAAGGCTGAAAGATTAAGAGAACAGAAGGACTCTGGAGGACAGAGAAAGTGAGAGCAGACTAGAGACACTGAGAGGTCTGTGAGAAAGGGACGTTAAGGAGACTGAGGCTATGTAAGGAGGGGAGGAGATGGAGAAAAAGCTGAGAGCAAGGAAGGGGGACACCGGAGGACTAGGAGGACACAGGGAGGCTGGAAGATTAAGAAACAGAGGAAGGAACAGTAAGGAGTAAGGGGCTTTTCAGGGGCTCATCACTACAGTAATGAGAGAGGAGTAAAAGTGAAGCAGGGAAGCAGGAGTGAAAGAGAAAGAGAGTGAAAGTTGGAGAAAGCTGGACCATACCCTAAGGCCAGAGGTGGCAAAGGCACTTATTACATTAAAAGCAGATAGGTTGTATAATTTGCATTTCCTAACCCTTATCATTTACATTGATTTTTAGAAATGAATTCTGCTTTTATTATTTAATTAAGAGGCTTCTTAATCTTTTGCTTATCAATTTGGGAGCAATGTGGAGAAATTTTTAAATGGCCCATATTAAATTAATAGCAATCAGATAGCCAGCCAGTCAAAAGTCCCCAGATTAGTCCTCCAGTAAGATCAGTCACCCACAGATTAGTCCCCCCAAATTAGGCCTAAATTACTCAGTTAATATCTTTCCACATGGGAATGGCACCCCAGATGGGACTTATGGCCCAGATATAATTTTTCTATAATTATAATTTTTCATATAGCCCACACATAAAATTTTCCGTATTAAGTTAAGCTAATATTTTTTTTCTTTACATTTGCCAGAAGGGCTACATGGGACATATCTGCTGACCAAATGACTTACTTCACTTTGGAAATCTTCACAGATGCAAGAGTCCACTTCTGTTGTATACCAAAAAGTGTGATTGAATCAGCATCTCAAAGCAGCAGGTTCCCTGTGCCTGCATACAAGATTTCATCACAATTAGGGACCTGCACTTTCTTGGTGATTTCATTCTTAAAGTTCTTGATCAGAAGTGAATGGATATGATCCAGGATAGTAAAATGATTTCAGGCAACCCATATGGCTGTCAGGCCAGAGGAACATTTCCCTTCAGGGGCATCAGGATTCTGAGAGTTGGCATCATTGGGAATGGTATATAAGTAATAGGTGTTGTTTTCTAGGTTGCTGGCTTTTGTGCATAGTAGGACAGCATTCTCTTCTGGGTTATATGACATATTGAACACTGGGAATTTGGAACCACTCTTCAACTGCATGACAGCGACATCTTTAGAGCTATTAAAATCTAGCTGGCACAAGAATAAATCCCTGACATAGTATAGAATGTTGCCATGAATAGCATAAGCTGGTTGCTCCCATTCCAGTTTAAAGACAATCATGCCACCATCATGACCTGGAGAAAAGAGTTTGAGGTTGGGATGGGCAGTTAGAACCCAGAAATGATCATGATCTCTACAGAAGGTTTGAACTCCAGTACTCTGACATATTCCACACCCAGATAATTTCATCTTCAGAATTACTGAGGATGAGTTCCTGGCAAGGGTGGAAGAGAGCACAGGAGACATTGTTGTAGTGACCTCAGCAGGTATCTACCTCCCAAGCCTAAGATTCATTCATATGCCAAAAATTCACTTGACAGTAATCAGCCCCAGACACAATGAGAGGCATAGTAGGGTGGAAGACGGCCCAGTTAACTCCACAATCATGACTCTCCAAAATGTGTCTTATGACTACATCTTTTGTCTCAAAGAGATCAACCCCTGTAACTCCCCTCACATCTGACTCCATAGCTCCAAGGGAAAGATTCTTCTTCCTCAAGCCAGAAATAGCCCAAACATGAACAGTCTGGTCCAGGCTATAGCTGATACCACCAGGTCTTCTGAAGGGTAGAATTGGGCACACATTATATAGTAGTTGTGTCCTGTTAGCACAAAGACAGTGGTCCTGGACTGCCAATTCCATACATGGATGGTCTGATCATCTGAGGCACTCAGATTCCAAGTATATTCATGATGAAAAAATGTGGTATGAATATAATTCAGGTGTCCAAGCCATGTGAATAGACATCCCCAAAGTTTGTAATTCTAGACCTTGATCATATAATCATCTCCTCCACAGAGGAAAAGTGGCTGCTGTTGGTGGAAGTCAATGCCTTGAACAGGAACATCATGCTCATCAGATTTGTCAATGAGGGTATACATTTGGTAATCCCATAGCTGGATGACTCCATTGTGAAGACTAGTCAAGATCCAGGGTTGTTTGGGGTGAAAGCTGAGTCCTTTGACTTGCACACTCTTGGTCTCAAATTTGGTCAGCATCTTCGTATGCCCTAGCTCAGGCTCCAGCTTTGACTCCAGCAGTGGCCCAGAGTGTAGCCCGACTTGCCAAGGTCTCCTCCATGTCAGCACCACCCCACAGCCACAGTCAGAAGCATGGAAAACTATTTCACCCTGTCTTTTTGTGGTTTCTGCTGCTCCAGGAATTATTTTATAGTATTATTTGAAGTTATTTTGGGGTCTTGGGGAGAGCTCAGGCAAGTCATTTCCTTTCGTCCACCATCTTAGCTCTGCCTCCCCAATCTCTCTATTTTTGAATTAGGGATTACTAGTGAAATTTTCATATATAAGCAATAAATGTTCTTGAGAAGCAGTGTAGAATATTGACAGTGTCAAATTTGGTGTCAAAACACTTGGGGTAGAATTTTGCTTCTGGAACTTTATACCAGGTCTTTCTCTCTCCAAAAATGCATTTAGACTTGACAATCTCAAAGGTACTTTGCAATTCCAAATCTATGTTCCTATTTTCAAAACTTGATCAAAATTTCAGATGCCTTCTATGGAGAGAATTTATCTCTGGATTTTCCCTATTGTTCGTGGATCTTAAGCACATTAAGGATTTCTCCCTTACATTTCTAGCCTTTTTTATACCTTACCTTGACCATTCCTCAACATATTCTTCAATCAGATGGCATTGGTTCCTTTTTCTCAAATAAGATACTCCATCTCCTGACAGCATTTTCCTCAGTTTCCCCCTCTAAATGGAATGATGTCCCCTATAAATTAAGTTTCACCTTTCATCATCTTTGGCTCTTGGCTATCTTGTCTTCTTACATGTCCCACTTAAAATCTTACCTTTTGAAGAAGTCTTTACCAAAACATTTTAATTCTCATGCTTTTCTTCTAATATTTCCTAATTTTCCTATACATAACTTGTTTGTAAATGGTTGTTTACATATTATCTCCCCCATTAGATTAAATTATTCAATAAACAATTAGAAAGCAAAGAGTATTCTCTTCCAGGGCAGGGAGTATCTTTTGTCTTTTTATTTTCAGTGCTTAACACAGTGATTGGCACATAGTAGGTGCTTAATAAATATTTATTAACTGATTGATCACCTGTAGATATTTGGACACTAACTGGAAATCATGTTATTCTCCTTCTGGTAGTAAAATATTTGGGTGTTACATAAATATTTTAATTACTTTTATATAAATTAATGTACTTATTAAATAGAAATATGAGAAATAGCAAGTTCTTCCCCTTCATCATTTTCCCCTTACTACAGTCATTCCTCCCCTTGCCCCACCCCCAGCCCCATTTAATTCTTCCCTTAAAAATATGAAAATAGAACAGTCCTTTCCTATTCCTGGCCCACGTATTTATCTTATTTAACCCCCCACCCATCACCTTGAAAACATTAAGTTTCTACCCTCCAGGGAAGGTATATAAGATTATCATCTAGTCTTAGAAATTCAGAGCCATGCCTGGGCAAAATAAATACAGGGATGGTTTTATGATACTTTGAGTTTGGCAAATACTGCTACATACCCTGTTCTTTATTTGGATGAATTCCTGAGCTATATGTTTCAAGGGGCCCTGTTTGAGTGTAATAGCACTGGAATGAGAGCAGAGCACAGTTTCTCTATGGTGGTCTGTTACTGTTTCTAAGTCACCTTAAATGATAGCTGAAGGAAGGTGACTCCTAGATTTTGGTACCCTATGGTAAAGGGCCAAAGTCCCATGTGAGCTTGAGCTCTGTGGAAATCTTTGATCCTTTGTGAAATGTATGGAAACCTAGAGTTTCCATTACAATTTCTTTGTTTTTTAAAAGTTGAATGGGGGGGGATATGCTTTTTTGAGAATCATAAAAGAGCTTTCATAATTTAAAGACAATATTTTTATTTGTGAAGTTGTTAGTATAACACATTTACAGCTTTTATAAAACTTTATGAGAAACTTATATTGCAGACCAAATATACATTTTAACATTTATTTAACAAATTATTTAACAATAATTTCTGGGCATATTTTTACAGTTTCAGTGTATATTCTTATTATGTAGACTTCTTGAGAAATTTCTATCTGAAGTGATAAAAATATTATTGAACAATCAGCCTTTTTCCTAGGTGTTTTAATGTGTCTATAAACTTTGATCTCTAGTCAGTGAAACAGATCAAGGTCACTTTATTTTAAAAATGCAAGGTTAGTTTCTATGATTTAAGGAATAGCTAGGTGACTCAGTGAATAGAGCCCCAAGCTTGGTGTCAGGAACAACTGAATTCAAATCTGACCCCAAACAATTGCTAGCACCTGACTCCTAAAATGGTTAATGAATACATTTGGTGACTAGATAAAACAACAACAACAATTGAAATGTTGAAACTCAAATGTTATTCAAGTCAAAATATATCATAAGAACACATCTATTACTTCACCCCCCCAAAAAAATAGCTGGATTCATAAAATTCACCAAAGAGGAAGAAATAATCTATTCCAGGTGTCTTTTTCCTCTCCCCAAAGTGGAATCAATTTTCAGATATTTTAGAAGATGAAGAAAGAAGTCCTTCTTTATATGAAGTCATATTTATTCAATCAGCAAACTTTTTCTCTTTCCAACATTGTCTTCATATGATCTCCTCCTCTCACCTTGTCATCTAAGAATTACACATATTTGCACAAAATATTGACATTATTCTAAGAGATTTCTCATTTCCCTTCTTCACCCTAAAGTCCTACAATAACATGCCCTCCTACTTATTCATTGAATCTACTCTCTAATTAAGAGAATTCTACTTTCCTTTCCAAGACTAACCCATATGCAGAATGCATGCATATGTAAACATACATTTATGTGTGTATGTGCACATGTATGAGGAGAATGTCATTTTATTTCTTGAAGATTGTACTATTAGTATTCTCTACCTTTCACTAATTTTCATTCTCTCCTTATCTTCTTGTTCTTTCTTTTTCTTTTGATTAGGACCACTCTAAAATCTCCACTCTTAAAAAGAAAAGAAAAGAACTTTATCCAGATACTACTGTGCCTAATAGCTTTTGTCTTATTCTATAATTCTTTTCAATTTCTCAAATGGGTTGACAAGGTGGTCATTACTCCTACCCTCTACTTCTTTTCATGTCACTCTCTTCTAAACCCTTTGCAAACTGATTTCAACACTCAACTGAAATATTTCTTTTCAAAGTTACCAATGATCACTTAATTTACAAATTTAATGGCTTTTTTCTCATTATTCTTCCTTGTTCAATTATCTGCAGTATTTGATAGTGATGACCATCCTGTCCAAAGGGATAAGTCTTTCCTTTGGGTTTATTTTTATTTTTATTTTTATTTGGTTCACCTCTTAATATGCTAATCATTCATTCTAGATTTTTCTTTGCTAGATTATCATCAATATCATGGTCAGTACACAATAAAATATACTACAGCCTTTAGTCCTCTTCTGTTTTCCATTTCCACACAGAACTTGGTGACCTCATCAGCTTCCACTGCTTATTATTATATGCAGAAGATACTCAGATATATACATTCCTAATCTTCTCTTTAACTTCAATTTGCCAAATTCTACTATTTTTTAGATATCTAGAATTGGATGTCCTAGAAACACCTCAAACTTAATATATTCAAAGAACTCACTGTTTTCCCATAAATGCTCGCACATTCCTAAATATTGTTGAAGACAACAAGATCATCCCAGTCACACAGGCTTGTAAATTCAATGAGATTCTTTACTACTCATTGCTACTTAGCCCAATCTTCAATCCATTTCCAGCTTTTTTTAACCCTCAAAGTGCCATATATATATATATATATATATATATATATATATATATATACACATACATACATACATGAAACTACCACCCTCTTGCATGGCCATAGCCCCTCACACCTAGATTACTGAAATAGTGCTGTGGTTGGTCCATTTATCTCAAACCTTTACCATTATAATGTGTCCTCAACTTAGCAGCCAAAGTGATTGTCCTAAAGTCAAAGTCTAGGTATATCATAACTAATCCTGCTTCCAATGTACTAATCTCCAGTGGTCTCTTATTAATCCAGGGTCAAATATAAAATGTTCTGTGCAGAAATATGAAAGAAAGAAGGATCTTGTATTATTATTTTTTACAACTGCATTTCAAAGGCTTAAATAAAGGTGTTTCCTTGCCCTCTATTACCTTGGTTTATGCTCCCATAAAAGAGCTTAACTCAGTTTTGTTCTCTTTAACTAAAGACCTATTAAAGGGCACCTTTATAATTCTGCCTTTGCATCTTCTAAAATTCTAATAGCATAGGCTTCTGAAATTTAGCATTCAGTTATTTTTGAAATGTTTTTTCCAGTTGTTCACTGAGAGACAAAATGCCAATTTATAATTTTGTTCACAAAGAAAAACTCTATTCCATGAAACTCACCATCTGGTGTTAGCTCTCCTGTTCTTGGCTCTGGTTATATTAGAAGAGATCAGAAGATGAAAATTCAAAAGTGACCCTCCTCCATTTGAACTATTGTTTAAAATAGAGCCTTTTATAGTATGCATTGATTATGTACAAATTAGTTTTTTATTAATGTTTGATATAAGTACAATTATTTTTTGTGTGCATACACACATATATAATACTCTATAGTCTATATAAAATATACACCATACATTGTTTATGTGTCTATATGCAGTTTATACATATATACATGTGTATTTACATACATACACAAACATGTACATACATATCTCTATATATACACACACATAGTTTTATTTTTGTTTATGTAGAATTCATACTATGTATATAGTCTTTTTCCTTTTCCTTGAACAAAACACTTCAATATTCTCTCTCTCAGTTCTGGATATTTTCTCATGCCTAAAATCTTCCCCCTCTCCATTACCTGGCTTTCTCCAAGTACCAACTAAACTCATATTATCTCTGGAAAGATTTTCCTTATCTCTCTTAATTTTAGTGTCTTCCCCTTTTCATTATTTCATATTTTTCCCATGTAGAACTTGTTTATACATGGTTGTTTTATTGTCTCTTCTATTGGATTGTTAGCTCCTTGAGGTCAGGGACTGTCTTTTGCTTCTTTCTGTATGTCTCGCACTTCTTACAGTGACATTTAATTATCTATGGACTATGGGCTACACAGACACATAATTAGAATATAGATTTTAACAAAGATATGAATATCAAGGATCCTTCATTTGATTAGTGTAATCTATCTACTTATCAACATGGTTAATAATATTTCTGTACCTTAAAAAATCTAAATGAATTATTGTGGTTCTAATAAAATATTCCCTTTTGACAATAATCCCTTTTATAAACTTCATACATGACTGGGATGCTTTCATGAAAACAAATACTATCAGGGCCAGAGCCAAAATGGAGGAGCAGAGGAAGAACTACAGCTGTACTCTCCCAATATTCCTTTCCAAGCAACTTTAAAATAATGGCTCAAATTTAATTCTAGAAAAGCATAGCCAACAAAATGTTGGAGTGACACCATTTTACAGGACAAAACAACTTGGGCAGTCAGAAGAAGAGAAGTTTGTGGAACTGGAATGGTGCTGGCATAGTACACATATCACAGCAACACCAGCCACGGGCTAGTGAGACTGAGCTAGAAGTGTCAGTAAAAGTAGCAATGATAACAGCAGCACCAGCAGCAGATGTTTTAAGAGCTTTCAGAAAGAAAAGACGTGGTATATCTGGGGTAGCACTGTGTGCTCTTTGGCAACTCACTTGCCCATATACTTCCATGTCATAATAGAACAATGGTCCCGCAGAGAGTTCCAGTGCAGAGAGTAACTCAAGTGAAGAGGGGCCCTTAGTGCATAAGAAATAGAGCACAGATGAGAATAGCAGTGACTACACTTCTTTCTGAATCAAACAAGTTTGAAAACACCTAAAACTTAAAAAAAAAAAAAAACCACAGAAGTTGTCCTGAAAACAGCACTGGGGAAGAGCTTGAAATTGGGAGTGTGTCCCCTCCCCTATATGATGTGTTTTTAAAATTTTAGCTAACCTGTGTTTTAAATATATATATATATATATATATATATATATATATATATATATATATTTTGCAGGCAGAGCCAAGATGGTGGAGAGAGGCCAGGAAGTTGCCTGAGCCCTCACAAGTTTACCTCAAAAACAATATTAAATCAAGCCTATAAACAGATTCTGAAACTACAAAACCTACAAAAATACAGAGAGACACAATCGTCCAACTTATGATAATTTAGAAGAATTCAGGAAAGATCAGTCTCACTTGGGCAAAAGGGGAGCACAGCATAGCTCAGACAGCACAGCACAGCATGGAGGGGGAATGGGACAGTCAGCAGGAAGCTCTAGGACAAAGCACAGCAACCTAGGCCCCTTGATCCTGGATCAGTAAGCTGGTGGCACAGTGGGCAAGTTGTTAGACAACCCCAGCACCAGCTGAGAAGGCAGGCTACCATATGGATGGTCATCAATGGGACAGACATGACTGGTCCTGGCCATCCCACCTCCTGGAGCAAGCACAGGGAGCAAACCCAGGGTGGTGAGAAATCCACAAGCCATAGAGGCCTCAAAATAGAAAGCCAATGACATAGCACCTATCATCCGGCTCAAGAAACATGAAACAGTGACCCTTGTGTCCCAGGAACAGACCTCAACTTCAAAAAATTAAGCTGCAATATGAGTAAGAAACAAAAAAAGGCTATTACCATTGAGAGCTTCTGTGTCAACAGGGAAGAGCTAAAAGCAAACTCAGATGAGGACAATACTCTCCAATTGCCTGCATAGGAAGCTTCAAGAGGGAAGATGAATTGGTCTGAAGACCAAAAAGCCTTCTTGGAAGAGATCAAAAAAGGTTTTAGAAATCAATTGAGAGAAATGGGGAGAGAAATGAAAGCAACACAAGAAAATTATGAATAATAAATCAGCAACTTGGAAAAGGAAGCACAAAGAATGAATTGAAAAAGGAGGCACAAAGATTGACTGAAGAAAAGAATTCCTTAAAAAATGTATTTGGTCAAATGGAAAAGGAGGTGCAAAAGTTTACTGAAGAAAACAATGCCTTAAAAATTCGAATTGGACAGATGGAAGCTAATGACTCCATGAGACACCAGGAATCAGGCAAATAGAATGAAAATAATGAAAAAATTAAAAGAAAATATGAAATATGTGATTGTAAAGAAAACTGACCTGGAAAATAGGTGGAGCCAAGATGACAGAGGAAAAACATTAAACACTTAGAGCCCCTGGTACAATTACCCCCAAAACAGAAATTAAACAACAACTGGAACAGCAAAACTCACAGAAATGGGCTGAGATTATTTTCCAGCCTAAAACAGATTAAAGGGGACCATGCTGGTTGCAAGCAGATTCCAACTACATGACCATGCTAACACAGACCACAAGTATGCTGCAAAAGAGGCACTTACACCAAAGTCTCTGAATCAGCTGCAGTACCAGCATCTTCTGGAAGTAAACTTATGGTTTGGTGAGAGGACTGCAGGACTGGCTCGGGGAAGGGAGGGAAAATATAGGGGTGTCTGCAGAACCTAAGGAAGAATTCAGCTATCCCACCCCAGCAGGTAACAAAGAATAAATGATAAGCAGTGGGAGGCCAAGGCTGGGGAGGGGCCCAGGCTCGTCAAAGCTAAGAACCACAGCACATGAAGTTCTGCTGGCAGTTAATTAGCAAGGAGGCTTAAGGTTATCTTCTGACCATAGAACAGGCCAGGTGATAGAAAAAAAAAAACTGACTTCCCTGAAACCCCCAAACCTTAGACCCTCTGAAGCTTGGGATAGTGTAACTTGGAAGTAGGACCCCAATGTAAGAGGGAGTTGAAAGTCAAGTAAAAGACATTAAGATGAGCAAGCAAAGAAAGCTTAGAACTATTGAAAGTTTCTTTAGTGACAAAGAAGAACAAAGTGTAACCTGAGATGAGGATAACAACCTCAGGGCCCCTAAATCCAAAGCTTCCAAGAAAAACATGAATTGGACTCAGGATATGGAAGCACTCAAAAAGGACTTTGGAAAGAAAGAAGGAGAGATAGAAGGAAGATTTAGAGAGGTGGAGGAAAGAATGGAAAGAGAAATGAGAATGATGCAGGAAAGTCATGAAAAGAAAGTCAACAGCTTGAAAGGCCAAATGGAAAAGGAGATACAAAAGTTCTCTGAAGAAAATAATTACCTAAGAATTAGGAATCAACAAATACAAGCAAGTAACTATGAGAAACCAAGACTCATTAAAGCAAATCCAAATGAATAAAAAAAAAAATAGAGGGCAATATGAAATATCTCCTTGGAAAAACAGCTGACCTGCAAAATATATCCAGGAGAGACAATTGGAAAATCAATGGACTACCTGAAAATCATGATCAAAATAAGAGTTTAGACATCCTTTTTCCAAGAGATTGTCAGGGAAAATTGCCCTAATATTCTAGAAGCAGAATATAAAACAGAAATTGAAAGAATCCACTGATCTCCTTGTGAAAGGGATCCCAAAAGGAAAACTTCCAGGAATAATACAGCGAAATTCCAGAGATTCCAGGTCAAGGAGAATATATTGCAAGCAACTAGAAAAAAGGAATTCAAATACTGTGGAGCTACAATAAGGATCAAATAAGATCTAGCAGCATCTACATAAAGGACCAGAGTGCATGGCATATGACAATCCAGAGGGCAAAGGAATTGGGACCACAACTAAGAATCACCTACTTTCCAAAACTGATTATAATCTTTCAGAGGAAAAATGGGACTTCAATAAAAAAGAGGACTTTCAGGCATTTGTGATAGAAAGACCTGAACTGAATAGAAAAATTTGACTTTCAAATACAAGACCCTAGAAAAGCATAAAAAGGTAACCTGGAAAATGAAATCATGAGGTATATTAAAAGATTAAACTGTTTACGTTCCTACATGGAAAGATCAAACTCATAAGAACTTTCTCAGTATTAGGGTAGTTGAAAGGAATACACTTTGACAGAGGACATAGATCTGAACGGAATATGAAGGGATGATATCTTTAAAACATTTATTTTTTGTTTATCCTTGTTCTATGTGGAGCAAGCAGGGTGGGATGGCTTATGTCTGCAGACTGATATAGGCTAGAGGCCTCCCAGGTCCAGGGCTGGTTGTTTGTGTACTGTGCCACCTAGCTAACCTATTATGACTTCTTTAAAATAGGGTTGAGGGGTAGGAATAATGCAATGGGGGAAAGGAAAGAGGGGAGAGATGGACTGGCGAGATTTAATTCACATGAAGGAAACAAGAAAAAAGCTTATGGAGGGGAGGGGAAGAAGGGAAAGGAGTGGGGTAATGAGTGAACCCTACTATGATCAGAATTGGCTAAAAGACAGAATGACATACTGGCTCAAAAATCTGGTGGCCAAGAAGGACAGTGGAAAAACCTACCAGCATCAGCCGAGAGGGCAAGTTGCCAGCTGTAAGGCCACGAACAGGACAGGAGGGATCAGGTGCCTGACTGAGCTTTCTCAAACAGGAAGTGCAGCGGGGTGAACTGCACACACTATAAAGGCCTCAGAGTAAAAAGCCAGTCACACAGCACCTATACCCCTGAACAAGAAGCCCAAAACAGGGACCATGGTGCCCCCAGAGCAGACCTCAACTTAAAAAAAAAATAAGCTGCAATAATGAGTAAGAAGCAAAAAGAGGGCCCTCTCCATTGAGAGTTTCTGTATCAATAGGAAAGAAGCCAAAGCCAACTCAGATGAGGACAGTGCCCTCAAATTGCCTACATGTGAAGCCTCACGAGGGAAGGTGAATTGGTCTCAAGAACAAAAAGCCTTCCTGGAAGAGCTCAAAACAGATTTTAAAAATCAATTGAGAGAGGTAGAAGAAAAAATGGGGAGAGAAATGAAAGCAAAACAAGAAAACTATGAAAAAAGAATCAGCAGCTTAGAAAAGGAAGCACAAAGATTGACTGGTCAAATGGAAAAAAGGGTGCCTAATCTCATTGAAGAAAACAATGCCTTAAAAATTAAAATTGGACAGTTGGAAGATAAGGAATCCATGAGACACTATTTGGAAAATAGGAGAAGAAGGAGTTCTACCAAATTTGTTTTATGACAGAAATATGGTGTTGATACCAAAACCAAGCTGACCCAGGCAAGATAAAGACACAAGCCAAGATGAAGACAACAATGTGAAAAAAGACACAAAGACTGAAATAAAAATGGAAATTGGGTACAAACTAAAAAAAAAAAAAGAATTCCTGGAATGACTAAAGGAAAGAAAAAAAAGTTAAATCAAATAAAAGTGTGAGAGAAAAGTTTGATAAACAAATGAGAGGTACATAACAAAAAGTAAGAAAACAGAATTAAGAGCTTGGTAAAAGAGGCACATGAAAATACTGAAAACTCTTAATTTCCAATCAAATGAGAGCATGGGGAAAAATACCCATCAGATATTTGGATAAAGGAAGACCATGATAAGATCATGAGAAGTAAAATGGAAAATTTGGTTATGTAAAATTAAGAAGCTTTTGTACAAACAAGATCAGTATATCCAAAATTAGAAGGAAAGCAGGGAAGTGGGGGGAGCAACTATTTACAACATATTCCTTTGATAAAAGTCTAATTTACAAATATATAAGGGACTGAACCAAATTTATAAACTGAAGAGGTATTCCATTATTGATAAATAGTCAAAAACAGTTTTCAGAAGAAATCAAAATCATTATTAGTGAAATAAAAATGCTTTAAATTACTATTGATTAGATACATGCAAATTAAAGCAATGCTGATATATGACTTCACAATATCAAAGCAGCTAACATGATCAAAAAAATGACAAATGATAGAGAAGATGTGGGGTAGGGAGTCACATAAGTACACATTTGATGGAGTTGTGAACTGGTGCACCCATTTTGCAGAAAAACTTGGAACTATGGGCAAAATGCTATAAAACATATTCCCTTTAATTTTTTGATATTATTTTACAACTTGCTAAATATGGAACTATTTTTTATGACATTATGTGTATAATTAAGATCGTGCTTTCCTGATCAAAGGATGCAGGAGAAGCTGGAAGGAGGAAGATAATTTGGAAGTAATTTTTAAAAGACTTAAAATAAAGTATAAAAAAATGGATATTTTCCATTGAAGGATTCAATTTGAAAGTTAGATTTTGGTGATTTTGCTAGAGTTTATATTGCTCTGGTATGGCAAAGATCTAGGGTCATTTTTAAGTCCTGAAGAGGCCTCTAATTTTGCTATTATTTTTTTTTTTTGTGAGGCAATTGGGGTTAAGTGACTTGCCCAGGGTCACATAGCTACTAAGTACTAAGTGTCTGAGGCTGGATTTGAACTCAGGTACTCCTGACTCCAGGGCCAATGCTCTATCCACTGTGGCACCTAGCTGCCCCCTCTATTTTTTATTGCTTTTTGCATAGTTTAGTATTTAATGTTTCCCTAATTAAATGTAAAAAATATTTTAACACTCACTTATAAAACTTTGATTTCCAAATCCTTTCCCTTCCTCCTTCTGAACTCCCCTCATTGAAAAAGCAAAAAAATTTTATATAGGTTATACATGTGTAGTTATGCAAGACATACTTCTGTGTTAGTCATGGTGTGGAAGAAAACGGACCAAACAAACAAACAAAAAACAACTGATCTCAAATAAAAGTTTTAAAAAGGATGATTCAATCTATTATTTTTCATTATAAGTCCTTCAGAGTTGTCTTCAATCATTATATTGCTCAGAACACAGCTAAGTCTTTCACAGCTGATCATATTTAAAAATCCCTGTTACTTTATACACATTACATTTCACACATCAGTTTATGTCTTTCCAGGTTTTTCTGAGAACATCCATTACAATCACAAACCATGATTTCTTCAGCAATCCCTCTATTGATGAGCATCCCTTCAATTTTCCATTCTTTGCCACAAGAAAAGAATTGGTATAAATATTTTTGTACATATATATCTTTTTCCTTTTATTAAATTGTTTTTTGTATACAGACCTAGTAGTGGTTTTGTTAGGTCAAAAGGTATGCATGCTTTCATAGGCCTTTGAGCACAGTTTCAAGTCAATTTATAGAATGGTTGGATCAGGTCTCCACTGTACCAACATTGCATTAATGCCCTATTTTCCCCAAAGCTCCTCCAATATTTCTCATTTTCCTTTTCTGTCCTATTAGCCAATCTCATAGATATGAGATAGTACCTCAGAACTGTTTTAGTTTGCATTTCTCCAATCAATAGTGATTTAGAGTTTTTTTATATGACCATGGATAGTTTTAATTACTTCATCAGAAAAATATTCATTTCTTTTGATAATTTATCAATTGGGTAATGACTCTGCTTTCTAAAAATTTGACTAAGATTTTTTATATACTTGAAAAATGAGGTTTTTCCTTATTGCTCTGATTCTTCTCTTATAACATGACTGATGCAGAAATATGTTTAATGTTTTATATATATATATATATACACACATATATATGTATATTTGTATGTTTATGTACCTATATATATATATATATATATATATATATATATATACGTGCATACATATACATATATGCATATATATGTGTATATATGTGTGTATATATATAAAACCTATATCAGATTGCCTGCTGTCTAGGGGAGGGGGGAAGAAAAATTTGAAATTTGAAATCTTTTATAAAAAAATGCTGAAAACTATCTCTACATGTAACTGGAAAATAATAAAATAATTTTATTTAAAAAAAAAAAGAAAAATGAGACCTTTTCCAGAAAAACTTACTTGAATTTTTTTTCATACTTATGATTGCTAATTGTATTTCCCTCCATCCTATTTCCTCCTCTCTTTAATTCTCTCTCTCTCTCTCATTCCCTCCTCAAACTCTGAGTGATTTTAAAAAAGATATGTATTTTTTTGAATAAAATAGCATATAAGTATTATATATGTTTACATAGTTTATGTATGTATATAGACATATATAGACATTTGGACACTTTCACACATGTTTATTATAAACATGGATTATATTTCTTTTTCTGAATATGTAAATTTATGGTAAATTATATGTGCATGTGTGTATACATATATGTATGTGAATGTGTATGTGTACATGTATTTGTATTGTATGTGCATGTCTCACCTCTATGCATTAACAGAATATGGCACAATTCAGCTTAAGCTCCCTCTCATTAGTGGCTGGCTTCTTTTAGAACTGAAACTAGTTAGAACCCAAACTTTGGTAGGAAGTAAAGAGGCCCTTAAGCAGAGAGAATAGGTGCAATGACTGTTGTCTACTGTTGAAAATTAAATATAGTTGGGGCAGCTAGGTGGCACAGTGGATAAAGCACTGGGCCTGGATTCAGAAGGACCTGATTTCAAATCCGACCTCAGATTTTTGACATTTAGTAGCTGTGTGATGCTGGGCAAGTCACTTACCTCATTGCCCTGCAAGAAAATAAAATAGAAGAAAGAAAGAAAGAAAGAAAGAAAGAAAGAAAGAAAGAAAGAAAGAAAGAAAGAAAGAAAGAAAGAAAGAAAGAAAGAAAGAAAGAGAAAATTAAATATATTTTTATCTGTCTCCTATAAAAATAATAAACAGATCAGAGAAATTAATTTTATAATATCTCCTACAAAAATTAATAATAATGAACAGAGACATGTCTCCCACAGAACAAAACCAGATTTGAGAACATAATATCTCCTACAGAATAAACCACATCAGAGACAGACAGAAAAAACATAATACCAATTTATTTTGTTCCAAGAAGAAATATAACACGATCATGCTGGAGATCCTTCCAAAGAAGGGAGCTCAGAGACTTCCTCTTTCTGAGGTTATATAAGAGTTTTTGTCCACTGGTTACAGTGTTATCAGTTTCAGTAATATGATACGAATTCAACCCAGAAGTAAAAGCAGTTTAACAGTTTCAGTTATAAGAAGTATGGAGGAAATACAGAAGCATCATGATAAAATTATAAGTTTCCAGAAAAAGGTTTGTCAAGGATGAGAACATACCATCCTGAGGAAGGAAGTCATCAGGTAGGGAATTTTATCTGTTAGCTACCTGGGTTCAGTTTGGAGTTCAGTTGAAGGACATTCTGCTCCTATTAACCTAGGATTTCATAAAAAAATCTTTTGGATAATAAGGCACTTCCATCAAATTCAGGTGATGCATACATTCATATTAATACTACTTAGCAGTGGTTTCTTAACTTTCTATACATACATATATGTGTATAGATGCACACATGTGTAAAAACAGGCAAATATACATATGCACTACACATGTACTTAACAAACATTCTGTACATATGTTATATACTTACATTGTGATCTAACATGTATGTTTATATGTTTTTATGTATAAGATAGTCAAGCATAATAACAATAAGGATACATAATTCTATAGCAAAAATTGTATATTTTGTATATTTATTTATGCATGTTCATGAAAACTAGGTTTCTCTCTTTAGTTCTTCCTTAATGAGCCTATTGTTTTGCCTTTGAGCATTCAATTATTCCGATACTTGAATAGGCTGCATCTCATTTTCCTTGTCTACAAAGTAATTTTACTCACAAACAAATTTTGCTTATAAAATCAATGTCAATAAAAATTTATTGGACACTTTGTAGTAAGAACTGTGCTAAACACTATGGATATAAAGAAAAAGATAAATCAGTTCATGCCTTTAAGGATCTCACAATTTAATAGTGTGATGTTTAAAATCTAAATTGTGGTTGCCTTAAATTAGAAGCTTCAGCACCAGTCTTTGGGCATTAAACATTTATTAAAGCATAGAGGTATTCACAAGGAGTTAAGAAAAAGAAGTCCTACCTAGCCTAGAGTTCCAGCCTGGTTAGGTTCTTCCTGAAGTCCTCCTCCACGAGCCTGCTTTAATCAGGAACTCACTCGCAAGGTGTTTGTGGAAGCTTTTTATAGATCTCGAACAGAGGCGGTCCTTACACACTGCTTCAAGGTGATTGGTTGGAGTCATCCAAATCCATTGGCTTTGAAGGTGTTCTCAAGTTGAGTTCACTGTCTAGTTTCTGAGAACAATACCTTCTTAAGGTATAGCTAGGTGTGATTACAATCCAATTAACTTGAAGTAGGCTTAATCAGCAGTCAATCACCCTCACTTGATTCAATCAGTATAGATTAATCTCAAGGTGGGTCTTTGAGTATCTGCTAAATCCCATTATTTCATCACAATAGGAGAGACAATATGGATAGTAATAGACATATGCAATATATGTGCAGAAAAAAAGAATAGCTAACATCATTGCCTTTATAATCTGATATCTGCTGTACCTTAGTTTTGGTATAAAAAGTGAGGGAATTGGAGTATAAGGCCTCTGATTCTCCTTCCAGCTTTGATTTGCAGTGCTACAATCATGTGAGTTGTATTATTTCTTAATTTTTCAAATCAGTTCTTTACTGAAAGTTTTGTTTCATTGTCTCACTCTCAACCCAACAAATAACATCAAACTCCTGTTCCCATCATGTAAAATCTTCTATAATAATCATGGACCACTCAATCTTTCCAGCTGTATTTCATATTTTTCTCTCCCACATACTCTTTGCTTTAGCCAGAATGGACTATATTCTGCTTTATTAACATGGTTTCCTCTCTTTATGCCTTTGTCCATGCTATTTTCTGCATGTAGAATGACTTCTATCACCCTCATGCACCTATTAATAATGTCAGCTTCTCTACTGAAAGGTTTCTCTGTGCCAGCTTTCATACCTAACAGTGATTGGGGGAAGGCATGTAAAAAGGCTTTGTGGGGTGAGAAAGGCTGTAGGCCTTTAATCTCCCCACAAAATCAATGTGACTCATTCAAGTGTCCTTTTTCTTTACCTCTTTGCAAATGTCCATTTCCTTTTATTAAGTGAATGAGATATTTGAGATGAGAGATAAGTGAGCTTCAAAAGACTAAGAGAACAAGACAACAAATATTAAAATTTCAGGGTCCATGCCTGATTTTGCTAGAAAATAAGCTATGTGAGGTGAAGCTAGCATATTGGAGCCAGTACAGCATTAGCTGAAGATATGATATACTGCAATGGGTAGTGTACTTGGAATGAATGCTTTGTAGTAAATGTTTTTATGTTGAGCCCATTCTCCCTAAGCACAGAAGTGGTGTAAGGAGGTGTATGTCTCAGTGTTGGGAGGAATTGCTTCACACTTCTGTTCTTGCTATATCATTCTACAATTATCCTTCTATAAAACAGACATAAGTTTCATACTATCGTGAATAAAAGTTTCATTAACTTCATCCTTCACAATTAATAAAAATTTTGATGTTTTCATTCTCATTAGCATTTCTCATTGTAACTCTTAAATATACTTATAATATTGAATATAGCAGCTACATTGGTGTCATATATCTATTATACAAGTCAATAAAAGTCATGCTCAATTGTTTTTTTCCACAGCATAGAGCTTAATGTTTTGCACAGTATGTCCTAATTATGTTGTACTTCTATATAAATTCCTTATTAAAATACCTATTTACATTTTCCCTTGGACTGTTTTAAGGAAACATCTTAATCCTACTGGTTAACATCTTAAGTGATATTAAAACATTATTGATTGAAATGGTCAAAAGGAGTGATTTGGAAATGATAAATAGATTAAGTGGAAAATGTGGAAAGATAATATTTTCCACTAAAGGACACATACTCTAAAGAGATCAGTGACAGAAAGAAATGTCCCATATATACCAAAATATTCAGAGTAGCATTTTTTTTCATTTTTAAAAAGAACAAACAATAAATGAAAACAATGGTTACTGATTGTGGAATGTTTGAACCAATAATGGCTTAAAACTGGTATGTGATATTTGTACTTCAAAATGAATGCACAAATGTGAAAACTGAAGGAAATTCTTTTCTTTCTTTTTTTTTCTTCAGGCAATGAGCATTAAGTGACTTGCCCAAGGTCACACAGCTAGTAGGTGTCAAGTTTTTCAGGCTGGATTTGAACTCAGGTTCTCCTGAATCCAGGGCCAGTGCTTTATCAACTGTCCCACCTAGCTGTCCCTTTTTTCTTTTCTTTTCTTTATTTTGCAGAGAGAAATTCTTGATGGAATTTAGATCTCTCATTCCCCAAAGGTGAAGGCTAGAGAATACTAAGGTCAGTTCCTGAGATTTAAATTTGCTTCTTTCTAAAAAGGAAGGAAACCAGAGAAAGATAATGCTTGTAAAATTAAAGAAAGGTTTTTATTAAGCAGGGAAGAAAAAAAAAATTTAACATGCTGCAGGAGTACTATCTGGCCTATGCTGAATAGGACACAAAGTAATAGATTGTGTGTATATAAATATTAATATTAATATAAATATATATATACACACATATGTGTGTATGTGTATATGCACACATATATGTGTGTATCTGTGTATGTGTATATGCATGCATTTGTGTATGCGTGAATTATAAGGGTCAGGAATATGGCCTTTGATATACAAATCAGAAAGCATTCTTGCTGATAGGCAGTTCACAGTATAAGGCTTGATTAGGAGATTCTTGACAAGGAGATTTCTCAAAAAATCATAATTCTCAGAGCCCCATAACCAGTGTTGGGCAAAACTGGAGACAATAAGACTGTAAATGGGGTATATTCATAGTATCATAACTTGCAGTCAGATAAGTATTTGAAGATAGGAATGTGTCTTGAAGGTCCATAAACCAACATCACCAAATAGTTCAGGATCTGCTTTAAAACTGGTATGAGCTTAATTGGCATCAGAGTTACTAATTTTCCAGTTGGGTTTACTCTGGTTACTATAAAGGATTGTTGGTGCGCTAGCCAATACAACCAGTCCTCACAAGTTTTTCTGATTACCTAGATGATTGGGGGACTCAAGCAAATCAAGGTATCCATTTTCACAAATACATGCATGAATGAATGAGTACTTGAATAAATATATATATATATATATATATATATATATATATATATATATATATATATATATATATATATATATATATATATATATATGATAAACCTCTATTATCTATCTATCTGAAGATGTTTCCTTCTAATAGAAGAGACACAAAAAAGGAAACTGCTGACCAGGGAGAGGGTTTTCAGATTGGAATTTATAGGGATATTTAGTGAAATCATAGGGGAGTAGATTGCTAGACCCTATCCAATACAGCAAAAAGGTTTTATTCAATCATTGATAGTATTAAAGTACTTGAGAGAGGGGGAGGGGAGAATGAGTATGAACTTTAAGGGAGGTTGGTGAGGCTGATATTGAAATAATAGGAAAGTATGGAGTGAAGAAAAGCATAATGTCTGGGACTTCTTGAAATAGAGATGTCTCACAAATAAAGTTAGAAGTGTTTCATAACAAAAGTTTCTCCTGAGTAGTAAACTGGAGAACAAGATTGGAAGGAGATTGTCCAAGAAAATGAACTGAATATAGATTTTTACAGGCCAACAATATATATCTAATAACTGTGCTAGACCTATGTGTTCTTCCTGCATATTTTTGGAAGTGGAGAAATAGAATTGAATGATAATCCAGTGACCAAATGTAGGCTAAGGGGAAATACATTATGAACTTCTTGTATTGCCTGCTTGATCAAACTATGGCCAGTTTGGGGTGAGCTGGGTCAGGGTAGTCAACTATTGATTTGGAAATGTCATTTATGGAGATCTTGCAAAGGATTACCTCCTACTCATTAAGATAAAATCATTGTAACAATATGATAATATATTCACTGTCTACATTATGTTAAAGTACTCAGAAAGTGCTACTTTAGATATGAGATTTTTTTAAAAATCAATTATTAAATGTCATTAATTCATCATTTTTATTTTTACTCCTTTGTGACTTGACACTGTAAAAATTTGTTTCAGTTTTTAAAAAATTAGATATCCTTTCAGTTCAAAAGCTTAATGATATTTTTTAAACCAAGCTCTAGTATAACTAAACTTGAGTTGGGGGGAGTGGTATAAACCAGGTATTTTGGCAGAGTGGATTGGATATCAGGAATTCTTGGATTCAAGTACTGCCCCTGACTTATACTATATGTGATATCATTAGTAAATCATTTAACAGTGCCCCACTAGTTGAATTACCTATCTGCTTTAGTAGAGAGTCTCCACAATAGGAGTCACCTATGCTGATAAAATCACAAATGTAGACCATTCCTCCACCTTCCTCCCCTCCACACACAAAGGTATAGAAATAAATGAAATGGTGAAAATTATAGGAAATTCCATTGCATTGTACAATTGCAAGGTCAAAGGATGGTTATATTTTATTTAGTATTTTTATTGGTAGATGGTAGTGATTTCTCTTTTGGAGATTCCTTAAATTAAATTATACAAGTCATGCCATTGGCAGGAAATCATGAGAATAAGGTTCTTCAAGGGAATCACTATTCTTTATAAGATAAGAGAAATGCCTTCATTTTACAAGATCCTGTTAACCAGTATTATCTGTGAGATAATTTCTTTTTTTTTCCTGTGAGATAATTTCAATTCAAAACCTTTCAGATGGGGGGAAACACATTAAGAATGAGGACTTATGTTGACAGTTGTTATGATCCACACACACTGAAAAAAGAAAGAAATTATCAGCAACCCTGCTCACTTACTTAGACCTTTGTGCTAAGTGTGAATTCATTTCCAGCTCTGATTTCATTGTATTATAATTAACTAAATATTTTGACCTATTTTTAACTAAATTATTTGTCCTATAACCCTGTCCTTCTTCCCTATAAGTTCCACACATCTCTTCTGCAAGAAGAGATATAGAAAATGATGAATACTAGAGAAGCGATTGAAAAAGTGCTTTATCTGGAAATGTAATTATACTCAGAGCTGTATTATATACCATAACTATTCTAGTCACTCTTGACATAAAATTATTGGGGAACAGGGTGATGATAATGACCAGTTTGTACAGTTCCCTGGAATCATGGAAAAAGAGCATTAAAATTAAACCTAAGAAGAATAAGTCCAGTTACTGGAGCATTTTGATGCAAATGGAAAAAGCAAGACTTCCTGCAATAATGAAAGAAGCAATGAAACAGAGCACAGAATGACTGGCTATAAGAATCCAGTTTCAACCTATACAGTGCCTGCCTTCTATTGCCTCTTTGACCCTGACCACACTCATTAGAAAGGTAATTGTAACTGTCTGTTCAAATATTGGAGAACAGCAATTGCATTTTCCCCCTTTCCTTCCTATTCCATTCACAGGTAATCTCAACACTGTGTCTACTGCTTATAAGAAGAACATGCAACCTCTGAATACCATCTTACTACTAGGCTATTCAGTTTTCAGCTAAAGAGTGGGAACTAATGCATAAAAAATAGGTTTCACTTTTTTTAAAAAGAGTAAAATTCTTAGCAGGAGTTCAGATATATTAATTTTAAAGTTGTTAAAGTAAGGCAACTTTTTATACTGATAGGCCAACAACCACAAAGATGATAACAATTTTGAAGTATTTGTAACTCATTTATCAGGTCCCATTATGAGGTATATTTTTGTATTGTAGGCCTTGTAGTCCTTTCCAAACAATGACAATGATTACATCACCATCATCTTCACCATTTTTATATCTCAATTTTGATTGGTTGGTTTTGTTCAGCCATTTCAGTCAGATCAGTCTCTTCATGACCCCATTTGGGATTTTCATGACAAAGATACTTGAGTGGATTGCCATTTCCTTCTCCAGCTCATTTTACAGTTAAGGAAAGTTAGGATTAAGTGACTTAACCAGGATCACACAGCTAGAAAGTGTCTGAGGCCAGATTTGAAATCAAGTCTTTTTGACTACATGACAGGTGCCAAATAACTGCTCTCATATCTCAATATTAGTTAAAATTTAAAACTTTATCGTTATTTTTACTGTAGGACTATTATAGTAGGCTGATAATCTAATGTCCTCAATTTATTAAGACAAAGTATTATCTTTAATAATTCTGCCAAAGTATATCTTGGATACATTTTAGCAAGTATTTGAATATGAGCTTTTGATCTCTGCTTAAGTTATTATTCTCCACTAGGTTTTCTCATAGTTACATTAAGGTGTTTGAAATTGAAAAATGGAAGAAGAGGCAAAATTTCTGTTTATATAAATTGTCAATAGATTCTTAGCCCACAGTATAATTTGGTATGGAAACAATGATTACATGTCACATCAAATGTCTGCATTTTACATGAGTGAAGTAAAGCGCAAAGATGGGAGTGATTTAAATTCAATACCAAAAGAAAAATCAGTATTACTGCTTGGAATTACTTCTAGATTTTTCTGTTTTGATGCTAAGTGAATGAATCAAAAGCAATTCCTGAATTTAAAGAACTTACTTTTTACTATGGTCAAAGAGGTAGCATCATTCTAGAGTATGAAAATGAGAGGTAATTTGTCAAGTGACAAAGCAAGTTATTGGGTGAAAGGGAAAGTTAGGAAATATTTTTGTAAGGGGTATCCCCAATGCTGAACCTTCAAAATAGTTAAGAATTCTGACAAATGATGAGGGTGGCAGACATTCCCATAAAAAGGTATAGTAAAACTACAGTAAGCCAATTAGTTAGTAAGCCAGTTTGTCTTGAAAATAGATAGTGTAAAGATAAAAATGGAATTAATCTGGAAAGGTAGCTTAGTCACATACTATGAAGTACCTTAAAAGTCAGACTGAGGAATACTTATTTAATTCTATAATCAAAATCTAAAATCACTGAAGATTTTTGAGCAAGCTCAAATCAAATAAGATATAAATAATTGGAAAAATGTCAATTGCTCATGGATAGGCTGAGCTAATATGATAAAAATTACAATACTGCCTAAATTAATTTACCTATTCAATGCCATACCAATCAGAACAAATAAAAATTATTTTACAGAGCTAGAAAAAATAATAACAAAATTCATCTGGAAAAACAAAATGTCAAGAATATCTAAGGAAGTAAGGAAATAAAAGGCACAGAAAGGTGGGCTAGCTGTGCCAAATTTGTAGCTTTACTATTAAGTGGAAGTCATCAAAACTATTTGGTATTGGCTAAAAAATAGAATGGGGGAACAATGGAATAGGTTAGGTACAGGAGACATAGTAGAAAATGACTTTAGTAATGTACAATTTGGTAAACCCAAAGACTTTAGCTTCTGGGATAGGAACTCAATATTTGACAAAAACTGCTGGGAAACTGGAAGAGAGTATGGCATATAGAACAACATCTTGGACCTTATGTTAAAATTAAGTCAAGGGGGGGCAGCTAGGTGGCACAGTGGATAAAGCACCGGCCCTGGATTCAGGAGGACCTGAGTTCAAATCTGGCCTCAGATACTTGACACTTACTAGCTGTGTGACCTTGGGCAAGTCAATTAACCCTCATTGTCCCACAAAAAAAAAAATTAAGTCAAGGGGCAGCTAGGTGGTGCAGTGGATAGAGCACTGGCCCTGGAGTCAGGAGTACCTGAGTTCAATTCCAGCCTCAGACACTTAACACTTACTAGCTGTGTGACCCTGGGCAAGTCACTTAACCCCAATTGCCTCACTAAAAAAAAAAAAAAATTAAGTGAAAATGGGTTTTCACTTAATTTTTAGACATAAAAGGTGATGTGATAGGCAAATTAGGAGAGAACAGGCACTTTTCTGATGAAGAAATCAAAGCTATCTATTGCCACATGAAAAAAAAAATGTTCTAAATCACTATGGATTAGAGAAATGCAAATTAAAACAACTCTGAGGTACCACCTGAACACTTGTGAGATTGGCTAATATGACAAAAAAGGAAAATGATAAATGTTGTAGAAGTTGTGGTTAAATTGGTACACTAATGCATTGTTGGTGGAGCTGTGAACTGATCCAACCATTCTGGCAAAGCAGTTGGGAACTATTCTCAAAGGGCTTTAAAGCTGTGCATAGCCTTTTTACCCAGCAATACCACTACTAGATCTTTTCTCCAAAGACGTCATAAAAAAGGGAAAAGGACCCACATTTACAAAACTATAGCTACTCTTTTTGTGGTGGAAAGGAATTGGAAATTGAGGGGTTGCCCATCAACTGTGGAATGGCTGAACAAGTTGTGTTATATGAATATAATGGAATACTATGGTCCCGTAAGAAAGTATGAGCAGGAGAAGTTCAGAGAAACCCAGAAGGTCTTGCATGATCTGATGATGAGTGAGATGAGCAGAACCAGGAGAACATTGTACACAGTATCAAAAACATTATGTGTTGATAAATTGTGATAGACTTGATTCTTCTCAGTAATACAATGGTCTAAGATAGTTCCAAATACTCATGATGGAAAATGATCTCTAAATCCAGAAAAACAAAGCAAAACCAAACAAAACAACTGCAACAACAACAAAAAACCCACAAACCAACAAACAAAAACAACCTGTGTTATCACCATGTCAATTGAACTATTTCTATTGGAGTTTTTTTGTTATTGTTTTTCTTTTTTGATATGTTTCCTTTTTGCTCTGATTCTTCTTCCATAACATGACTAATGAAGAAATATGTATAATGTGATTGTACATATATAACCTTAATCACATTACTTGCTGTCTTGGGCAGGGGGGAGGGACAGGAGGGAGGGAGAAAATTTTGAGACTAGAAATCTTATAAAAACAAATGTTGAGGGGGCAGCTAAGTGGTTCAGTGGATAGAGCACTGGCCCTGGATTCAGGAGGACCTGAATTCAAATCCAGCCTTAGACACTTAACAATTACTAGCTGTGTGACCTTAGGCAAGTCACTTAACCCCAATTGCCTTAACAAAAAAAAATGTTGAAAACTATCTCTAAATGTAACTGGAAAAAAATAAAATATTTATATAGAGAAAAAATTAAAATGTGGACGTGATTATGATCTGGAGAAACCTGATTGCAAATAGAAAGTACTTAATTTGCTTGGTGTATATGGCACCTTCATAAAAAATGTTCATGTATTAAGGCATAAAAAGCCTCACAATCAATTGCAGAAATATTAAATGTACTCTTTTATGACCATAATGCAATAGGAATAAAGTTACATTCAATAAGGGACAGGAAAAGTACAAATTAAAATTAAATGGAAGGGGCAGCTAGGTGGCACAGTGGATAAAGCAATGGCCCTGGATTCAGGAGAACCTGAGTTCAAATCCACCCTCACTTAATAGCTATGTGACCCTGGGCAAGTCACTTAACCCCCATTGCCCACCAAAAAAAAAATAAATGGAGACTAATATAATCCTTTTTATTTTTTCTGGATGTGCAATGTCTTTATTTTTATTTTTTTTTAATTTCAGCAATTATTTTCCAATTGCTTTAAAAATGTGAACAATCTTTCCTAAAATTTTAAGCTCCAAATTATCTTCTTACCTCTCAGACATCCTTCCTCCTTGAGAGGACAATTTTATTTCTTTTTTTTAATATAGTATTTTATTATTTTCTAGTTACATGTGGAGATAGTGTTCAACATTTGTTCTATAAGATTTCTACTTTCAAATATTTCTCCTTCTCTCCCCTCTCTCAACCCTCCAAAAGATAGCAAGCAATCTGATATAGCTTACATATGTACAATCTCATTAAATATATTCCTGATTTAGTCATGCTGTGAAAGAAGAATCAGAGTAAAAGGGAAAAACCTCATAAAAGGAAAACAAAAAATGTAGAAATAGTATGGTGCAATCTGCATCTATATTCTGCAGTTGTGTTTTGTTTTGTTTTGCTTTGTTTTTGATTTGGAGAGCATTTTGCATCGTGAGTTCTTTGAATCTATCTTGGATCATTGTGTTGGTGAGAAGAGTCAAATCTATCACAGTTGATCAACACACAATGTTGTTGATACTGTGTACAATGTTCTCCTTCTGCTGCTCATCCTACTTAGCATCAATTCATGTAAGTCCTTCCAGGTTTCTCTGAAATCTACCTGCTCATTATTTCTTCACATTGTTTTTTTGTGGGTTTGTTTTTGTTTTTGTTTGGGGGCTTTTTTGCCAAGGCAATTGGGGTTAAGTGACTTACCCAGGGTCACACAGATAGTAAGTGTTGAGTGTCTGAGGCCAGATTTGAACTCAGGTCCTCCTGACTCAAGGGCTGGTACTCTATCCAATGTACCACCTAGCTTCCCCCACAATTTTTTAAACTTTGTGTTCTAAATTTTCTTCCTCCCTCCCTCCTCAATCTTCCCTATAGAATCAAGCAATTCAGTATAAATCATACATGTCCAATTTTGCCAAGCATCTTCACATTACTCAAGTTGTGAAAGAAAATAGAATAACATTAGTGAGAGGAACTAACAAATAATATTATATTTCAATCTGTATTCAAATACCATCAGTTCTTCATCTGTTGATGGTTTGTACTTTTCATATGTCCTTCTGATAGCATCCTGCTCATAATTTTTCTCACAATTACTATTATTAACTGTATTACGCTTCATCCTATTCCCTCCCCTTGATATTTATTCTATTTTCTTTCTTCTTTCACCCTACCCTTCCACAAAAGTTTTTTGGTTTTTATTGTCCCCTACCCCAATCTGCCCTCCTTTCCTTACCTACCCCCCCCTTTCTGCTTCCCCTCCCAGTTTCCCTCAGGGCAAAATATCTTACTATACCCATGTGAGTGTTTATGTTATTCCCTGTTTGAGCCAATTCTGGTGAATGTAAGGCTCACTCACTCCCCCACTCCTTTCCCATTTTCACCTCCACTCCATAAGTATTTTCTTGTTTCTTTTTTTGTGAGTTATTTTACACCCTTCCACCTCTCCCTTTCCCTTTCTTCCAGTGCATTCTTCTTACCCCTTAACTTTATTTTGAAGATGTCATCATGGATAAGCTAGCTGACACAGTCGACAAGCACCAGCCCTGGACCCAGGAGGCCCAGAGCCTAAATCCAGCCCCTGACATAAGCCTCCCCACCCTGTCTGCCCTACACAAAACAAGGTTAAATCCTTTACATATATCATCCCTTCATATCAAGTCACACCTTTGCCCTCTAAGTATATTCCTTTTAGCTGTCCAAATACTGAGAAAGTTCTTATGAGTTACAAAGATTATCTTCTCAAGTAAGAATGTAAACCGTTTATCCGTTTAATGTCCATCATGATTGCTTTTCCTGTTTAACTTTTTATGCTTCTCTAGGGTCTTATATTTGAAAGTCAATTTTTTAAAAATTTATTTCAGATATTTTCATCACAAATGCCTGAAAGCTCTCTTTTTCATTGAGGTCCCATTTTTCTCCCTGAAAGATTATATTCAGTTTTCCTGGGTAAGTGATTTTAGGTTGCAGTCCCATTTACTTTTCCCTCTGGAATATCATATTCCATGTCCTCTGATCAATTAATGTAGATGCTGTTAGATCTTTTGTTATTCTGACTGTGTGTCCATGGTATTTGAATTCATTCCTTTTAGCTGCTTGCAATATTTTCTCCTTGACCTGGGAGCTCTGGAATTTGGCTATAGTATTCCTGGAAGTTTTCCTTTTGGGATGTCTTTCAGGAGGTGATTGGTGGATTCTTTCAATTTATATTTTACCTTCTGCTTCTAGAATATCAGGGCAATTTTACCTGATGATTTCTTGGAAGATGGTGTCTAAGCTCTTATTTTGTTCATGGTTTTTGGGTAGTCCAATGATTTTCAAATTATCTCTCCTGGATCTATTATCCAGGTCAGCTATTTTTCTAAGGAGTTATTTCACATTGCCCTCTATTTTTGGTTCATTTGGATTTGCTTTATTGCATCTTGGTTTTTCATAAAGTCACTAGTTTCCATTTGTTCAATCTTAATTCTGAGGCAATTATTTTCTTCAGAGAGCTTTTGAATCTCCTTTTCCATTTGGCTTTTCAAGCTATTGACTGTTTTATCATGACTTTCCTGCATCACTCTCATTTCTCTTTCCATTCTTTCCTCTACCTTTCTAAATCTTCCTTCTATCCCTCCTACTTTCTCTTCAAAGTCATGTTTGAGCACTTACTTAAAAGGCCTGAGACAAATTCATATTTTTTGGAAGCTTTGGATGCAGGAGCTTTAACTTTGTTATTACCTTCTTCTTAAGGAGTATTCTGGCCTAGCTATGAACAGCATATCTATATATTACCAATAAAGTCCATTAATAACAAATAGAAAGAGAAATTCCATTTAAAATAACTGCCACCAATATAAAATACTTGGAAGTCTACCTCCCAAGACACACACAGCAACTATATGACCAGAACTATAAAACACTTTTCACAGAAATAAAAGCAGATCTAAAGAATTGGGAAAATATTAATTGCTCTTGCATAGGCAGAGTCAATATAATAAAGATGACAATGGTACCTAAATTCATTTATTTAGTGTTATGCCAATCAAAATATCAAAAAATACTTTATAGACATAGAAAAAATAATAACAAAATTGATCTGGAAAAATAAGAGTTTAAGGATATCACGGGAATCAATGAAAAAAATACAAAAGAAGGTTATCTAGTAATACCAGATCTCAAACTGTATTATAAAGCTATGATTATTGAAATAAACTGGTACTGGCTAAGAAATAGAGAGGTAGTTCAATGGAATAGAATAGATAGAAATTATTTTATAGTAAATCTCTCTCTCTCTCTCTCTCTCTCTCTCTCTCTCTCTCTCTCTCTCTCTCTATATATATATATATATATATATATATATAGATGCAAGTTTTTGGATCAAAAGCTCATTATTTGATGAAAACTCCTGGGAAAACTGGAAAACAGTATGGCAGAACCTAGGTATACACCATATACTAAAATAAGCTCAAAATGGCTTTATGATTTACACATAAAGGGAAAAGCTAGGTGGTTCAGTAGGTAAAACACTGGCCCTGGATTCAGGAGTACCTGAGTTCAAATCCACCCTAAGATACTTAACACTTACTACCTGTTTGACCCTGTGCAAGTCACTTAACCCTCATTGCCCCATCCCCCAAAACACACACACACGCATATATGTATATATATATGTATATATATACACACATATATACATATACACACACATATACCCATATATGTATATACATATATACACACATATACATATATAAATACACACATACATATATATGTATATATGTATACACATATATATCAGCTCTTTAGTGGTGGATAAGAACTGGAAATCAAAGGAATGCCCATCAAATGGGGAAACAAATGATTGGGAAAAGAACCACCACCTGGAAATGGCTGTTTTCACTTTATTACATAATGGCATATAGGATTCCTAAGGGTTGGAGAAGGGATGAAGAGAAATTATGGAGTACATATCAATGAATTCTGAGAAGCAAGATTTATTTATGGTCACAGATCTATTGAAATATTAAACTGTTCTGAAATACAATCTGGAAATTGATATTCTTAGTCTACTAAAACATGCACAATTAAATTAGACCCAAGAAGTTAATTAGACACAGTAAGTTATTTGGCTGATCAGCAATGATCACCTTTATCATCACACTTGACATATAGTAAGCTTAATTTCTCTCTGTGTGTGTCTCTCTGTCTCTCTCTCTCTCATATAATGACTGCCTATGTATGACTCCTTTAAAATATTTTTAAAATCAATTTACTTCAGAATAGAGTTATGCCAACTTTAGAATATTTCTAAAAGGAAAAAGAATACAAGCTATCATTTCTAATCTTTTATATGTAGAATTGATATTGGTGAAATTATCTGTGAAAAAGTCTTGAATACTTAATATGATCACTTCAATTTACGGTTTTAGTCTATCATTGCCCAGAGGCATACTGTACAAGTTCAAAGACTATGGATTCTCATACTGAACAATCTCTTACCTCCATAAAAAAAAGGCACACATATATCGTCCAATCACATTTTGAGCTATTTCATTGCCCTGGGGTGAAGCCAGATGAGTTCAAAGAGCATATAGATTCTTCACCTGAAAATCATTTTGCAGCAATAATATGACTTGCAACCTTAATAGCTGAAGAATATGCAAAAAAATCCAGAACCAAAGTCATTTATTTTCTTGCTCCTGTCTTGCCTGGGGGGCAGTGGCAGTGCACACTGATTTGCTGCCAGACTCAGAATTATCCTAACTTTTATTCAATTCCCTGAAATGGGTTTAGAGACATTATTATATTTATCAGTACTTGCAAATGGATTCTAGGTTGTCCCAGGACTATTTAATGTAAACCAGAAATTCTGAATCGAAACAACCATTTTAAGTACTATATGGAACTTATACCAAATCAGAGCTTGATAACCATATAAGTACACCTTCTCCCATTTGACCCCCAGTGACTCAGGGAAAACTTCATTCTACTTTGTTAATTACAGAATTATTTCTAGGATCATAGGATTATAGACTTATATTTGGAAGGGGCATTAGAGATTATTTTTTGTTGCTTACTCATTTAACTAAGTGACTTGTACAAGTTTAGATATCTAATCTAAGAGCTGGATTTTGAACCAGTGTTATCTGACTTCAAGTCTACTGTTCTTCTAAATGCTATTTATTTTGTCCTTTTATAGATTTTGAGATTGAGATCTATATAGATATAGATATACACATTACAGTAGTATATAATACTATGATGTAATGTATGTATACATATATACACACTATAATGTAGTATGTATTTATTACAAGATTTGCTCACTCTAGGCAGGTCTAAGTCACAAATGAGTATGTTTTCAGTATTCCCTTTTACTCAGAAGTCAGTTTTTAAAAATCCACTCTAAAAAACAGGGGGGAACAGTTAGGTGGCACAGTGGATAAAGCATCAGCCCTGGATCCAGGAGTACTTGAGTTCAAATCTGGCCTCAGACACTTGACACTAGCTGTGTGATGCTGGGCAAGTCACTTAACCCCCATTGCCATGAAAAAAAAAAGTACCAACGAAACACTAATTCTAATCAACATTATTCACATTTTCTCAATCATTACAGTTTAAACAATCGGCAAAATAAGTCCTGATTTGTAGCATTTGCTATGGTGTTAAGGTGTTAAAACTTATTTACCTCAAAATATTGCAATTTGCTATAGAGAGTTCTTTTGAGTTGATTCCAGCACACTAACTCTCGGAACTTGGCTTCACTTTGCCCCAGACTCCTTACCTAGATTATTAAGGTGGATATGCCTTCTGACAGCTATCTGAGCTGTGTTTGGCTCTAACCTTCCTGAGGTGAATGCAACTTTGACCCCAGTTTTCCTGCTAAATTTTACAGCTTATGTAGATATGGAACAAAATGGGTTTTCTTTAACAGAACGTTCTTGACTGAAAACATAGTACCTTTCTATCTTTGAGCAAACTCTTCAGGAAGGATAGAAATAAAGGTGTTAAATATATCTATGTAATATAAAGACAATAAGCCAAATGCAACCTATAGGTCAATAAAGTTGCATTTTGAAAGATAGTTTTTCATCATGAGTCCTTTAAGATTTTCTTGGGTCATTGTACTACTGAGAAAAGCTAATTCATTCATGTGTGTTCATCATACAATATGCTTTTATTGTGTAGAATGTTACTTTGGTTCTGCTTCCCTCTGCATAAGTTCATGTAGGTCTTTCCAGGTTTTACTGAAGTTATCCTGCTCATCATTTCTTACAGCACAATAGTATTCCATTACAGTCATATACCAAAACTTATTCTACCACTCTCTAATTGGTGAACATGCCTTCAATTTCTAATTGTTTGACACCACAAAAAGAGATGCTATAAATCCCCTTATACAAATATGTCATTTTCCCTTATCTATCATCTCTTTAGGATACAGACATAGTAGTATTGCTGGATCAAAAGTTATCTGTAGATATCTAGTTCTTAGGGCATATTTCTAAATCACTCTCCAGAATGGCTGGAGCAGTTCACAGCTTCACTAATAGTGCATTAGTGACCCAATTTTGCTAAATCCATTCCAACATTTATCACTTTCCTTTTCTGTCATATTAGCCATTCTGATAGGTGTGAGGTTATACTTTAGAGTCATCTTAATTCACATTCTTCTAATCAATGATAACAACATTTTATATGATTATGGATAGCTTTCATTTCTTCAGACAGAAACTGCCTATTCAGATCTCAAAGAAGAATTATGAAGAAGCAATTATTTGAGCTTTGGGAGTATATATTACATTATGTGGTGGAGAAAATAAGGCATTACACAAACCCTAGATGACACTGTGAGCTAAAGCACAAATGAGGGTAAGTTCAGGGTATATTAAGAAAGTGATGTGCCATCCTGTTTTATTGGTATTCAGAGTATGTTAAGACACAATCAATTAAATAAGAGCAGAAAGGTATTTTGGAGTACAATATTGGAAAGCCTTTTATGTTAAAATTATAAGTATGGAATTTATTCAGTAGACAAAGGAGAGCAATGAATGTTTTTCCTTCAAGGGAGATGGATAGAATCTTAGTATTGCTGATATGTGTAGGAACATTTTGAAGGAATCATTAGGAAATAATCTTATTAGTCTTAAGAGTGAAGTTATAACCATATGAAATATTATTTCTGCAAGAAGCACACAATTATATAGTTGTACCTTGAGCAAGAACAACAGTAAGTTGGTGGGTATTTACGAAGGAACTAACAGAAGGAAAGTAGAAGAATCAGAAAAGTATGGTATCAGAAAAATGAAAAAAAAATATTAAAACATACTATTTAAAGTTAACTGTTAAATGAGGACACAAATAGAAAAATAAAACCGTCTCTGTCTTCAGAAAGATTACATTCTATTTGTGGAAGACAACACCTAAAGAAGGATTCAGCTATGGTCCTTAGATTTCAATGGCAGAACAAAAGACAAGAGTAAAGGGAACTAGAGCACATCAAGGAGATATCCAATAATATAACCAAATGTTGCAGAGAAGTTTAGAAGACATGAGGAATAAAAATAAAACACATATCTCTAACAATTATTCAGGGATTGATGATGATTGAAAGTGAAGTATAAGGAAAGGATGGGGACAGGACATAGAAAAGATGTCAAAGTAAAAGGAAGGACTTGACAGAGCTCTCCTAAATTCACCTATAAATAAGACCAAAGCAATTCCTCAAAATAAATTCTGGAACGGAACAACCCAAAAAAGCATATGGAGAAAAAATTTTCTAACACAAGACAACTTAGAAAGTTTTCAGGAAAGGTCTATCTCACTGGGGTAAGAATGGAGTGCAGTCCATAACCCAAACAGACCCATCTAGCAAGCCAACCTTGTAAGTGAATGAGTCTGCAGCAGCAGAGGGTTCCACCATTCTTATCCCACATTAAGGAAAGGGATCAAACAAAAAGGTCAGAAGAAAATTACTGGGGACCCTGGGAGACACTGGGAGAAAGCCACTGTTGCATTATCCATAAACAGTTCCAGGTTGCAGTTCCAGGTAAGAAGGTCTAACAGAACCATGGATCGTGGTAACAATTTAAGGCAGCCACATAGCCCCATCGTGATCTCTCTATCCTAGTTAATGTAGAGCTTCTGAACTTTCAGAGCCATGTGCCCTCTCTTTACTAACATTTAATATGCTTTAATAAGTGCTTAATGCCAAAGACTGGTTCTATAGCCTCTAATTTATAAATACCAATATATTAGAAACCCTAGTGATAACCCACAAAAGTACAGAGTGAGACTATTTTCCAGCCAAAGACAACTGGAATCATCTGCTGTTCGGGGTGATAGAGGAGTTCAGTACAGGGCATAGGTCCAGCCCCAGGAAGGCTGCACCTCCAGAGTCTTGGAATCTACAGCAACAGCAGCTTCTTCTGAAACTCAGCTCGCTAAGGAGTGAGGGGATCCAAAAGTTGGCTGAGGGAAATAGCTGCAATCTCTGCTGGAGCTAAGGTGGAGTGCCCATATTCTGAACCATTAAGCAGACTCGAGTAGCAGCAGCCCAATGGGGGAGAGGCATAGGCAAGCCAAGTTTCCTACCACAGAAAATCGTATTTCAGTGAGACTTCTGCTTCCAGGTTAAAGAGAAAGTGGGCTGTGGATACTTAAAGGCTAGGCAGGCTGAGAATGGCCTAATCCTACCACCTATGACCTCCTGTAGCTTGAGCCAGTGTATCCTGAAAGCAGCACTCCAATTTAAGAAGGACTTAAAAGGCAAGAAATAGGCCAGGTAGATGAACAGGCTTAGAAAGCAGCAGTCCATCAAAAGTTTCTTTGGTGACAAGGTAGATCAAAATGTAGCCTCAGAAGAAAATAACAAAGTCAAAGCTCCAACATATAAAGCTTCCCCCCAAAAATATGAATTAGTCTCAGGCCATGGAAGCACTCAAAAAGGAATTTAAATATAAAGTAAGAGAGTTATAGGGAAAAGTTAGAAAGGTAAAGGAAAAAATGGAAAGAGAAATGAAAGTGATGCAAGAGTGTCATGAAAAGAAAAGTTAACTGCTTGAAAACCAAAATGGCCAAATGGAAAAAGGAAGAAGAGAACCTTTCTAAAGAAAATTATTGCTAATGAATTAGGATAAAACAAATTGAAGTTAATGATTTTACAAGAAATTAAGACACAGTTGAGCAAATCCAAATGAATAAAAAAATAGAGGGCAATATGAAATATAGCCTTGGAAAATAACTGACGTGGAAAACAGATCCAGGAGAGATAATTTGAAAATCATTGGACAACCCAAAAACCATGACCAAAATAACAGTTTAGACACTATCTTTCAAGAAGTTATCAGGGAAAGTTGCCCTGATATTATAGAAGTAACAGGTAAGATAGAAATTGAAAAAATCCAAACAATCACCTCCTGAAACAGATCCCAAAAGGAAAACTTCCAGGAATATTATAGCCAAATTCCAGAGCTCACAGGTCAAGGAGAAAATATTGCAAGCAACAAGAAAAAAGTAATTCAAATACTGTGGAGCTACAGTAGGGGTAACACAAGATCTAGCTGAATCTACATTAAAGCACCAGAGGGCATGGAATATGATATTCTGGAGGGTAAAGGAACTGGGAATACAGGCAAGAATCATGTACCCAGAAAAACTGTGTATGATCATTCAGGGGAAAAAATGGGACTTCAATGAAAAAGAGGACTTTCAGACATTCTTGATGAAAAGATCTGAGCTGAATAGAAAATTTGAATTTCAAATACAAGACCATAAAAAAGCATACAATGGTAAACAGGAAAAAGAATTCATGAGTGATATTAAAAGATTAAACTGTTTATATTCTTACATTGGAAGATAACACTTCTAACTCATAAGACCTTTCTCAGTATTAGGGCAGGTGAAAAGAATATACTTAGATATAGGACACAGGTGTAAATTGAATATGAAGGCATGATATTTGTAAAGAATTTATTTTTTGTTTATCTTTGTTTTTTGTGGGGCAGGCTGGGTGGGATGGCTTCTATATGGGACAGGATTAGGGCTCAGGGCCTCCTGCTTCCAGTGTTGATGCTTTGTCCAATGTGTCACCTAGCTGACCTATGATTACATCTTTTAAAATTAAGTTAAGGGATAAGAGGAATGCACTGGAAGAAAGGTAGAGGGAAAGGAGGACTGGGGAAAAGTAGCTCACATAAAGGAAACAAGAAAAAGCTTATGTAGTGGAGGGGAAGATGAGGAAAGAGTGGGGGAGTGAGTGAACCTTACTCTCATCAGAATTGACTCAAAGAGGGAATAGCATACACACTCAAGTGTGTATAGTAATATATTTTGCCCTGAAGGAAAGTGGGAGTGGAAGGAGATAAGGGTGGGGAGAGATGAAGAAAGGAAGGGCAGATTTTGGGGAAAGGGAAATAAAAAGCAAAACACTGTTGAGCAGGGATAGGATGGAAGATGATAGAACTTAGAGTAAATATGAAGGGGAAGCAATAAGATGGAGGGTACAACAGATAGCAATAGTAACTGTTAAAGAAATGATGAGCAGAATGATAACAGAAGGACATATGATAAATGCCAACCATCAACAGAGGAAGAACTGATAGTATCTGAATCCATACTGAAGTATATTTTTATTTGTTAGCTCCTCTTTCTAAAATTATTTTGTCTATTTTCTTTCACAACCTGACTAATTTGAAGATGTTTTGTATAACTGCACATGTAAGACATATTGAATTGATTGATTTCATAGGGAAGGTTGAGGAGGGAGGGAGGAAGAAAATTTAGAACACAAAGTATTAAAAATCAAAGTGAAAAGAAATGATGAGCAGGAGGAGTTCAGAGAAATCTGGAAGAATTTACATGAACTGATGCTGACTGAGAGGAGCAGAACTAGGAGAATATTGTACACAGTTTCAGCAACATTGGGTGATGAACAACAGTGATAGACTTGACTCTTTTTAGCAGTGTAACCTTCCAAAACAATTTCAAAGAACTTCATGATAGAAAATGTTCTCAACATCCAGAAAAAAAAAATACTGGATTATGAATGCAGATTGAACCATACTGTTTCTACTTTGGGGATGTAATTTTTCCTTCTTTTTAGAGGGTTTGCCCTTTTGCTCTGATTCTTCTTTCACAATATGACTAATGCAGAAATATGTTTAATATGATGGCACATATAACCTATATCAAATTGCTTTTTTTCTTGGGGAAGAGGGAGGGGTGGAAGGGTGGGAAAAAAATTTAGAACAAAAAATCTTATGAAAACAAATGTTGAAATCTATCCTTATATGTAACTGGAAAAATAATAAAATAATTTTATTAATTAGGAAAAAAATAAAATAGAGTATCAGGGCAATTTTCCTTGACAATCTTCTGGGAAAAAATTACTTCTTTATTTTTGTTTAAAAAAATAAAAAACTGGAAGAGATTAAATGACCATGGAGGGTCAGAAGAAATTTCTGTAAAATATCACATGCAAGCCTAGTCATAAATAAAGCTAGAGTACCTATAAAACAGAATTCAGGAGAGAGTGCATTTCAGTTATGGAAGGGCATAGAGGTAGGAGTTGGAATGACAAGTTAAGGGAATAGAAAGTTTACCAGATTGGCTGGAACATTTAGGTCATGAGATTCATGTGCATTGAAAGGTATAATTAAACTGTTTTTACATGAAAATTGTTTATTATGACAAAGAAATCATAAAATTTTTATGATCTTGGTCTTTCCTTCTTGCCTCTGTACAAGGCCAGGAGAGAAACATTTGCAACTTTCACAACCTTGAAGCAGACTCCAGGTATATCACCAACAGTGTGACCTTTTCAACCAAATCCAGCAACCAAAACTTCATCATTTTCCTCAATAAAGTTCAAGCGGCCATCATTGGGAACAAAGGCAGTGTTTTGTTTTTGTTTTTGTTTTTTTTGCCGTTCTTAATCAGCTGGACTCTCATACACTTCCTGATGGTGGAATTGGGCTGCTCAGCTTCAACAGCAACTTTCTCCAAGACAATCCCTTTTGTGTGAGATCTTCCTCCAAATGGGTTGGCCTTCAAGGCAGTGCCTAAATGAGCTTTCTTGTATTGTTTGTCATGCCACTTTTGGTCTCTTTGGCTGCAGAGCTTTCTAGCTGTATGAGGACCCAACAATTACCCATGCTGCTGCCACCTGGGCCAAAGGAAAAGAGAGCATTTGTCTGTTTTCAATCAATCAGTTCTTTCTCTGGAGGTGGATAGTATGCTTCATCATTAGTCCTTTAAGATTGTTTTGGATCATTGTATTGGTGAAAGTAGTTAAGTCATTCACAATTGATCATAGAATAATAACATTGTCATTGTGCACAATGTTCTCCTGGTTCTGCTCACTTCACTATATATATATATATATATATATATATATATATATATATATATATGAGTCTTTCCAGGTTGCTCTGAAATCATTGTGCTTGTCATTTCTTTCTTTAATTTTTTTTTAGACTTTCATTTTCCAAATTACATGTAAAAGCAAATTTTGACATCAATTTTTTAAACTTTGTGTTCCAACTTCTCTCCCTCCCTCTCCTCCCACCCCCAATGCAAGAACTCAAACAAGTCAACATAATTTATACATGAGTAGTAATGGAAGACAATTCTACATTATCTAGGTTGTGAGAGAAAACAGATAAAAACAAAACTTCAGATTAAGGAATTGTCAAAAAAATGTATTTCAGTCTCTTTTCAGATACCATCAGTTCTTTCTGTGTTGATGGACTGCAATTTTCATAAGTTCTTCAGAGCCATATTGGATCATTGCCTTGCTGAAAATAACCACATGCTTCCCAGCAGATCATCTTACACTAATGCTGTTATTTTGTATACAGTACATTTCTTTATGCTTCAGTTCATGTGGGTCTTTTCAGGTTTTTCTGATAGCATCCTGTTCCTCATAATTTTTATATAGTACCTTGAACTTGATGGAGAATTTTCTTCACAATAGCCCAAAAGAGTAGGTACCATATGTTTTGACATTTTGTCAATCATCATAACTACTTTCCTCCATCCCATTCCTTTCCAATGATATTTACTCTGTTGTGTATCTTATTTTGATCTAATCTTCCTCAAAAGTGTTTTGCTACTGACTATCCCCTCCCCCGCTCTGCTGTAACGATTGGAATGATGCACCTGCTGGATACTTACTGTGGGAAAGCTTTGCCATGAAGAGGTGCCTGAGGGAAAGACATGTGGCTTTTCTTTGGGGTCAGGAAGTGACATTTGCTTGTGGGAGGAGGAGGGGGTGAGGCTTGCACTCTCACTCTCTTTTTCATGAGGACTCTGGTGGAGGGCGGAGCTAAAGATGGGCTCTCCCTTTGATAGATAGATGAATCTAGGCCTTTCTCTCTCTCTTCACCAAATTCTTATTCTCCTTAATAAATGCTTAAAAGTCTAACTCTTGCTAAAGCTTATAATTTATTGGCAACCACTCATTAGATATTTTAAACAGACTAGCTAGAATTTTAGCCCCTTACACTGTCCTCCCTTCATTCACCCTTCCCTTATTATCCTCTTCTCCTCTTACTTTCCTGTAGGGTTAAATAGATTACTTTTCCCAAATGGGTGTGTGTTATTCCCTCCTTGATCCCACTCTGATGAGGTTAAGGCCTTTGAGCTAATTCTGTTTTCTAAATTTTTCTTCCTGCCTCCCTCTTCAACTCTTCCTATGAAATTAAGCAATTCAATATATGTCATACACGTGGTATTATATAGAACATCTTCACCTTCCTCAAAAGTGTTTTGCATTTTACAGGTCCCCCCCTGAAACTTCCCTTCCCTCTTTCCCCTCTTCTCCCCACTCTCCATCTCCTTCTCCTCCCATTTTTCCTCAGGGCAAAAATGTATTACTATACCTGCTTGAGTACGTATGTTATTCCCTCTTTGAGCCAATTCTGATGATAGTGACATTCACTCCTTCCTCATCTCCTTCCCCCTCTTCCCTTCACCTCCATAGGATTTTTTCTCATTTCCCTCATGTGAGCTACCTCTCCCTATTCCAACTCTCCCCTCCTCTTCCCCCAGTCTATTCCTCCTATTCCTCACCCCTATTTTAAAGATGTCTTCATGGGTTGGCTAGGTGGCACAGTGGACAAAGCACCAGCCTTGGGCCCAGGTGGCTCAGAGCCCAAATCCAGCCACAGACAACAGACAACCCACACCGTTGGCTCCACAAAGGACAAGGATACACACAAAACATAAATGCTTTACAAATACCATCCCTTCATATTCACTTCAGACCTGTGTCCTCTGTGTATTCCTTACTGAAAAAGTTCTTATGAGTTGTAAGTATGATTTTCTCATGTATGATTGTAAACAGTTTATCCTTTTAATGTTCCTCATGATTTCTTTTCTCTGTTTAACTTTTTATGATTCTCCAGGGTCTTGTATTTGAAACTCAAATTTTCTATTCATTTCAGGTCTTTTCATCACAAATGCCTGAAAGTCCTCTTTTTCATTGAAATCCCATTTTTTCCTCTGAAATATAATACTCAGTTTTGCTGTGTATGTGATGTTTGGCCGTAGTCCCAGTTCCTTTGCCCTCCAGAATATTATATTCCATACCCTTCCTTGTTGCTGAAGAATCTTTCTATAATTCTGAACTTTCTTTGCTTGCTCATCTTTTGCTTGACTTTAAAGTCTCCACTGGAGGTCCCTGTTTTTCAGTTCTACTACTGTTTCCAGCTTCAGAGGGTCCCAGGTGTTTTGGTTTGAGAGTGGGCAGGTTTTACTCTCACCTGGCCTGTTCTCTGGTTTGAATATAACCTCAAGCCTACTTACTAAACAACCAACCAGCAAAGCTTTCTATGGTATGAATCTTAGCTTTGAAGAGCCTGTGCCCTTCCCATACCTGGGCCTACAGCCACTCAGGATTTCTTCCTGGTTCCCTGCTTTAGTGGGACAGCTGAATTCCTCCCTAGGTCCTACTGATACTCTTGCACTTCCCACCCTGGCCCCCCGGCCAGCCATTTAGCCCTGTCACCCAACCACATGCTCAGTTCTAGAAGACACTGGTGCTATAGCTGAATCAGAGCCTCTGGTGTAAATTCCTCTGGTGGAGTGGATGGGGTCTCTATTGGTGCTATCTCAGGGTTGGACTTTACTCACAGTCCCCTGTAATCTATCTATAGCTGGAGAATTATCTCAGTTCATATTTTTGTATGTTTTTCTCCTCCAGGGGTTCTTTTATTGCTGTTTTTGGGGCTCTGTGCATTTAATGTCTTTCCTCCGCCATCTTGGCTCTGCCCTCATCTGTAATTAAACTTTGAAAAAATAGGCTCTATCACGTATATGAAGGACTCTCAAAGGCAAAAGACTGGCAAGCAGCAGAATATTAACCTTGGTTTTTTGACATATGCTGTCCCATCTTCTCTAATAGAATATAAACACCCTGAGGGCAAAGTTTATACCACTTTTGGTCCTAATGTCCTCTATTCCTAATTTGCTATGTTGTCCATAATTAATACTTCATAAATCTGTGTCATCTAAACCAAAGCCTATACCTATATCTTAATCTTTAACTATAACTATTTCTAGCTCTATTGTGTTACTTCTCTCAAAAATAATTATTGCAATGCTACAATTTATATACTGTCAGTTAAAAATTGTTTCTCTTTCTGCTTATTTGTTCAGTCTCAGTATGTCTCTATCTATCTCTGTCTCCTCTCTCTCTGACACCTCCCTTTCATCTCACTTTTTGTGTTCCTTGGATTTATTTAGTTCTTAGTTAAAGAATGACATTTTCCAAGAACACTTTCACAATTCCTGGTACATGGTAGGGGCTTGATAAATGCTACTTTACTAATTAACTTTAGCACAAATTCCTGTCCTATATTTCAGCTTTTGATTGGTTCATGAATGTCTTTCAGGTCTCTCTGAAACTTTCATTTTTTCTTTTAATACACAATAGTATTATATTACATTTCTATACTATATCTTGTTCAGCCATTTCCCAGGTCATTTCTTCCCACTCAGTTTCCAGTTATTAGATACAAAACCAGAGCTGCTATAAATGAAGAATTCTACAACACCTTTCATACATTTACATTACATATACTGTAATCAAAAACAACCCAGGATTTTGTAACCAGAATCCTTGGATACAGTAGGTATAATAATGGCTACTTCCTAAATTTACTGGGGGAAGAACTTCCTCATGAGAATTCTTGGTTAGTTAATTACAGGTTCTCCAAATGGTGTATTTGCTTTCATGAACAAAGGCAATCAAATAACATAAGCTAATGTCATGTAGAAGGAGGGTAAGGGACAATTAGTGTTTTGTTCACATAATTATTATTTGTTTTAACTGAGACAACCATTCAATTTAAAGCTCTGGATTTTTTTTCTAACAATTAAATAAGAATAAATGAAAACTTAAATATATGTCAGAGATTGCGCTAAACTTTGGGGAGATAAAAGGAGCCAGAACACTGTCCTTGCTTATCAAGAGATCACATTCTGTTCTGTTGCTAATAATATGTAAGTAGGGTGGGAATACACAAGACATGCATACAAACTATCATTGATGCTTTAATTATTTTTTAATGACTGTCACTTTTCAATGACTGTCTACACCTATGTTGAACTCTACCACTTAAGCATAGTGAATAAAAAAAAATCAACACATTGGCTATATATGAAAAAAAAGTCCTTCTATCTATGTGATCACCCATCTTTATGATTAACCATTAAAGCTTCGAGATCAAATTGACTTCTGACATTGATCAAAATTCTGAAGTTTTAAAACTTTTTTCATTTGCAATTTGGTCTTCTTTACATAAATGATTAACTATGGATCAATTCATGCAATTTTTTCCAAATTTTTATTTCCCTTTAATTCTTTGTATTCTTTATTATTTATAGTGCAATAACATGTAATTACATTATATACTATGATTTGTCCAAACACTCCATTGTAGATGGACATATGATTTATTTGCTGCTCTTTTAACAATACACACACAAACACACACACATATAAATGCGTGTGTGTGTATGATATAATTTATCTGAAAAATACACATGTATGTGTAATTTATAAATTTATTTATGGTATCATTCTTTCTGCCTGACTAACTTGGTGGCCTGAACTTCATACTGATTATTAAAGAATCAAAGGACTTGAGCTGTTAATAACATTTTTAGTATAATTTCAATGTGTTTTCCAAAATGGTTGTACCAATTCACAATCAGTGGTACATAAGTATATCTTTTCCAGCTAGAATTCTAACATTCACTTTTTTCATCTATTATCACTTACAGTTTGTCGGGATTCATCTTTTATGTGGCCACTTTCACAAATGTGAAAGTTCAAGGTTATTTCCATGTTATTTCTCTTATCATTAGTGATTTGGAGCCTTTTTTCTCTTATTTTTCATATGGTTGTTGACCTACATTTCCTCTTTGTAACATTATTTGTTACATGGAGAACTGAATCAAATTTATAAAAATGCAAGTCATTCCCAAACTGATAGTCAAAGGATATGAACAGGTAGTTTTCAGACAAAGAAATCAAAGTGATCTATAATCATATATATATTTTTTAAAAGCTCTAGATCACTATTGACCAGAGAAATGAAAATTAAAACAACTTTGAGGTACTACCTATCAAAGTGGTTAATATGATCCCTCTTCAAAAAAAAGGCAAATATTGGATGTTGGAGGGGATGTGGGAAAACTGGGAAATTAATACACTTCTAGTGCAGTTGTGAAATGATCCAACCTTTCTGGAGAACAATTTGGAACTATTCCTAAAGGGCTATTAAACTATACATATCCTTTGATCTAGCCATACCACTGTTAGGTTTATATCCCAAAAACATCCCAAAAAGGGGAAAAGGATTTATTTGTATGAAAATATTCATAGCAACTCTTTCCGCTTGCTAAGAATTGGAAATCAAAAGGATGTCCTGATGGATTTGGGAATGGCTAAAGGACTTGAAGTACATAATTGTAATGGAATAGTATTGTATTGTAATTAATGGCAAGCAGAATAATTTCAGGAAAACCTGGAAAGCATTACATGAACTGATGTATAGTGAAGTAAGCAGAATCAGGAGAATGTTGCACACATTGACAGCATTATTGTTGAAAGAAGAACTGGGAATGATTCAGCTATTCTCAGTATTACAATGATCCAAGACAGTCCCACAGGACTAAGAACTGATATTAACTGAATGAAGACTGAATCACACTATTTTCACTTTCTTTCATTTTTTCTTTTGAGTCTTCTTATAAAAAAGACTAATATGGTAATATTTTACATAATTGTACATGTATAATCTATATCTAATTGCTTAGTACCTAAGGGAGGGGTTAGGGGAAGGAGGGAAGATTAGAATTTGGAATGCAAAATTTTAAATAAAAATGTTTTAATAATGTAGAAGAAAGATTGTTAATATCCTTTCACAATTATCCTTTTAAAATTTTCTTCACATGCTCACATCAAACCCTTATCATACACTTATCAAAGACACTTTTGAGAGAGATTTCCCCCTCTTAATTTCTCTTCATATTTTAGATACAGTCATTTTTGCTTAAGAAAAAGTTTAATTGAAATTGTCAAAAATGTTTTTGTTGTTTTTTTTATATTCTTTGTTTCAATAAGAATTCTTCCCATAACTACAGTTTTGAGATGTCCTTTCAACTTTATTTCTTCCTTTTTTCTTCCTTTCATACTTGCTTTCTCTTACTATAACTGCACTGTTTTTAAATAAATATTTAAGCTATTTTATGTTTCCACAGAACTATTATATTCAAGAAAACAATTTAATTTTGGAAATTAGACATGAACCATTTCATGGATAAGATTATAATTTGTAAATAGGTGGAAGAAGAGATAAAAATAGAGACCTTTGTAATAACATGATTCAGTTTTCAAGAATAACTTTGTTTTTAGGAATAATTGAATATTCAAAGTAAAATGAAGTCTTTCCAATAATTTTTAATATTTTTATCAATTTAAATCGACTATAAAAATCTTTGATTCATAATCCTACATAACAAGATCAAAAATGATCTTTGAGACATTTTTCAAACCTCTGGAGTAATTCATTTATTCTGATGAGGTCATCTCCCTTGACTAATTGTCCAATAACTGGAAATCAAGTCCAATAATAAATAAAGGCACATTTCAAATTTCTGTATAATCCTGCCCCTCATAGGCCAATTATATGTGAAGAAAATAAAATTAACAAAGGGAATTATGTTAATTATTCTACCATAAAGACAAGGTGTTCTTGTGGAATTACTATTTTAGGACTAAATAAGACAACTTCTCCAAACCAGAAAACCATATAAGTCTATTGCCCATGCTAATTAAGTCAATCATTTACCCATTTCAAATCATAATTTTTCTTGAAAATTTAGGTCATACATGTTTTGAATTTCACACTTAACCTGATTTCTACTTCATATTTTTTTCTTTCTGAAATTTTCCTATATTTTTGAATTTGAGAGTAAATAATATGCATTTTGAGTCATACGATAGTTTAGAAACATCATGGTAATATTTGAAGAAATCTGTTGAGTTAGTATAATATATATGCTACCTTATAAAGAAAAGCTATTAATATTTTGTAAATTGATAACTCAATAATAATCCAAAATGGCAAAGCAAAACATTTTTCGTTAATAAAGATAGTTCAAAATTTAAAATGTCTTTTTATCTTCATTATGAGGAAATTGACTAAAGTTGCTCTGAAATAAAGGAAGACTAATATACAGCAAACTAATATTGATTTTTCTTTGTTTTTATTCCACATGCTGGTTTTCTGTTTTTTTCCACCAACTCTTTCTGTGGAAAAAACGTGGAAAAGACTATTTTTAGATCATAAGAGTAATATTATTATAATACTCTACTGGGAGGTTATATTTTAAAAATAAACAGCACTAAATCTGATGAGGTACAAGTAAAAACAATATTGTTTATATGCATGAATGAATGTGCTTCAAAATATGACAACTAAGAAAATTGAGGGAATTGAAGGCATTAGAACAGCAAGTGGTTAATTGTGGGAATTGAGTGAAACACACTGACTCCATCATGTGACTGAATTTTGCTGCTAGCTCAGTTGCCTTTCAATTCGATTATGGGTCTAGTCTAAGTTCTATCTTGTGAAAAAAAGTTTATTCAGTTGTGGGAATTGTGATAAAATTGTATAGTGCTGTTTGAACCTAGTACTGCATGACTTGGAAACTGGACCACTTCTATGTGCTGTGCAGAGAATCTTAACTAAAGACATAGGTTATGGGGGCAGCTAGGTGGCGCAGTGGATAGAGCACCAGCCCTGGAGTCAAGAGTACCTGAATTCAAATCTGGCCTCAGACACTTAACACTTACTAGCTGTGTCACCCTGGGCAAGTCACTTAACCCCAATTGACTCACTAAAAAAAAAAAAAAATAAGACATTGGTTATTATAACCCAACATAT